>NC_083591.1:50723350-51054911 GCF_027579695.1 Neoarius graeffei | reverse complement strand
GCTTGGAGGAATTTTAGCCCATTGCTCCATACAGAACAGCTTCAGCTCTGGGATGTTGGTAGGTTTCCTCACATGAACTGCTCGCTTCAGGTCCTTCCACAACATTTCAATTGGATTAAGGTCAGGACTTTGACTTGGCCATTCCAAAACATTCACTTTATTCTTCTTTAACCATTCTTTGGTAGAACAACTTGTGTGCTTAGGGTCATTGTCTTGCTGCATGACCCACCTTCTCTTGAGATTCAGTTCATGGACAGATGTCCTGACATTTTCCTTTAGAATTTGCTGGTATAATTCAGAATTCATTGTTCCATCAATGATGGCAAGCCGTCCTGGCCCAGATGCAGCAAAACAAGCCCAGACCATAATACTACCACCACCATGTTTCACAGATGGGATAAGGTTCTTATGCTGGAATGCAGTGTTTTCCCTTCTCCAAACATAACGCTTCTCATTTAAACCAAAAAGTTCTATTTTGGTCTCATCCGTCCACAAAACATTTTCCAATAGCCTTCTGGTTTGTCCACGTGATCTTTAGCAAACTGCAGATGAGCAGCAATGTTCTTTTTGGAGAGCAGTGGCTTTCTCCTTGCAACCCTGCCATGCACACCATTGCTGTTCTGTGTTCTCCTGATGGTGGACTCACGAACATTAACATTAGCCAATGTGAGAGAGGCCTTCAGTTGCTTAGAAGTTACCCTGGGGTCCTTTGTGACCTCGCCAACTATTACAAACCTTGCTCTTGGAGTGATCTTTGTTGATCAACCACTCCTGGGGAGGGTAACAATGGTCTTGAATTTCCTCCATTTGTACACAATCTGTCTGACTGTGGATTGGTGGAGTCCAAACTCTTTCGAGATGGTTTTGTCACCTTTTCCAGCCTGATGAGTATCAACAACACTTTTTCTCAGGTCCTCAGAAATCTCCTTTGTTCGTGCCATAATACACTTCCACAAACATGTGTTGTGAAGATCAGACTTTGATAGATCCCTATTCTTTAAATAAAACAGGGTGCCCACTCACACCTGATTGTTATCCCATTGATTGAAAACACCTGACTCTAATTTCACCTTCAAATTAACTGCTAATCCTAGAGGTTCACATACTTTTGCCACTCACAGATATGTAATATTGGATCATTTTCCTCAATAAATAAATGACCAAGTATAATATTTTTGTCTCATTTGTTTAACTGGGTTCTCTTTATCTACTTTTAGGACTTGTGTGAAAATCTGATGATGTTTTAGGTCATATTTATGCAGAAATATAGAAAATTCTAAAGGGTTCACAAACTTTCAAGCACCACTGTAGATTTGCAGACGTTCTTTGAATAACGGTTAAAAAATACAGCACATGTTGAGATGTAAATGTACAGCTGCATTGTGAAATTTCTTATTTTAAAATGAAAATATGATTAAACTGACAGAACTTACAGTGCAATGCTGTTCTCTTGATTTGTATTTTTGGTCACATTTGGAGAAACTGGAACAACAGAACAGTGTCATTAATTCTTCCATTGTTGTTTTTTTCCGATGTAAATAAATATGCTCATCCAACATGACCAAGTAAAAAAATTGTCACACTGGTTTAATTGGGTTTAATGTAGTGGTTGGCCGATACAGGTTTTTTCAGTGGCTGATTCTGATGTCATTAGCTCATCTGTCCATAAATCCAATGAGCTGTTGCCATGGCGTGGCGTCCGTATTCCACAATTCAGTTAAATCGTATCTTCTACATCAATTTTCCACAGATTTCTGTTCTGATTGTTTGTTTTGTTTGAAAGAACTCATCACTCCGCACAAAACTTGGTCATTGTTTTGTCAGATTTTTTGCTAGCGAGTTAGTAATTAGGCCAAATTAACAAATTTTCCAGGCCTCTCAATAGAATTGTATCTCCTCTCTCATTTCTCATCCGATTTCAGTTTTGATCAGTGTTGTAGTCGAGTCACTAAACCTCGAGTCCAAGTCCAGTCTTGAGTCCCCAGTGTTCAAGTCCAAGTCATTAAAGAAAATTTCAAGTCGAGTCCAAGAACAAGACTCCAACCGCGCCATTTGACGGTGGCTGTTGTTGCCTTTATGTGAAATCGTCTCTGCTACTGTGTTGGACTAATGTTACTGCTCGACTACCCCATTTTAGTTAATAGGCTACAGATAAAAAGCTTGTTCATTGCTCAGCAAGCCCCGCCCATTATCAACAGGGCAAATAACATGAGAGAGGGTTAACACTAGCTAGTTCATCGCTCAGCAAGCAAGCCCCGCCCACTATCAACAGGGCAATGAACATAGCATGTCACTTCCTTCTCTGGGTGGAGTCTTACCAAATGACGATTGAAGTTCGAGGTTGTCCCCGTCGTCTCCTCGATAGTTCTTCTACGTATGGAACACATAGCAGTGCGTTTTTTCCCACTGAACAAGAAGTCTGTATAAGCAAAGCGGACAATCCTAGGGGCATTCTCTCCAGGCATTTTAGTGCCATTAACGTTAGTTTGTGACATTTGAACAGGTGAATGTGCATTCTCTTGCACAAAATCAGTATAAAAATTAATGTAGATATAAATATCTCATCTCATCTCATTATCTCTAGCCGCTTTATCCTTCTACAGGGTCGCAGGCAAGCTGGAGCCTATCCCAGCTGACCACGGGCGAAAGGCGGGGTACACCCTGGACAAGTCGCCAGGTCATCACAGGGCTGACACACAGACACAGACAACCATTCACACTCACGGTCAATTTAGAGTCACCAGTTAACCTAACCTGCATGTCTTTGGACTGTGGGGGAAACCGGAGCACCCGGAGGAAACCCACGCGGACACGGGGAGAACATGCAAACTCCACACAGAAAGGCCCTCGCCGGCCCCGGGGCTCGAACCCAGGACCTTCTTGCTGTGAGGCGACAGCGCTAACCACTACACCACCGTGCCGCCCTAGATATAAATATCTTATGTCAAATTATTATGGCATGTTACAAATATAAAGAAAAAATCTGAATCCTCGTTTCCAATTAACAAGTCCGAATGCAGTTAATGCACGAGTCCGAGTCATCAGTCCAAGTCAAGTCACAAGTCCTTAAAATTCGGGCACGAGTCGGACTCAGTACTACAAGCCTGGTTTTGAGCGATATTTTTTTTGGGTAGATCTTCCCTCGAGAAATAAAACTTGGTTGTTTGTGGATTTTCCTGTTGTAAACAATTTGTCTTAGAGGTTGGTCCTCTCTCATGGCGTCATATTTCAGTTCTGTTTGATGGTTTGGTTGTCATGGTTGTTTTGATGGCAGGCCAGATGAGCTACTATGTCCTTGATGTTCTGGTTATCTTATAAATAGTGTTTAATACAATTAAATTAACTTATCTTAATTAAAAATGTTGAAGCTGGGAATTTTATAGCAGCATGTCGACCACTAGTTTAATATTAATACTCAGTGAGAAAGACAAGAGCGATGTAATAATTTCATATTTCTTTGACATGAAATTCCTTAAATAGTTTGTGTACCTGTTGAATTCTTAACTGCAATGTGAACAGGAACCTGTAGATCTCCTGCTCTGCACCAGTACCAGCCAGCATCACTCTTCTTCAGTCCACTCATCTGCACACTGAAGGATTGTTTCCCATCATCCCTGATCTGCACTGCTGAATTCTGGGATGTGGGAGTCGTCCCCATGTTGTAGCAGCTCCTGTCTTTGAATCTGCACCACTGCTTCTGTTTCTTCCGATACGCAGCGCTGTAGAGACACTGGACTGTGACGCTGCCTCCTTCCTCAGCACTCACTCTGCTCTTCATCACAGACAGATCAGGATCTGAGCACAAATACTGTATATAGTCAGTTATGTATGATTAATCTTTATCATGATGATTAATCTGCTGAATTCATAAATTATTTGCAATTTGTAATTTATACCTGATTTCACTGTGATATAAAGGTATTCTTTAACATCTGGCCCTCCAGATATCTCTACAGCACACCAGTACCATCCAGTGTTTCCTGTCTGGAGATTATTCACAGTCACAGTAAAGAGACTCTCAGCTGGGTGATCAATCACTGTCACTTTCCCCTGTGTTTCATTTGCATACGCCTCAATAGTGCAGAACTCGAATGTTCTACCAGAGCACCAGTATTTCTTATGTTGTATATATTTCCTGTCATAACGACACGGGATGGTGACAGATCCTCCAGTTTTAACACTAAAATGCCTGTAATCCTGACTGGCAACACCTGCATACAGAACAGAAAAACACTATATTACTCTATGCAAATAAAATATTAGATATTTGATAATACAATATAGTTCTGACGGCTACTTAGTTTTTGATGGAGTCAATGCTTTATTCTGCTCATGAATAATAAATAGGATAGAACAGGGTATGAGAAATGTACTTACTGGAAATGATGAGAATAAAAAAGAAAAAGCAGCCCATGTTCGATTTGTTCTGATGTTGTAAAAAGTGAGGTTCTTTTCTGTTTGGCTTCTCTGTGAATGTGTTACTGAGTCTGTAGAAACTCGAGCAGTTCCTCTTCTTGCTCAGTTTTCTATGCAGACGAAAACCACAGCGTGCCTTAATTATTTCAACAGAGAAACAAAGAAGCTGATGAAAGAAAAATGTTTATACAATGGTGCTTGTAAGTTTGTGAACCCTTTAGAATTTTCTATATTTCTGTATAAATATGACCTAAAACATAGTCAGATTTTCACACAAGTCTTAAAAGTAGATAAAGAAACCAGTTAAACAAATGAGACAAAAATATCATACTTGGTCATTTATTTATTGAGGAAAATGATCCAATATTACATATCTGTGAGTGGCAAAAGTATGTGAAACTTCACTTTCGGTATCTGGTGTGACCCCCTTGTGCAGCAATAACTGCAACTAAACGTTTCCGGTAACTGTTGGTCAGTCCTGTACACCGGCTTGGAGGAATTTTAGCCCGTTCCTCCATACAGAACAGCTTCAACTCTGGGATGTTGGTGGGTTTCCTCACATGAACTGCTCGCTTCAGGTCCTTCCACAACATTTCCACTGGATTACGGTCAGGACTTTGACTTGGCCATTCCAAAACATTAACTTTATTCTTCTTTAACCATTCTTTGGTAGAATGACTTGTGTGCTTAGGGTTGTTGTTTTGCTGCATGACCCACCTTCTCTTGAGATCCAGTTCATGGACAGATGTCCTGACATTTTCCTTTAGAATTCACTGGTATAATTCAGAATTCATTGGTCCATCAATGATGGCAAGCCGTCCTGGCCCAGATGCAGCAAAACAGGCCCAAACCATGATACTACCACCACCATGTTTCACAGATGGGATAAGGTTCTTATGCTGGAATGTAATGTTTTCCTTTCTCCACACATAATGTTTCTCATTTAAACCAAAAACTTCTATTTTGGTCTCATCCGTCCACAAAACATTTTTCCTGTAGCCTTCTGGCTTGTCCACGTGATCTTTAGCAATCTGCAGACAAGCAGCAATGTTCTTTTTGGAGAGCAGTGGCTTTCTCCTTGCAGCCCTGCCATCCACACCATTGTTGTTCAGTGTTCTCCTGATGGTGGACTCATGAACATTAACATTAACCAATGTGAGAGAGGCCTTCAGTTGCTTGGAAGTTACCCTGGGGTCTTGAATTTCCTCCATTTGCACACAAACTGTCTGATTGTGGATTGGTGGAGTCCAATCTCTTTAGAGATGGTTTTGTAACCTTTTACAGCCTGATGAGCATCAACTACAGTTTTTCTGAGGTCCTCAGAAATCTCCTTTGTTCGTGCCATGATACACTTCCACAAACGTGTTGTGAAGATCAGACTTTGATAGATCTCTGTTCTTTAAATAAAACAGGGCACCCACTCACACCTGATTTCAATCAATGGGATGACAAACACCTGACTCTAATTTCACCTTCAAATTAAATGCTAATCCTACAGGTTCACATACTTTTGCCACTCACAGATATGTAATATTGGATCATTTTCCTCAATAAATAAATGACCAAGTATAATATTTTTGTCTCCTTTGTTTAACTGGGTTCTCTTTATCTACTTTTAGGACTTGTGTGAAAATCTGATGATGTTTTAGGTCATTTATGCAGAAATATAGACAATTCTAAAGGGTTCACAAACTTTCAAGCACCACTGTAAGTCAAAGTACAGATCCCACTGGTCAAATGCTGCTCCGATACAAGTGAAAGTTGTCCAGACAAATTTTTACTTAAGTTAAAGTACTGAAGTACTTGCTTTTAAAAATACTTCAGTATTAAATGTACATTTTCTGTCAGAGCATTTTTGTATTATTGCCACAACGCTTACAAAACCTAACGCTGTGACCAAAGACAGAAATATGAATTCACAAAATGAACCCATGCTGCGCCATCATGGTGGTTTAACGTTAAGCTAGCTAGTCAGTGAAGCTCCACCTGACATGCTAGCAAACTCTTTTCCAATTCGAAATCATATTGGGTAGCTAATGCTACTAGAAAAGAGAGATTTCTACATTGTTTATTTATGCTAAAACAAATTTCTGAAAGGACTTCAGATAAGTTATCATTATTCATCTTAGTGTAACTCCATTTTTACATGCAAACTAACAGTGCCCACGTTAACTAGCTATGCGTAAATGTTAGCTGTGGACGAGGTGACGGCAACTTGACGGGCAAATCCATAGAAAGTCATTTGACTAACCAGACTGCATAGCTATTGCAACATTATCGCTAGCTCTAAAAGCACAGACAACATTTTTTGCAAGCTTTCTCTTGAAATAAAACGTTTATATTCCTCAATATGCTTCCGCAGGTCGGACGGCGAGTTTTTGTCGGCCGTGATCTGGTTCATTTTCAGCAAACAAAGCAAACATTTAAAACAAAACGAACCTTTAATCCTTTCAGAAAACTGAATCATGGGTTCATGGGCCGTGGGTGTGTGTGTTTGTGCGTTCCCCATTAGAAGCGCCTCCTTCCATTCTGCCATCAACTGATCATGTTAAATAATGCTGCGGAGAAATCATTGATCTTGATTTTATACAGTCTATGGATGTGACATGACCCTAGTGATTACTGACAGGCTAATCCTTTAATCCTTTCTCAGCGAGTGTGGTCAAAACGATGGGTTCCTACCTATAGTACTCATGTAAAATCCAAGAAATATTCGACAAATATTTCCTTCCTTGCGCATGTTGGGGGCCGCCATTGCAAAATTATTTAATTATAAAATTATTTTATTGATAAAATTAACTATTGGACAAAATATCTCAACTATTGGACGAAATGGCATTGGACGAAGTGTCCTGATCCCTTATTAGGGCCCGAGCCCTATGGGCGAAGGCCCTATTGTTCTTGTAAGAGTTCACTATTATTATTCTTCTTCCGTCTTCTTCTTCTTCTTCTTCCGTCTTCTTCTTCTTCCGTCTTCTTCTTCTTCTTTATTTTTCTCCGCTGTTGGGCCATTTTCGGGGCGCTTGCCATGGGCGAAAACGCACGAAATTTGGCACCAGTTCCGAGAATTGCCACCGCTACTCAGAACCAGAAGCCCAAACTTGGCCGGGGCTCCGGGCCTCTATAGCGCCCCCTAAGTCGCTGTGATTTTGGCCTCCCGCATTAAGGTGCCTGGGTGCCATGTAGTTTGTTGTAGTGGCATGCCATTTGGTACGCATATGTATCTCACTTAGCCGGACAAAAATGTAATGCCAATGCATTAGCCACGCCCAACAGGAAGTGAGGTAATTTCACTTTTGTGCGAAATGCATGGCCACGAAGACGGCGCAACTCCTCCTAGACCGTTCATAGGAATGTCACCAAAATTGATACACATCATCTACAGACATGGCTGACAAAAGTTACTAAATACATTTCACGTAGGATCAACCGTTCGGAAGTTATACGTCAATCAATTTTCGCTGCAAAATTTTACATGCTTAAAAATTCATAACAAATCTTCTGATTGCTCAAAACTGCTCATACTTCACACGCAAATCACTCATTGGGCTTCTGACATGTTACCCAATTTCTGTGATATTTTGCCACTGGGGGCGCTATTTTTGGGCAAAAAAATCCAATCTTTCCTCAAATTTGGTCAAACTTCACGGCCACCCTCTTACTACCTCCCATGTCATGTATACCACATTTCGGGAATTTTCGTCCATGGGGGGCGCTGTTTTTGGCCGACGCAATTGCTCCAAAATGGGTTTTTGGTAAATAATTCCATAATGCTTTTCCTTCACACCACTACCTTGTGATAGTACGTTGCTGTTGTACACACTTATTTTTCCAACTCATAATCGCTCATGTACAGCATAGCGCCACCTACTGACATGGGAAAAACCAAAAAATTTATTCTTCAAAAATCTATATCTCATCTTCTATTTACTCAATTGTCATCAAACTTCATACACAAACTCTTCATAGCTCACCTGACATATACGCCAAATTTTGTGCACTTTCGCCCCTGGGGGTGCTGGTTATGGCAAAAATGATATTGCAGCTTCTGATTTGTCAAACTTGGCAAGCAAACTCTTTACAAGACCCTTATTGGGGCGCTTGCCATGGTCGACTATGCACGAAATTTGGCTCCTTTTTCTTAGACTGCCACCGCTACTGAGAACCAGAAGCCCAGATCCAGGCGGGCCTCAGGGCCTCTATAGCGCCCCCCGAGCACCGTACAGTGCGAGACCCTATTGTTACCATGTGTCCAATTCTGTGCTTTGTTGCCATTGTGGGAGTAATGTCTCTTGCCGAAGAAGCTGTGGAAGTTATTTCGCGGGGACGCATGCCCCCGCCCCCCTTGGCCGCTGGCGCGAGGGCCCGTCGAGGCCGCTTGCGGCTTTAATTATTATTATTATTATTATTAATGACTCAGCTGGCTGTTCATGTAAATATATTAATTATTTCCTCGTATGATAAGTGGAATGAATTTATTCATTATTTCAAAACCATTAGTTTGGTTTCATGCTTCAATATACTGTATGTGTATCTGTAGAGATTATATAGTAAAGTGTTACCAGTTAAACAAAATACAGAAAAGCAGTACACATCAAAGTAAACATGTGTTCGTATGCTATCTCCAGGCCTCATCAGCTTCTGAGCCGGACGTCACCTACAGCACAGTCGTTATCTCTCACCATCCATCACTAAGAACTAAATATAAAGAACTACTGATGCACAAAACATGGTCTGAACCATGTGCCAGTCAAGCAGCTGAGCAATAAATCCAAACCAGTACATTTCATTTTAACCCAAATTCAATTACAATGCTTAGATACATGAATTGAAATATATTTTCTTTTTAAGTATGATTTTCAGGTCTCTTCAGATGCCCCAAATGACAAGGTCATCTACAGCTCAATAAAACATTCCATATGAAAGGTGAGTACAACAACGTCAACCATTTATGTGTAGATTTCCTGCACAGGCTCACAATCAAGTAAGCAATAAAACACTTGGGAGCGTTCTGATTTGGGAAAATAATCAACGACAACATGAAGCGTTCGTTTTATCTTTTTATCTGTCTACAGCAGCAAAACAAGTTAGTTCCTGTTAATGTATTTTATAAGAGCTATAAATACAGCAGTCACACTCTCTCCAGCATCTTGTCTACTTCTGTCTTGAAGTTCTCATCTCATCTCATTATCTCTATCTGCTTTATCCTGTTCTACATGGTTGCAGGCAAGCTGGAGCCTATCCCAGCTGACTACGGGCGAAAGGCGGGGTACACCCTGGACAAGTCGCCAGGTCATCACAGGGCTGACACATAGACACAGACAACCATTCACACTCACATTCACACCTATGGCCAATTTAGAGTCACCAGTTAACCTAACCTGCACGTCTTTGGACTGTGGGGGAAACCGGAGCACCCGGAGGAAACCCATGTGGACACGGGGAGAACATGCAAACTCCACACAGAAAGGCCCTCGCCAGCCACGGGGGCTCAAATCCGGACCTTCTTGCTGTGAGGCGATAGCACTAACCACTACACCACCGTGCCGCCCTGTCTTGAAGTTAATAAGACAAAAAGAATCTACGGAGAAAATTACGAAGAAGATGGTGAAAAACAAAGTTACAGCTGTTATATGCAGCTAAGTTATATCTCTTGCTGTTACAAGGAAAAACACTGCATTCCAGCATAAGAACCTTCTCCCATCTGTGAAACATGGTGGTGGTAGCATCATGGTTTGGGCCTGTTTTGCTGCATCTGGGCCAGGACGGCTTACCATCATTGATGGAACAATGAATTCTGAATTATACCAGTGAATTCTAAAGGAAAATGTCAGGACATCCGTCCATGAAGTGAATCTCAAGGGGGGGGTCAATAACCCTAAGCACATGTCATTCTACCAAAGAGTGTTTAAAGAAGAATAAAGTTAATGCTTTGGAATGGCCAAGTCAAAGTCCTGACCTTAATCCAATCGAAATGTTGTATAAGGACCTGAAGTGAGCAGTTCATGTGAGGAAACCCACCAACATCCCAGAGTTGAAAGTGTTCTGTACGGAGGAATGGGCTAAAATTCCTCCTAGCCGGTGTGCAGGACTGATCAACAGTTACCGGAAACGTTTAGTTGCAGTTATTGCTGCACAAGGGGGTCACACCAGATACTGAAAGCAAAGGTTCACATACTTTTGCTACTCACAGATATATAATATTGGATCATTTTCCTCAATAAATAAATGACCAAGTATAATATTTTTGTCTCTTTTGTTTAACTGGGTTCTCTTTATCTACTTTTACAATTTGTGTGAAAATCTGATGATGTTTTTGGTCATTTATGCAGAAATATAGAAAATTCTAAAAGGTTCACAAACTTTCAAGCACCACTGTAGCTGTGATACTATCACAGGAACTAACTTGTCTGGGTGATGTGCTTTTTTAATTACTTTATTGTTCCTTTTAGTGTCATTTAATAAATACAAGATGCTCTTTAAATAAGGGATGGCATGGTGGTGTAGTGCTTAGCACTGTCGCCTCACAGCAAGAAGGTCCTGGGTTCAAGCCCAGCAGCTGCCGGAGGCCTTTCTGTGTGGAGTTTGCATGTTGTCCGTGTGGGTTTTCTCTGGTTTCCCCTGCAGTCCAAAGACATGCAGGTTAGGCTAATTGGTGGCTCTTAATTGACTGCGTGTGAGTGGTTGTTTGTCTCTGTGTGTCAGCCCTGTGATGATCTGGTGACTTGTCCAGGGTGTACCCCACCTCTTGCCCATAGTCAGCTGGGATAGGCTCCAGCTTGCCTACGACCCTGCACAAGATAAGTGGCTACAGATAATGGATGGATGCTCTTTAAATAATAATTCATTTTTCCCAAATTGCTGTGTACTTAAACATTTCAGGATGTGTTGTGTTCCTATAACCATCATCTTTTGGATGCTTTTTGTTGATTATGTCCCTTTCACAGCACACCCTGTTGTGTTTGGGTTGTTTTTTTTTTTTCTGAACTGTTCATCCTGCTCAGTCATTGTTCACAAGTGTTGCTCGTTTTTCTCCTTAGTCCTGTGTATGTATAGATACTGTATACTTCTTTTACTTGTGTAGCATCTAATGTCTTGAATTTTGGTTACACTACAATTCTAGATCATGTCCCAAATTCTCTAGTTTTCTTTTCTCACAAGAGGACACTAATGGGTAGCAGCACCTAATTATGTGGACATCTTTACATTTATAGGAGATTTGTTTGTTGGTGGAAAATGAAAGTCAATGATTCATTCAGGATGTTTGTCCATTTAAAGGTGTCTTTGAAAAGCCTGGAAGAAAATAACGCTGAGCAGAAGAAGAATCAGCAGTACCAGTCCTACCAGAAGCCAGATTTACATCATTTCATACCTTACAATGTTGAAACATGGTTTCGGGAAAGCCATGGCCTAACAGTTAAAGAAGTAGCTTTAGGACTGAAAGGTTGCTGGTTTAGTTCCCTGGAGTAGCAGGAATGGCTGAAGTGCCCTTGAGCAAGGCATGTAACCCCAGGTGGCCCTGGGTATGTTGTACATTGCTCTGGATTACAGTGTCTGTTTAATTCCCTTAATTTATATACAATAGAGCTTTTCTAGATTTATTAATTCATGTAACGCTAAGGGGCAGCACGGTGGTGTAGTGGTTAGCGCTGTTGCCTCACAGCAAGAAGGTCCAGGTTCGAGCCCCGTGGCCGGCAAGGGCCTTTCTGTGTGGAGTTTGCATGTTCTCCCCGTGTCTGCGTGGGTTTCCTCCGGGTGCTCCGGTTTCCCCCACAGTCCAAAGACATGCAGGTTAGGTTAACTGGTGACTCTAAATTGACCGTAGGTGTGAATGTGAGTGTGAATGGTTGTCTGTGTCTATGTGTCACTCCTGTGATGACCTGGCGACTTGTCCAGGGTGTACCCCGCCTCTCACCCGTAGTCAGCTGGGATAGGCTCCAGCTTGCTTGCGACCCTGTAGAACAGGATAAAGCGGCTAGAGATAATGAGATGAGATGTAACGCTAAGCGAAGGTTTGCACCACATCGTCAGAGCCAGAAATAAGTTCATTGCCATTTTACATCATGTCTGGAGAACTCATTTGACGTCCTCTTATATGGGCTCAAAAAAACTACTGCATGTTGCTGATAGATAGATGTACAGTACAATCAATAATATTACTGGAAGTCCTCTGTATAAGTTTAGTTTTTAATCACACACACCATTCAAAAGACATGCATAAAAAACTGAACATATTCTAAAATGATTTAAAATACCATAAAATGCAAGCGTATACTAATGTCTCATTCCTATCAGCAATGTATAATATTATTTCTGTCCTCACAAGGGTTCTTTACTGCAGGAATCTGAAGAATGTGTTGCAATTGAGGAAATTATCATTAGAAGAGTAAAACAGCCAGAAATGTCAACAACAGCATTAAAAATACTTAACAACAACAAAACAACTTATTTATCCATAATGTCTTCTTATTACCTCACCCGGGACGGAGTCCACCGGGGGCAAGGTATTGTTTTTGGTGGGGTTTCAGGGGCGTAGCTGGGGGGGTCCTGGGGTGCCCGTGACCCCCCCCGTCAGACCATATGTTTTTTTCAATAGCCACATAAGAATATCAGAAAAGCACCCACTGTAATTTTTTAACATTTCTTTTTAAACTAGATTGTCACCTCAGCCACATGAGGGTTTCTATAACCTTGTATGGACTTCCTGTGGTGTGGGCGTGAAAATCCAGTTCTGTGCAAGCGCAACACGATCGCACTAGAAAGCATGGTCAAGCTGCATCGGTTGACTAGGGTAAGATGTCAAGCCGCTATCCATGCACTGCCGGATAAAGCTGATTTGGCCTAATCATTATCCGACAGCTCGCAACATGAGATGCAAGAATGATGCAAAGACTGCATTATTTTCTCAAATGTATTCAATGTATTTTTTCATTTACAAACCTGGGGGTATGTGCTCAGGCTGCCAGTGTGTGACACCCCCTTGAAAAATCCTAGCTACGCCCCTGGGTTGGTTTGTTTCTTAGTTAACGATATTCCGGAAAAACAGCTGGACCAGTCTTCATGAAACTTTCAGAATAGATGGGCATTGGTCTCAAATAGAACCTCCAACATTTTGAGGGTCATCTGGTCAAGGTCACCAAAAAGGTCAAAATAATTTTTTCATGATATATTCCTTCATATTCATCATATTTACTTTAAACCAATTCCAAAATGTTCCTCTCACAATTCTGCTTCCACTGATATGTTACATGGCAGGGTATCTCTCATAGTTTTCTTAGCGGTTGGGGGTCAAATGTCAGGGGGGGTCAAGGTCACTGCTAAAATTTGCATATTTTCCATTATAACTCAAACGGTTAGAAATAAACATCTCTCTATCATTAACATATAGGTAGTCATATATGGGCTTTCATTTGGCACCATGACCTTTGACCTTGTTTGTTTGTGTCTGTCTGTTAACAATCTCGTGTCTAGACGGTTGCACCAATTAACTTCAAATTTTCAGGTTAGGTGGGCAATCGTCTGTCGATTACCTGATTAAATTTTGGGGGTAATCAGGTCAAGGTGAAGGTCAAGGTCACCGCAAAGGTCAATCTTTCAGTAAAAAAAACTATTTTCCATTATAACTCACACGATTGCCGATAGACAAATGTTTACTATTATGAGCATATAGGAACTCCCATATGGCCTTTTAATTTGGCACCATGATCTTTGCCCTTGAGTGACATTGAAAGGTCAAACTCAAGATCACGGATTTTCAGAGGGCTGTAACTTGAAAACGGTTGATGATAGACAGATATTTACTGTTATCAACTTATAGGAAGTGCCATATGGCCTTTCATTTGGCACCATGACCTTTGACCTTGAATGACTCTGAAATGTCAAACTCAAGGTCATGGGTTTTCATCGGACTATAACCTGACAGCTGAGGATTAAGAAATATTACCATTATCAACATATAGGTATAAAATAAGTGCTGCCGGGTGAGGTTTGTTTTGCCTGGCAACACCTTGTTAATCTTGTGGATCATCTGTGAGAAGTTATTTCATGTTGGTTCATCAGAACAGATAATTCAACACTGTTGTGGTATAATCTGTATTTATGCAACATTTAACATCCATTTAAAGAGTTTCATTTGAAAAAAAGCAAATATAAAAAAAAATGATGTGTCCACAGAATACTCATTTCTGCTGATTATTAATGAACTGGTAAATCTAATGCAAGAGTTAAAATAAAAACTGTTGATGCATACAACACCGCCTTTATCAAAAAGAAGTATATTTCAAGTTCATTTCATTCAGTATACTGAAGTAAAATTGTGGCAGCTGGGGCGTGGTCAAACGTTGGTCTGTGACCAGAGGGCGGAGTCAGGGAAGGTAAGTGGCAGAATCACTGCACCTGATGTTTGTGTTTGTGTGTCTTCCCCAGTGACCACGCCCTATATGAGGAGAGAGAGAGAGAAGAGGAAGGAAGCTCTCTCCCCAACCAGACGACTGGTGTGTGTGTGTGCATGACAAGAGAGTTGACAACGTCTGGAAAGACTAAAATAAAGAGTTTGTGGAACTTAATTCTGGCCTGACGTCTTTCTGTGCTCCACCCACACAAACTGCTATAGTGGTGCCGAAACCTGGGATCGAGCACAGGAAAGAACAGCCCCATGGAGTCCTCCCCCTTCGCAGACCTGGTCCACACCCTCGCCACGGCCCAGCAGAGCCAGCACCAGGCACTAGTCACCCTCCGAAAGGAGCAGGAGCACCGGTTCGAGGCCCTGGTGCTGGCACAGCAAGAAGACCGACAGGCGTTCCGGCACCTCCTTGCGTCGGCGGGGTCCACCACCTCCACCACCGCGGGCCCTTCTACCCTCACGCTCACTAAGATGGGCCCGCATGACAACCCCGAGACCTTCCTCACGCTCTTTGAGCAGGCAGCAGAGGCCTCAGGCTGGCCGGTGGAACAGCGCATGGCGCGCCTCCTCCCCCTGCTAATGGGCGAGGCGCAGCTGGCCGCACTACAGCTCCCCGACAACCGCCGGTTGGTCTACGCGGACCTTTGCTGGGCCGTCCTCCAGCGGGTGAGGCGCACCCCTGAACAACAGCATCAGCGCTTCCATGCTTCTGCGCTCTGCGTCTGGAGGAAGTCAGCTGGCCGTTCGCGTTTAGCCAGCAGCTCCGGGATGCCTGCTGGTGGTGGTTGAGGGCCAACAACCGCGATGGCGAGGGGATCATCAATCAGGTGGTACTGGAGCAGTTCATCGCCCGCCTACCAGAGGGAACCATGGGGTGGGTCCAGTGCCACCACCCGGCGTCACTGGATCAGGCCATCGAGTTGGCAGAGGACCATTTGGCGGCTGTTCCGATGGCAGGAGAGTGGACATCCTCTTCTTCCCTCTTCTCTCTCTCCCCCCGTCCCCTCCTGTGTCTTGTCCTCGCCCCGTTCCCCCACCGCGGAGGCGGGGGCCGGCCCCACCCCAGCCGGCCTGTCGCACCCGCGGTGCCCTCCTGTTTTTCCCTTCTGTGTCTGTCTCTTCCCCCCCCAGGTGAGTGAGCCCCAGAGCGCCGGTGCAGAGAGGAAGCCCGGGCTGGTTTGCTGGCGCTGCGGGGAGCCGGGCCACCTCCAACAGCAGTGCTCGGCAATGGAAGTGGGCGCGATGGTTCAGATCCCTGACACGCCAGGAGCCGCCCTCGATCGGACCGGAGCGCATTGCATACCGGTGATTATCCAAGGGGATACATATCAGGCTTTGGTGGACTCTGGCTGTAATCAGACCTCAAGTCACCAAAGCCTGGTGCAAGACAAGGCATTGGGGGGAGCACAGGGGGTGAAGGTGTTGTGTGTGCACGGGGACGTTCACAGCTACCCTTTAGTGTCGGTCCACATTCTCTTTCGAGGGGAAAAATTTAGAGTAAAGGCAGCGGTTAATCCTCGCCTCGTCCACTCGATAATTTTGGGGACTGATTGGCCGGGATTCGGGGAGTTAATGAGCCATCTAGTGAAGAGTGAGTCCTGCCGTAGTTCAGCAGGGGGAGGTCCCGGTGTCGCTTTGGCGGGAGCAGCTGTCACAGAGCGGTCTACGTCATCTCCGTGTCAGAGTGAGGAGCAGCAGGCTCTTCCTCCCTCCCTCGGGGAATCCCTGGCAGATTTTCCATTAGATTAATCGCGAGACAAGTCTCTGCAGCATGTGTTTGACCAAGTGAGAGTAATCGATGGTCAAATGCTCCAGCCAAACACCACCCCATCCTTCCCCTATTTTTCTATTATGAAGGATAGGTTATACCGAGTGACGCAGGACACTCAGACTAAAGAGCAAGTTATGCAGCTTTTGATTCCAAAGAGCCGCCGGGAATTGGTATTCCAGGCAGCTCACTTTAATCCCATGGCTGGACACAGGGGTTCAATTGGGATTGGTTATGTGGGGGGGCTCTGCCTCGTACCCGCCCCTGCCCCCGCCGCCCTGCCCCAATATACTTTTTGGAAAATAACCCTCTAATTTGATAACCATATCATATTGCACAGAGATATACACCTTATCTGTGTGTTGTAGGCCTATGTGTGTCTTGTAGTGCCCCCCTACACATTATGGCAGTTTGAATGTAGATTGGTTGGCCAATGTAACAGATTGTACAGGTTGTTGTACATTGGTTTGAAGGAAATGATTAGTGGGGGGTCTGGGGGTCCTCCCCCAGAAGTTTTTTATTATCATACATGTTATTTGCTGAATTCTGGTGCATTTTAATAAGTTGTTAGCTGACTTTACAGAGGTAGGTTGAGCAATATCATGTTAAATCTTGTCACGCTAACCAGGCTACCAGTACAGTACTTTAAATTAACATTTTAACAGATATGTTGTTTGCTGCCCACCTTTTGAAGAAATCTGTAAGCTTCCTCCTCTTTGCTTTCCTCATTTTTAACCTTTAGCTGCTGACCTCTAAAAATCCAAGACAACAAAACAATTTATTAACCTTCTTGTATAAAAGTGAAATTGACTGTATCGACAGTTAATTAAGGCTAGAGCACAAGACGAGTGTTTTGTTTATGTTTGCCAAAGGTAGCTAACTTGAGGCAACGTTAGGCTCAACTTTTGGTCAATCTCAGTAGCTAACTTTAACTGACATCTCCCCCTTCCCCCTGGCTAATTTCTGTCGATAACTGGGGACTATGGAAATTGAACTCGCCAAATGCACAGACAGTTCGTTCAAGCACCTCTGATGGATTAGGATCGTATGCAGGTAAAAGGGGAGACGGTGTACAGAGAAAATTATAAACAAGTCACAACGCTGAAACACAAGCCCAAAAACCCGCAAACCACGACTTCTGATTTTTTTTTAAAGCGAGCTCACAAAAAAAGAAACCCCAAAGTCGCTTATAAAAAACGGAATTGGCAACCCACGCAGTGTTCCAGAAACCAGAATCTCTGATCGCAAGTTCTGTTCTAAATAGCTTTGACAGGTCGTCTTGTTATCAGGAAAACTATGATCTATCTCATAAAAGTCATGGGTTTATTGATTAATAAAACGATATTTAATTATTCAGAACTGAAAATCGTGAAAAGGGTTTGTTGCTTTTGATGTGTGCGTGATCATATGCCATCCGCTCCGAGCTTATGTGCCGGGGCTCAGCCCCGGACAGCCCCGGCCCAATTTAACCCCTGGCTGGACACTTAGGGCAGGATAAGACACTAGCCCGAGTAATGGCCCGGTTCTATTGGCCAGGGATTCGCGGCGATGTCTGTAGGTGGTGTACGGCGTGCCGCGAATGGCAGTTAATAAATCCAGCGGCCATTCCAAAAGTGCCTTTGCGCCCTCTCCCATTAATTGAGACCCCGTTCGAAAGAATTGGGATGGATCTTGTCGGGCCATTAGATCAGTCAACACGAGGGTGCCACTTTATTTTAGTTCTGGTGGACTATGCGACGCGATACCCGGAAGCAGTGCCTCTTCGCAATATCTCAGCACGTAGTATTGCGGAAGCGCTCTTCCGCATCATCTCCCGAGTTGGAATCCCGAAAGAGATTCTGACTGACCAAGGCACCTCATTTATGTCACGTACACTGAACGAACTGTATGGGTTATTAGGTATTAAACCGATCCGCACCAGCGTTTATCACCCACAAATGGATGGTTTAGTTGAACGGTTCAATCGCACTCTCAAGAATATAATTTAAAAATTCATAAGTGAGGACGCATGTAATTGGGATAAATGGCTCGAACCCTTGTTGTTTGCAGTGCAAGATGTCCCCCAAGCCTCCATGGGGTTCTCCCCATTCGAATTGTCATATGGGCCTAAGCCGCGCAGCATTCTAGATGTGCTGCAAGAAAATTGGGAGGAGGGACCTTCACCCAGTAAAAATCAAATTCAATACGTTATCAACCTGCGCGCAAAACTCCACACACTCACACACCTAACCCAGGAGAATTTGCGGCAGGCCCAAGAACGGCAAACCCGCTTGTTCGACAGGGGTAAGCGCCTTAGGGAGTTCGCACTGGGAGATAAAATTCTCGTACTGTTGCCCACATCAAGCTCCAAATTAATTGCCAAGTGGCAAGGACCCTTTGAGGTCACACGGCAAGTCGGGGACGTCGACTATGAGGTGAGGCGAACGGAATGGGGTGGGGCGCTACAGGTTTACCACCTCAATCTGCTCAAACTCTGGAATGAGGAGGTCCCCATGGCATTGGTGTCGGTGGTTCCGGAGAAGGCGGAGCTGGGGCCGGAGGTTCAAAAGGGAACATTGGCATTGCGTACCTCTCTGTTCCCCTTTGGAGACCACCTCTGCCCGACCCAACTCACGGAGGTTGCCCAGTTGCAGACCAAGTTTTCGGACGTATTCTCGCCCCTGTCCAGCCGCACCGACCTCATAGAGTACCACATTGAGACGCCCCCGGGGGTGGTAGTGCGCAGGTTACCTGAACACAAGAAAAAAGTGGTTCGGGAAGAACTCGAGGCCATGCTCAACATGGGCATCATTGAGGAGTCTCACAGTGACTGGAGCAGCCCGGTGGTCTTGGTACCCAAGACCGATGGGTCGGTCCGGTATGTGTAGACTATAGAAAAGTCAACGCGGTGTCTAAATTCGACGTGTACCCAATGCCTTGTATTGATGAGTTGCTCAATCGACTAGGCACGGCTCGTTTTTACTCGACACTGGATTTGACAAAGGGTTATTGGCAGATCCCCTTGACTCCATTATCCCGAGAAAAAACGGCCTTTTCCACACCGTTCGGCTTACATCAGTTTGTCACACTTCCTTTTGGGCTGTTTGGGGTGCCCGCTACGTTCCAGCAACTGATGGATAGGGTCCTCCACCCCCACGCCACCTATGCAGCTGCATACAGTACCTAGACAACATCATTATTTATAGTAATGACTGGCCGCGGCACCTACAACACCTGAGGGCTGTCCTTAGGTCGCCCCTCCAGTGGCTCCACCGCATAAAGGATGCTAATGCGCGGATCACCCGTTGGTATCTGGCACTCCAGCCCTTTAATTTCAAGGTGGTCCACAGGCCGGGGTCGCAGATGGTCGTGGCGGACTTCGTCTCCCGTCGGGGGGGGGAGTCAGCTGCAGGCCGGATGGCTGCCTGGCCTGAGTCAGGCGGTGGGGGTATGTGGCAGCGGGGGCGTGGTCAAGCGTCGGTCTGTGACCGGAGGGTGGAGTCAGGGAAGGTAAGTGGCAGAATCACTGCACCTGATGTTGGTTAATCTGTGTTTGTGTGTCTTCCCCAGTGATCACGCCCTATATGGGGAGAGAGAGAGCAGAGGAAGGAAGGCTGTCTCCCCAACCAGATGACTGGTGTGTTTGTGTGCGCGTGCATGACTAGAGAGTCGACAACGTCTGAAAAGACTAAAAGAAAGAGTTTGTGGAACTTAATTCTGGCCTGCAGTCTTTCTGTGCTCCACCCACACGAACTGCTACAAAAATATATTTCCTTAAGTATACTTTTGTGTGCCAAGTATACAGATATCAATGTACTTACAGTATAGTTGTAAGTAAACTAATCTAATACTGCTTGGGACTAAATTGGCCCACTTTTTTAGTTTTTAAAAAGTATACTTTAAGTCTAAGAGAAGTAAACTCTGAGTATACAACTAGTATTTTTTTTTATTTTGTACTGCAAGTATACCACAAGTAAACTTATACTAATAGTTTACTAGTTCTATACTTGTAGTCCACTCATTAGTTTACAAAGGTGTACTTCATGAGTTTACTTGTTTTATACTTCTAGCCCACTTTTTACTTTACTAAAGTATACTTTGTAGTACAGTGGTACTTGAAAGTTTGTGAACCCTTTAGATTTTTCTATATTTCTCACAAAAATGACCTTAAACATCAGATTTTCACACAAGTTCTAAAAGTAGATAAAGAGAACCCAGTTAAACAAATGAGACAAAAATATTATACTTGGTCATTTATTATGGAAAATTATCCAATGTTACATATCTGTGAGTTGCAAAAGTATGTGAACCTCTAGGATTAGCAGTTAATCTCATCTCATTATCTGATGACAATCAGGTGTGAGTGGGCACCCTGTTTTATTTAAAGAACAGGGATCTATCAAAGTCTAATCTTCACAACATATGTTTGTGGAAGTGTATCATGGCACGAACAAAGGAGATTTCTGAGGACCTCAGAAAAAGCGTTGTTGATGCTTATCAGGCTGGAAAAGGTTACAAAACCATCTCTAAAGAGATTGGACTCCACCAATCCACAGTCAGACAGATTGTGTACAAATGGAGGAAATTTAAGACCGTTGTTAACCTCCCCAGGAGTGGTCGACCAACAAAGATCACCCCAAGAGCAAGACGTGTAATAATCAGTGAGGTCACAAAGTACCCCAGAGTAACTTCTAAGCAACTGAAGGCCTCTCTCACATTGGCTAATGTTAATGTTCATGAGTCCACCATCAGGAGAACACTGAACAACAATGGTGTGCATGGCAGGGTTGCAAGGAGAAGCCACTGCTCTCGAAAACGAACATTGCTGCTCATCTGCAGTTTGCTAAAGATCACGTGGACAAGCCAGAAGGCTATTGGAAAAATGTTTTGTGGACAGATGAGATCAAAATAGAATTTTTCTTTAAATGAGAAGCGTTATGTTTGGAGAAAGGAAAACACTGCATTCCAGCATAAGAACCTTATCCTGTCTGTGAAACATGCTGGTGGTAATATCATGGATTGGGCCTGTCTTGTTGCATCTGGGCCAGGACGGCTTGCCATCATTGATGGAACAACAAATTCTGAATTATACCAGTGAATTCTAAAGGAAAATGTCAGGACATCTGTCCATGAACTGAATCTCAAAAGAAGGTGGGTCATGCAGCAGACAACGACCCTAAGCACACAAGTCATTCTACCAAAGAATGGTTAAAGAAGAATAAAGTTCATGTTTTGGAATGGCCAATTCAAAGTCCTGACCTTAATCCAATCGAAATGTTGTGGAAGGACCTGAAGTGAGCAGTTCATGTGAGGAAACCCACCAACATCCCAGAGTTGAAGCTGTTCTGTATGGAGGAATGGGCTAAAATTCCTCCAAGCTGGTGTGCAGGACTGATCAACAGCTACCAGAAACGTTTAGTTGCAGTTATTGCTGCACAAGGGGGTCACACCAGATACTGAAAGCAAAGGTTCACATACTTTTACCACTCACAGATATGTAATATTGGATCATTTTCCTCAATAAATAAATGACCAAGTATAATATTTTTGTCTCGTTTATTTAACTGGGTTCTTTTGATCTACTTTTAGGACTTGTGTGAAAATCTGATGTTTGAGGTCATATTTATGCAGAAATATAGAAAATTCTAAAGGGTTCACAAACTTTCAAGCACCACTGTATGTTCCCAAGCCATTGCAGGCCTAAAGTTACAATAAGGTACTTTATGTTCTGAGAGTGAAACTGGTCTTTTCTGAATGACCTGAGAGTCATGTGACTATGATGTAAATCTGTGGTATGAGTGTGGAGCATGTTGTCTTTGTCTTGATGGGGTTTGTTTGGGATGAATGTGAACACGAGACCCAGTGATGATCCTTGAGGCACCAGCCACAGTTTCCTTCCAGCCAAACAGCAAGTTAGTCTCTAAAGACAATAAATACAGTTGCTGTGTGAAAGCTTTGCACTTTTACCCGACATAAGAATATATATTTATCACACACCTCTTACTAGACAACCACGGTGCTGTAGATGGTCTGATTTTCAACATCATTTGGAGACACCTAGAACAGGACACGAATAAAGATGAATCGGAGTCTCAATATCAAACCAGTCCCCGGCAGATTAGTGAGTAAACTGGTTATAATGGGTTTATATACTTAGATTCTTAGCTTGGATTGTACAGGAATAGACTTCAGTTAAAGGAATTTACTCACAGTTTTCTTCTTGGGAGGAATATTTATAATGCTGTAGATCGTGTCCTGCTCATTATATTTTGATACTGAAGACTGTGGATGTAAGAAATTGCTTTGTTAAAGCATCAATAATATTTAATAAATGTTTATGAATAATAATTAATATAAGAATATGATATAACTATTAATGCAGCTGATTAATGCAATGCTACACCGAAATGTAACTCTAATCTTATCTGGCGTAACCAAAAGGAGATATTTTGGCTCTTTATGAAATAATAACTGATTTTTAAAAAAGTGCCAAATGTCCCGACGACCCCCTGCCCAATTATATTAATCAAACATCCATCCATTATCTGTAGCCGCTTATCCTGTACAGGGTCGCGGGCAAGCTGGAGCCTATCCCAGCTGACTATGGGTGAGAGGCGGGGTACACCCTGGACAAGTCGCCAGGTCATCGCAGTGCTGGCACAGAGACACAGACAACCATTCACACTCACATTCACACCTACGGTCAATTTAGAGCCACCAATTAGCCTAACCTGCATGTCTTTGGACTGTGGGGGAAACCGGAGCACCCATGTTCGCCTGGGTTTTCTCCGGGTGCTCTGGTTTCCCCCACAGTCCAAAGACCTGTAGGTTAGGTTAACTGGTGGCTCTAAGTTGACCGTAGGTGTGAATGTGAGTGTGAATGGTTGTTTGCCTATGTGTCAGCCCTGCGATGACCTGGTGACTTGTCCAGGGTGTACCCCACCTCTCACCCATAGTCAGCTGGGATAGGCTCCAGCTTGCCTGTGACCATCTAGGACAGGATAGGCGGCTACAGATAATGGATGGATGGATGGATGGATGGATGGATGGAAATATTGCAATGACATTTATGTCACTATATGTAAACCTCTGACCACAACTGTATACAGTGTTTTGACTCCTGGCTGATTTATCTGACTACACTTTGGATTTGTCCTCTGGTTTCAGAAACACTGTATTGTTTGGACGTTGAGTTTTGGATTGTGGAATTTCTTGTTCATAAACCTCCAGTGAATGGATTCTCCCAACACCTCTGTCATGTCTGTTTAAGATAATATGGTTAACTGGCATGATCCTGCTGCTGCACAAAAATGCAAAACGAATGACACACCATGGACACTTACTGCATTTCTTTCTTTGTATGCTGCTGCTGCTGCTGATGATGATGATGATGATGACCAGTATCACCAGTAGCAAAAGAACAGACACCAGGTACTAATGGATCACAGGTCCTCTATACAGTAGACACACATTTGTTAGCACAGACTGGCTGAATCAGTTTCAGTGTAGATTATTCATTCATTCATTTAATCATTTATTCATTCATCCAACTGGCATGTTTTTGAGAGGAAGGAGAACATGAACAGACAGTAACCAGACCTCAGGCTCAAACCTGGGACCCTGAAGCTGTGAGTAATGTACATTTCTTTCCATCATTACTTTCAAACGTGACTTGTCGTCTAATTAATACAAATAAAGAAAAAAACTTTTGAATTAGAAGGTGTGTCCAAACTTTTGACTGGTATTGTACTTAGTCATGGTGACTGCTTTGCCATATATACTTTTTTAAACTTAATTTGGTCATTTTCCAATTTCCATCCTCTTACTAGCACTTGACTAGCTCTTACATTAAGTAAGTCAAACAATCCCTAGTTTATATAATTTGTATTATATATATCCCTAGTTTGAGAAACCCCACATACAGGATGCACAGAGAGGCCTGGATAGGGCACTAAAGCTTTTCTTGTGCACAGTGTCGTAAACCACGTGCGGTTTAATTTAACGTGGCTACAGGATCATAATCAATGTTTAAGATCTCGCGACTTTATTCATGTTTAATTTGCTATTTCAAGCTCACAATTTAATATACAGTTTAATTTAATTCAATCACAAGAAAGAGATATACGTAGTAAGAACATCCGCTCATTTCATGCATCACTGAGTTTAAGGTCTTATGACATGAGAAAGTAGATCACGCAAGATAATGTTTCAAGTTCCCCTTATCACACAAGATAATGTTTCAAGTTCCCCTTATCAAAAAGAAGTATACTTCAAGTTAATTTTATTAAGTATACTTAAGTAAAGTTAAAGTATATTTCCTTAAGTATACTTTTGTGTTCCAAGTATACTGATATCAATGTACTTACAGTATAGTTGTAAGTAAACTAATCTAATACTGCTTGGGGCTAAATCGGCCCACTTTTAGTTTAGAAAAAGTAGACTTTAAGTCTAAGAGAAGTAAACTCTAAGTATACAACTTTTTTTTTTGTACTGCAAGTATACCACAAGTAAATGTATATACTAATAGTTTACTAGTTCTATACTTGTAGTCCACTCTTTAGTTTACAAAAGCGTACTTCATAATATACTGGAAATATACTATGAGTTTACTTGTTTTATACTTCCAGTCCACTTTTTACTTTACGAAAATATACTTTGTATACTGGAAATATACTATTGGTTTACTCGTTACACACTTCCAGTCCACTTTTTAGTTTATAAAAGTATACTTAGCATATTGGAAATATACTATTAGTTACTGGTTATATACTGTACATCTAGTCCACTTTTTAGTTTTGAAGTTTATTGCAATTCCCCTTCTAGGTATACTATTAGTTTTCTAGCCCGAACCCTTACCTCATGCACACTACCAGTAGACAACTTAAGTGTTTTGTACCTTAAGGTACAATGAAGTTATAAAGGTAAGAATTCACAAAATAACAACAGATACTCAGGATTAAGAACATATTCATTTTCTTTAAAAATTAAAAATTGAAGCAACACTGTATTAAATGCCAAAGTATAAAAACATGGCAATAAAAGAAGTATTTATAGGCTACTATCAAAAGGATAAACACAACTACAGGGCGAGTACACTTAAACATAAGGCACAAATATTTTAATACTTTATTACACTTTTGTTAAGTATATCTTGATCAAAAGTTTAAGTAATAAGCTTAATATACTTAGATTTTTCTATATACTTTTCAGTATAAGCCAGGTATATTTATGTATAACTTTAAGTATATCTCTAAGTAAATAAAAAGTAAACTGAAAGCATACGCTCTTATTTTTAGTTTAAAAGAAGTATACTAGAAGCACACTTCTTTTTTGTAAGGGTGGATAGGGCACTAAAGCTTTTCTTATACACAGTGTTCTAAACCTTGTGCGGTTTAATTTAATGTGGCTACGGGATCTTAATAAATGTGTAAGATTTCACTATTTTATTCATGCTTAAATTTGCTATTTCAAGCTCACAATTTAATATACAATTTAATTTAATTCACTCCCAAAAACAACAGACACTTAGTAAGAACATCTGCTCATTCATGCATCACTGAGTTTAAGGTCTTATGACATGAGAAAGTAGATCTCGCAAGATAATGTCTCAGGTTCTGCTCAAATGGTCTCATGTACTGGTCAAAAGATTAAATAACGGGGTGTTTGTTTTGTACATTAAGCACACCTTCTTTGAATTAGTTAATAAATCTAGAAAAGCTGTAAAACTACAGAGGAGAAAACCATGCTGAAATAAAACGGAGCTTTCCTACTTACATGGAAGTACTGACATCTTGTAGACATTGCTGTAGTCAAAACTAAGAAATAGAAACATAATCAATGTGATTCCGATCTCGGGCAGCACGGTGGTGTAGTGGTTAGTGCTGTCGCCTCACAGCAAGAAGGTCCTGGGTTCGAGCCCCGTGGCCGGCGAGGGCCTTTCTGTGTGGAGTTTGCATGTTCTCCCCGTGTCCGCGTGGGTTTCCTCCGGGTGCTCCGGTTTCCCCCACAGTCCAAAGACATGCAGGTTAGGTTAACTGGTGACTCTAAATTGACCGTAGGTGTGAATGTGAGTGTGAATGGTTGTCTGTGTCTATGTGTCAGCCCTGTGATGACCTGGCGACTTGTCCAGGGTGTACCCCGCCTTTCGCCCGTAGTCAGCTGGGATAGGCTCCAGCTTGCCTGCGACCCTGTAGAAGGATAAAGCGGCTAGAGATAATGAGATGAGAGAGATGAGATGAGATTTCGATCTCATCATGTGCTTAAAGTAGAGATCAATGTATGTGATGATACCTGGTGATGGATCAGTGACCTTGATGTGAACAGGAACCTGTAGCTCTCCTGCTCTGCACCAGTACCAGCCAGCGTCACTCTTCTTCAGTCCACTCATCGGCACACTGAAGTTTCTTCTCTCTTCATCACTGAGTTGCACTGTTGATGTCTGGGGTTTCCCAGTTTTCCTAATTGTGTTGCACTGCCGGTCTTTGAATCTGCACCACTGCTTCTGTTTCTTCCGATGCGCAGCGCTGTAGAGACACTGGACTGTGACGCTGCCTCCTTCCTCAGCACTCACTCTGCTCTCCATCACAGACAGATCAGGATCTGAGCACAAAT
This sequence comes from Neoarius graeffei, assembly GCF_027579695.1. NCBI lineage: Eukaryota > Metazoa > Chordata > Actinopteri > Siluriformes > Ariidae > Neoarius > Neoarius graeffei. The sequence goes on along the minus strand of NC_083591.1, from coordinate 51,027,735 downwards.
ACTGTATATAGTCAGTTATGTATGATTAATTTTTATCATGATGATTAATCTGCTGAATTCACAAATTATTTGCAATTTGTAACTTTATACCTGATTTCACTGTGATATAAAGGTATTCTGCAACATCTGCTGACCCTCCAGATATCTCTACAGCACACCAGTACCATCCAGTGTTTCCTGTCTGGAGATTATTCATAGTCACAGTAAAGAGTCTCTCAGCTGGGTGATCAGTCACTGTCACTTTCCCCCGTGTTTTATTTGCATACGCCTCAATAGTGCAGAAATTGAATGTTCTACCAGAGCACCAGTATTTCTTAAGTTGTATATATTTCCTGTCATAATGACACGGGATGGTGACACATCCTCCAGTTTTAACACTAAAATGCCTGAAATCCTGACTGGCAACACCTGCATACAGAACAGAAAAACACTATATAACTCAGTGCAAATAAAATATTAGATATTTGATAATACAATATATTACTGATAGTTGATACTTCAAAGTTTGTGATGAATTCAATGGCTTATTCTGTTCTTGAATAATAAATAGGATAGAACAATCCACCAGAAATGTACTTCCTGGAAATGATGAGAATAAAAATGAAAAAGGCGCCCATGTTCGATTTGTTCTGATGTTGTAAAAAGTGTGAGGTTTTCTTCTGTTTGGCTTCTCTGTGAAGGTATTACTGAGTCTATAGCAACTCAAGCAGTTCCTCTTCTTGCTCAGTTTTCTATGCAGACGAAAACCACAGCGTGCGTGAATTTAATGACTGACCAGCTAAACTGATTAAACATCTGATACACTATTGGATCAGATGATGGTAGTTTGCTCCAAAAAGCCCAACTTTACACCAGTAAATTACATTTTATTGCCACAGTCTCTTCCATCTCAGCTCTGATGGCAATATCATGTAGTCTGTGGGTTGATTCACTGATTAATTCACTTAATTAATTTCCTGATTCAAATATCTCATCTCATTATCTCTAGCCGCTTTATCCTGTCCTACAGGGTCGCAGGCAAGCTGGAGCCTATCCCAGCTGACTACGGGCGAAAGGCAGGGTACACCCTGGACAAGTCGCCAGGTCATCACAGGGCTGACACATAGACACAGACAACCATTCACACCTACAGTCAATTTAGAGTCACCAGTTAACCTAACCTGCATGTCTTTGGACTGTGGGGGAAACCGGAGCACCCGGAGGAAACCCACGCGGACACAGGGAGAACATGCAAACTCCACACAGAAAGGCCCTCGCCGGCCACGGGGCTCGAACCCGGACCTTCTTGCTGTGAGGCGACAGCGCTAACCACTACACCACCATACCGCCTGATTCAAATCTCATCTCATCTCATCATCTCTAGCCGCTTTATCCTGTTCTACAGGGTCGCAGGCAAGCTGGAGCCTATCCCAGCTGACTACGGGCGAAAGGCGGGGTACACCCTGGACAAGTCGCCAGGTCATCACAGGGCTGACACATAGACACAGACACAGACAACCATTCACACCTATGGTCAATTTAGAGTCACCAGTTAACCTAACCTGCATGTCTTTGGACTGTGGGGGAAACCGGAGCACCCGGAGGAAACCCACGTGGACACGTGGAGAACATGCAAACTCCGCACAGAAAGGCCCTCGCCGGCCACGGGGCTCGAACCCGGACCTTCTTGCCGTGAGGCGACAGCGCTAACCACTACACCACCGTGCCGCCTGATTCAAATATCTGTTAAAAAAAAAGAAAGATGTAATTTAAACCTGACTCTCTCAGCCAAGAAACTCTGGCTGTCATTAAAATCACAGGTTTATGTCAATGCACTCGTTCTAATACGTTATACAGCCCCATCCAAAAGTATTAGAATGGCAAGGCAGTTCTGTGTTTTTTTTTTTTTTTTTTTTTTTAAATATACACTGGAAACATTTGTATTTGAGACCCAAAGACAAATGTAAGGCCACAGATCAGAATTTCAGCTTTCGTCTCCTGATATTTACATCTCAATTTTTTCAAAACATTTTAGAAATATGACACCTTTCGTGGCAGACCACCCAATTTTTAGGTGAGCAAAAGTATAGGAACTGACTGATCTTAAAGTAAATGAGACCATCAGTGACAGTGTAGTTTCCGCCGGCCCAGTCTAGTCCAGAAGGAACGATCTAAACTGGGCCACCTTGTGCAATAAATGTTGCAAGCTATATACACTATATACAAGCTATATATAGAAGCGATACCCACCCTCGGAATACCGACCTATTTGCCAGAAAGAATCCAAAATGGTGAGGAATTGACCAAGAAGAAGTGATTTTTGTTGAACTGCTCATTAAGGCTTAATTAGTTCATAACTTCATTAATAATTGTAATGAAGCAAATTTGGGTAGAAGTTATATGCACCCTAGGTACCCCTACCTTCATGTCAAAAAGAATCAAAATCGGTGAAGAATTGAGAGAGAGAAGACGCGATTGTCATGAAATGTGGACGACGCCCGATGACGGACAACATATGATGGCATAAGCTTGTCGCCTGTTGGCCAGATGAGCTAATAACACTTCATATTGGTTGCTTGCAATAACTGCATCCCACTGTTGACCCACTGACATCAGCAAACCGTTACATTCTTCTTCTGTCATGCTTTTCCAGGCTTGAACTGCAGCTTCCTCCAGCTGTCATTTGTTTTGGAGGGTTTTTCCTTTCAATCTCATCTTCAGGAGCTGAACTGAATGTTGCTCAATTGCATTAAAGTCTGCTGATTGACTTTTTTTCCAGACAGACATCATTCCATGCCTTACAATGCAGACACATGCTATACACAGTAGAGCTTTTCTAGTTTTTTTTAGATTCATGTCAAACTAAGCGAGGGTTTGCACAACATGGTCAGTGCCATCAATAAGTTCAGAAATTCACCACCATTTTTATAATCAGCTTTTGAGATTTCTTTTAGATGAGTTAAAAAAAAAAAAAGTTGATGTGTGAAGTCCAGACCTGTGAAAGGCCTTTCTCTGTGAAACTTTCACAGAGAAACTTCTCATAAGAACTTACAGTGGATATAAAAAGTGTACACACCCTGTTAAAATGATTGTTTTTTTCTGATGTAAGAAAGAAAGAAAGAAAGAAAGAAAGAAAGAAAGAAAGAAAGAAAGAAAGAAAGAAAGAAAGAAAGAAAGAAAGAAAGAAAGAAAGAAAGAAAGAAAGAAAGAAAGAAAGAAAGAAAGAAAGAAAGAAAGAAAGAAAGAAAGAAAGAAAGAAAGAAAGAAAGAAAGAAAGAAAGAAAGAAAGAAAGAAAGAAAGAAAGAAAGAAAGAAAGAAAGAAAGAAACCACGATAAATAATTTCAAAACTTTTCCCAGCTTTAATGTGACCTATAACCTGTACAATTCAATTGAAACACAAACAAATCTGTTTTGGGGAAAAACATAAAAACTAAAAAACGTACAATAAGCTGGTTCCATAAGTATGCACAGCACACCCTTAAACTAATACAACCCCGATTCCAAAAAAGTTGGGACAAAGTACAAATTATAAATAAAGACGGAATGCAATGATGTGGAAGTTTCAAAATTCCATATTTTATTCAGAATAGAACATAGGTGACATATCAAATGTTTAAACTGAGAAAATGTATCATTTAAAGAGAAAAATTAGGTGATTTTAAATTTCATGACAGCAACACATCTCAAAAAAGTTGGGACAAGGCCATGTTTACCACTGTGAGACATCCCCTTTTCTCTTTACAACAGTCTGTAAACGTCTGGGGACTGAGGAGACAAGTTGCTCAAGTTTAGGGATAGGAATGTTAACCCATTCTTGTCTAATGTAGGATTCTAGTTGCTCAACTGTCTTAGGTCTTTTTTGTCGTATCTTCCGTTTTATGATGCGCCAAATGTTTTCTATGGGTGAAAGATCTGGACTGCAGGCTGGCCAGTTCAGTACCCAGACCCTTCTTCTACGCAGCCATGATGCTGTAATTGATGCAGTATGTGGTTTGGCATTGTCATGTTGGAAAATGCAAGGTCTTCCCTGAAAGAGACATTGTCTGGATGGGAGCATATGTTGCTCTAGAACCTGGATATACCTTTCAGCATTGATGGTGTCTTTCCAGATGTGTAAGCTGCCCATGCCACACGCACTAATGCAACCCCATACCATCAGAGATGCAGGCTTCTGAACTGAGCGCTGATAACAACTTGGGTCGTCCTTCTCCTCTTTAGTCCGAATGACACGGCGTCCCTGATTTCCATAAAGAACTTCAAATTTTGATTCGTCTGACCATAGAACAGTTTTCCACTTTGCCACAGTCCATTTTAAATGAGCCTTGGCCCAGAGAAGACGTCTGCGCTTCTGGATCATGTTTAGATATGGCTTCTTCTTTGAACTATAGAGTTTTAGCTGGCAACGGCAGATGGCACGGTGAATTGTGTTCACAGATAATGTTCTCTGGAAATATTCCTGAGCCCATTTTGTGATTTCCAATACAGAAGCATGCCTGTATGTGATGCAGTGCCGTCTAAGGGCCCGAAGATCATGGGCACCCAGTATGGTTTTCCGGCCTTGACCCTTATGCACAGAGATTCTTCCAGATTCTCTGAATCGTTTAATGATATTATGCACTGTAGATGATGATATGTTCAAACTCTTTGCAATTTTACAGTCAAACTCCTTTCTGATATTGCTCCACTATTTGTCGGTGCAGAATTAGGGGGATTGGTGATCCTCTTCCCATCTTTACTTCTGAGAGCCGCTGCCACTCCAAGATGCTCTTTTTATACCCAGTCATGTTAATGACCTATTGCCAGTTGACCCAATGAGTTGCAATTTGGTCCTCCAGCTGTTCCTTTTTTGTACCTTTAACTTTTCCAGCCTCTTATTGCCCCTGTCCCAACTTTTTTGAGATGTGTTGCTGTCATGAAATTTCAAATGAGCCAATATTTGGCATGAAATTTCAAAATGTCTCACTTTCGACATTTGATATGTTGTCTATGTTCTATTGTGAATACAATATCAGTTTTTGAGATTTGTAAATTATTGCATTCCGTTTTTATTTACAATTTGTACTTTGTCCCAGCTGTTTGGAACTTTGGACGCAGCTGTTCGGAGCTGTGGCCGCAAGGTCTCCGGTGCCTGTCGTGGCGGCAATCCCCGAACCCGGTGGTGGACACCGGAAGTAAGGGATGCCGTCAAGCTGAAGAAGGAGTCCTATCGGGCCATGTTGACCTCCGGGACTCCTGAGGCAGCCGACGGGTATCGGCAGGCCAGGCGTGCTGCAGCTCGGGCAGTTGCGGAGGCAAAAACTCGGAACTGGGAGGAGTTCGGGGAGGCCATGGAGAAGGACTATCGGTCGGCCTCAAAGAAATTCTGGCAAACCGTCCGGCGCCTCAGGAGGGGGAAGCAGTACTCTGCCAACACTGTTTACAGTGCGGGTGGGGAGCTGTTGACCTCGACTGGGGACATTGTCGGGCGGTGGAAGGAATACTTTGAGGATCTCCTCAATCCCACCGTCATGTCTTCCACTGAGGAGACTGAGGCTGATGACTCAGAGGTGGACTCGTCCATTACCCAAGCCGAAGTCACTGAGGTGGTTTGCAAGCTCCTCGGTGGCAAGGCACCGGCGGTGGATGAGATCCGCCCTGAGTATCTCAAGTCTCTGGATGTTGTGGGGCTGTCTTGGTTGACACGCCTCTGCAACATCGCGTGGCGGTCGGGGACAGTGCCTCTGGAGTGGCAGACTGGGGTGGTGGTCCCTCTTTTTAAGAAAGGGGACCGGAGAGTGTGCTCCAATTATAGGGGAATCACACTTCTCAGCCTCCCAGGGAAAGTTTACTCCAGGGTCCTGGAGAGGAGAATTCGACCAATAGTCGAACCTCGGATCCAGGAGGAACAATGCGGTTTTCGTCCTGGTCGCGGAACACTGGACCAGCTCTATACCCTTCATAGGGTGCTCGAGGGTTCATGGGAGTTTGCCCAACCAGTCCACATGTGCTTTGTGGATCTGGAGAAGGCATTCGACCGTGTCCCCCGTGGTATTCTGTGGGGGGTGCTTCGGGAGTATGGGGTTCGGGGCTCTTTGCTAAGGGCTGTCCGGTCCCTGTACGAACGGAGCAGGAGTCTGGGTCGCATTGCCGGCAGTAAGTCAGACCTGTTCCCAGTGCATGTTGGACTCCGGCAGGGCTGCCCTTTGTCACCGGTTCTGTTCATAATTTTTATGGACAGAATTTCTAGGCGCAGCCAGGGGCCGGAAGGAATCCTGTTTGGGAACCACAGGATTTCATCTCTGCTTTTTGCGGATGATGTTGTCCTGTTGGCTTCTTCAAACCAGGACCTTCAGCATGCACTGGGGCGGTTTGCAGTCGAGTGTGAAGCGGCTGGGATGAGAATCAGCACCTCCAAGTCCGAGGCCATGGTTCTCGACCGGAAAAGGGTGGCTTGCCCTCTCCAGGTTGGTGGAGAAGTCCTGCCTCAAGTGGAGGAGTTTAAGTATCTCGGGATCTTGTTCACGAGTGAGGGAAGGATGGAGCGTGAGATCGACAGGCGGATCGGTGCAGCCTCCGCAGTGATGCGGTCGCTTTACCGGTCCGTCGTGGTGAAGAAGGAGCTGAGCCAAAAGGCGAAGCTCTCAATTTACCGGTCGATCTACGTTCCGACTCTCACCTATGGTCATGAGCTTTGGGTAATGACAGAAAGAACAAGATCGCGGATACAAGCGGCTGAAATGAGTTTCCTTCGCAGGGTGGCTGGGCGCTCCCTTAGAGATAGGGTGAGAAGCACAGTCACTCGGGAGGAGCTCGGAGTAGAGCCGCTGCTCCTCCACATCGAGAGGAACCAGCTGAGGTGGCTCGGGCATCTTTTTCGGATGCCTCCTGGACGCCTCCCTGGGGAGGTGTTCCAGGCATGTGCCCCCGGGAGGAGGCCCCGGGGAAGACCCAGGACACGCTGGAGGGACTATGTCTCTCGGCTGGCCTGGGAACGCCTCGGTGTTCTTCCCGAGGAGCTGGCCGAGGTGTCTGGGGAAAGGGAAGTTTGGGCTTCCATGCTTAGACTGCTGCCTCCGCGACCCGGTCCTGGATAAGCGGAAGAAGACGAGACGAGACGAGACTTTGTCCCAACTTTTTTGGAATCGGGGTTGTAGTTTGTTGAAGCACCTTTTGATTTAATTACAGCAGTCAGAGCATTCAGTCTTTTTGGGTCGGAGTCTATCAGCCTGCCACATCTAGACTTGGCAATATTTGCCCACTCATCCTTGTAAAAGCGCTCCAAATCTGTCAGATTGCGAGGGCATCTCTTGTGCACAGCCCTCTTCAGGTCACCCCACAGATTTTCAACTGGATTTCGCTCTGGGCTCTGGCTGGGCCATTCCAAAACTTTTTTGGGGTCATTGTTGTGCTGAAAGATGAAATTCCTCTTCATCTTCAGCTTTCTAGCAGACACCTGAAGGTTTTGGGCCAAAACTGACTGGTATTTAGAACTGTTCATAATTCCCTCCACCTTGACTAAAGCCCCTCTTCCAGCTGAAGAAAAACAACCCCAAAACATGATGCTGCCACCACCATGCTTCACCATGGGTATGGTGTTCTTTTGGTGATGTGCAGTGTTGATTTTGCACCAAATACTGTATACCTTTTGGAATTGTGGCCAAAAAGTTCAACCTTGGTTTCATCAGACCATAATACATTTTCCCACATGCTTTAGGGAGAGTTGATGTATATATATCAGTGGCGGCTCCTGAATTTTTTTCAGGGGGGGCAATTTTCCCCCGTTATGTCTACACGGACCGTAAATGTCCACAGGACTGAAGTAAATTGACCTGGGTAGCAAATCAATTGGCCGAACTTGTTTTTGCCTGGTAAATTCAGATATCAATATAGACAATATCTCTTCTCTCCACTAGGTGGCAACACTAAACAAGTTAAAGGTGGCAAACTAAGGTAGCCCAGTAAATTAGACCCACCCAATATTTTTGCCTACGAGTGGCAAATATTCACATTTAGTCTGGCTTGCCAGGCTAAAACTAAGAAGATTCATTGTGAAGCCTTCAAAGCAAAACATTTGGCATCACAATCAATTAATATTACATTACTCATTTATTTTCTCATATTATTCCAGTATTCTATAATAAGTAGACACAAATTCTTAATTATAAACATATTCTAATTTCTTCAATTCTAAAGAATGCAATCTGTGGGCAGTGGCTAGGCATAGCTTTGAGCTGGTCTAGAATGGAGCAGTAAGGCGTCTCCTTCCCTCCACTAGCCTGGGTGTGCGCCTTGGGCAAGTGCTAGTACACCCTTAGCCTCCCTAAGTTAGGGTAACAACAAACCTTTCAAACCCAGAAACGTCTGCATGGTATCCATCGGTTTCTGGTCGGGTGATATACTGGCAGTGCTGGTAGTCAACTCGGCACCAGTTCTGGCACAGTCGCCCGATGGGGAGTAAACCCCGTACTAAATCCATTTCCGGATGTTCGGATGCAACCTCCCTGTTGCCGGACGTATTGGCTCTGTCATTCCTTCGGATTCCAATGGGGATGGTCGAGAGAGGTGTACTGGTGACGTAGGGCACCCCAGTGTCATCTTCAACCCTAGCCCTGGCCTCAATTCAATCGAGCTTTCGCCGGAGAGGACACTTCGGATGCCTTCGACGGCATAAATCCAACACGGGGGATGATATTTACCGGTTATAAGTTCAAGTCTGAAGGCATTAGGACAGGACGCCAGGGATCATCCTCGACAGTGGGAGAAGCTATTTAGCTTCTTTGGTCAATATTCGCCCGCTATAAGCTGTGCAGCCCCTAGCCAATAGGAAATTGACCTGCCGACCTGATATGTGATTCTGATTGGGTGTTCAGGATTGACATTAACTCACACCTGCAAATCGAAAGTCTTTAAATTTACTGATTGGCACATGGAATGTGCGTACGATGACGACAAACTGACTATAGACTATGAACCTGATGAAACTGATTATAAACTACGCAAATCTGCTGTTATTGACAGAGAGCTGTCAACGAGATGTGTCGACATTGCTGCCCTCCAAGAGACAAGGCTACTTGAAACTGGCTCAATTCGCGAACAATCTTACACCATATACTGGTCAGGAAAACCATCAGGTAGCCCTCACCAACATGGTGTTGGCTTTGCTGTGAAAAACACCTTAATCAGCAACATCGAAGGCCCCTTTGCCATCTCTGAGAGGCTTTGCTGGCTCAGTCTGGCACTGAAGAAATGTAACTTGTCAGTCCTGTGTGCTTATGCACCTACCCTCTATGCTTCACCAGAGGATAAAGACCTGTTCTACAATCAGCTCAGTGACCTCTTGTCTACTATCCCCAGCTCAAACAAGATCCTGCTACTTGGCGATTTCAACGCACGTGTTGGTCATGATGTTGCCCTGTGGCCAGATTGTCTGGGTAAATTTGGTATCGGTCGCATTAATGACAATGGGCAGCGTGCTTTGGAGCTGTGTGCAAGATTTCAGCTTTGTGTCACAAACACTTTCTTTAAGCTGAAAGACCGCCATAAGGTCAGCTGGAAACATCCTCGCTCTAACTCCTGGCACCAACTCGATCTGGTGTTGACTAGACGGCGGGACATCAACGACGTCAGGATAACTAGAGCATACCACAGTGCAGACTGTGATACAGACCATGCTCTTGTCCTGTCAAAATTTTGTCTTAAGATCAAGAAATTCCACTCTGCTAAAAAACCTGGACAAAAAAGGGTTGATGTTGTTAAAACAAATTCTACCAACCTAGCTACCTTGTTTGTGGAAACACTGAGTAATAGGCTTGCAGAGAAACATGCAGATGATGCTGAAGATCCTGATTCCACCTGGCACATGCTTAGAGACACCATATACTCTGTTGCAATCGAAACTTTTGGATATCGCTCCTCTAATAGCCCTGACTGGTTTGCTGACAACTTGGATATCTTAACACCAGCCATTGAGAAGAAACGCAAGGCTCTTCTAGCTTTGAAAGACAACCCATGTATGCGTAACAAGGCACAATACCAGTCATCATGTAACATGGTTCGCCAACTATCCCGTAGTTGTATCAACCGCTATCTGCAGGACCTCTGTGACACCATAGATGGAGCCTCTGCAAGTGGCAACCTAAGGGCAATGTATGCTGGTATTAAATCTATCATCGGCCCAACCGGAAGGAAAACTGCTCCACTGAAATCAAAAGATGGCTCAACTATCTCTGAGAAATCCAAGCAGCTAGAAAGATGGATTGAACACTACTCAGAGTTATATGGTCAGGAAAGTTCTTTTAATCAAGAGGCTATCGATAACATCCCAAATGCTGACATTCTATACAACCTTGATACTGAACCAGATGTTGAAGAGGTCAGTCGTATCATCAAGTCACTCCCTAAGGGCAGGGCCTCTGGCTCAGATGCAATACCAGCCGAATTACTGAGGGCTGGGCATGACGCACTTATCCCACACCTCTACAGCTTGTTGATCAAATGCTGGAGAAAAGGAACTATACCACAAGATATGCGCGACTCCAACATCGTCACCCTGTACAAGAACAAAGGGGACCGTGGGGACTGCAACAACTATCGTGGCATTTCACTCTTAAGTGTGGTTGGCAAGGTGTTCGCAAGAGTGCTGCTTTCCCGCCTACAGCTTATCGCTGAAACAGTCTACCCTGAGTCTCAATGTGGCTTTCGTTCTGGACGTGGCACAGTTGACATGGTCTTTACTCTTCGTCAGATTCAGGAGAAAAGCAGAGAACAACAGAAACCACTTCATATTGCGTTTGTAGATCTCACAAAAGCATTTGACCTGGTGAACAGAAATGCTTTGTTCCAGGTCTTGGAGAAAGTTGGCTGTCCACCACGCCTACTAAAACTTATAACATCATTTCACTCAGACATGACGAGCACCATACAGGCCGATGGAATGACATCAGATCCATTCAACGTTATCAGTGGTGTTAAGCAAGGTTGCGTTCTAGCACCCACACTTTTTGGAATCTACTTCTCCGTGTTACTGAAGCAGGCCCTGACAGACATTTCTTGTCTGTCGATTAACACTCGTTTTGACAACAATCTCTTTGCTGCAGGCCGACTGAAAGCAAAGACTAAGATCTCCCGTGTCGAGCTGTGCGAAATGCTTTATGCTGATGATGCAGCCTTCTGTGCTCAGTCAGCCGCTGACCTGCAAACTATCGTGGACAATTTTGCTCAGGCTTGTTCTGACTTCGGCTTCAAAATCAGCATCAAGAAGACAGAAATAGTAAGCATCACAGACATTCCGAGAAACATCACTATACACGATCAGGTTTTGGAAAATGTATCTGACTTCGTCTATCTAGGGTCAAACATCTCAGCGAACTGCTCCCTGGATCATGAAATCAATCGACGCCTGGGGAAAGCAAGTACAACCTTTGGTAGACTCTCCAAATGTGTGTTTGACAACAAGAACCTTACTATCAAAACTAAAGTTAGAGTTTATGAAGCCTGTGTTTTGAGTATCCTTCTCTATGGCTCAGAGTCATGGACAACTTATTGTCGACAGGAGTCAAAACTCAACAGCTTCCACATGCGATGTCTTCGTAACATACTTGGTTTACGGTGGCAAGACAAAGTCACAAATGCTGTGATCTTGGACCGATGTCACGCAAAACCTCTGACAAGCATCTTGAAGCACAGACGCCTCCGCTGGCTAGGCCATGTATACAGGATGACTGACCAGCGTCTGCCAAAAGTAGCCCTGTACGGAGAGTTGAGTGAAGGTTTGCGGAAACGTGGACGTCCTCTCCTTCGATGGAAAGATGTTGCGAAAAGGGACTTAATTAGCTTTGGCATTGATCATAAGACCTTCGAGATCGGCTGCAGAGACAGGTTACTCTGGCGGAAAATGACCCACAGAGGTCTTGAACTAGATCATACATCATATCTTGCTCACCTTGAGCAGAAAGCTGTTAAACGTCATCAAAGAAAGCTGAAAGTGAATTGGTCATAGTTCTTCGCGAACTGAAGACGGCCCATGAAAGAATGCAATTAAAGTGGCAGGATATAAATCCAAAACAAGTGTTTATTTAAGTTTTGAAAAAGATGAAGAAAAGCATAACCATCAAACAAACATGTGCAGCTTAATTATGTGTTTTTTTAATATGGAATTGCACCATTTTAACAACAAATAATTCTAAATAAATTCTGCAGGTTTTTTTCCCCAAGAATTCCTCCAGAAAGCCATGCCTTAAAAGGAAATTTAAAGTATTACAAGCATGTCAATGAACACAAAAGGCTTTAGTTATTTAGTTAAATACACACACAGGTTACACAAGGTTTTGTAGTCAGTGCAACTTGGCTTAACAAGTTGGAAAAAAGGTAAAGTGCTGCTGGCTCCAATGAACACATATACTGTACAATATATAAAAACTGAAAACATGCTTAATTTACACCAAGTCAGAGAGAACTTGAGGCTACTGAAATATTCCAAGCATGGCAATGTTAAACTGTCATTGGTAAAACAAAAACATGGCAATGTTAAACTGCCATTGGTAAAACACACAAAAACAACTTTTGCCTAGTAAATTCAAATATCAGATATCACTGTACCGTCTGCTGTGCTACTTCCAGGGTGGAAGAGAGCGCAAGGGTAGCAAAAAAGAGCATTGACTACATCACAGCCAGCTCGCCAAGTTCTCCGGTGGTACCAGTTCTTGTTAAAACCTCTTGAGTCGGTCTTCTCCCCCTTCGTAGACACTTGCTTGATGTTTAAATTCGGTCTAGGAGGTCCTAGCTGTTTGATTGCCGTTTTCTCCTCATTGGTACGACGACTAAAGGGAACTTCTTTCAGAGACACTACCGTATTGTTGCACTCAACACTCGCCGTCATCTTCATAGAATGTTCACACATTTCCCGCGCAAGTTGCGTTTTCCAGCCCAAAATTATGTTCAAAACCCGCCAAAAAGCACTAAAAACCAATCTGGCAACACTTGCGCGGCGCAACAGGCGTATGACGTAAGCACGCTGCTTGTGCGAGCACATAAAACCCAATAGAAAATGCATTGGGAGCATGATTTTCGAAAAAAACATACGTACCATTACTGTCAATGGGAGATTTTGGGGCAAATCTGAACCTGACAGAAATCGCCCCAAAAGGGCGTGGCTACACCAGGCGCGACCTTAGCCTGATTGGACAATGACATTACTGTTGGTAGTAGGAGTAGATGATAAAAAAAAAATCTCCCTCCCTGTTTGGGAGTGCGGCGCCCAAATCGCCCCTATTAACGAGCCGCCAGTGGTGCACACAATGAACACTTCTGTACAAATAGTATTGCTGGGTTTCAGTCACGTGACTTTTCCTAGTGGTTTTACTGGAAGGGAAATAGCTGGAAGCCCATGGGGTCAGTGTTCAGGGTTAGCCATGATACAGTGCCCCTGGAGCAGAAAGGGTTAAGGGCCTTGCTCAAAGGCCCAAAAGTGGCAGCTAGTATCAGTGCTAGGGCTTGAATCCCTGACCTTCTGATCAGCACTGCAGAGCCTTAACTGTTGAGTCACCACTGCCCAAAGCTGATACTGTGTCTGTAACACCTTGAGCAGTTCCTCTTCTTGTTAACATCAAAACCACAGTGTGTTTTAAATGATAATAAATTTCCAGTAAGAACATGTCACATGGTGATCATAGATAGACAGATAGATAGAGGGTATAAAAAGTGCACACACCCTGTTAAAATGATAGTTTTTTTTCTGAACTAAAAAAAAATGAGACCACGATAAATTATTTCAAAACTTTTCCCACCTTTAATGTGACCTATAACCTGTACAATTCAATTGAAAAAAAAAACACAAATCTGTAAGGGGGGAAACATAAAAAACGTACAATAAGCAGGTTGCATAAGTGTGCACACCCTGAAACTAATACTTTGTTGAAGCACCTTTTGATTTAATTACAGCATTCAGTCTTTTTGGGTTCACACCTGCCATCAAGTAAAATGACTCTGATTAACCCCAAATAAAGTTCAGACATTTACTCAGTTGCATCCTCCAGCAAAAGCCAGGGTTCACAGAGAGCTTACAAAGCATCAGAGGGATCTCACTGTTGAAAGGTATCAGTCAGGAGAAGGGTACAAAAACATTTCCACGGCATTAGATATACCATGGAGCACAGTGAAGACAGTCATCAAGAAGAAGTGGAGAATATATGGGACAACAGTGACATTACTGAGAACTGGACGTCCCTCCAAAATTGATGAAAAGCCAAGACAAAAACTGGTCAGGGAGGCTGCCAAGAGGCCGCCGAGAGGCCTCCAGCAACACTGAAGGAGCTGCAGGAATTTCTGGCAAGTGCTGGTTGTGTACTACATGTGACGACAATCTCCCGTATTCTCCATATGTCTGGACTATGAGGTAGGGTCAAAGAAAAACATCCAGGCCTGGCTAAATTTTGCAAACTCTCCCAAAAGCATGTGGGAAAATGTGTTATGGTCTGATGAAACCAAGGTTGAACTTTTTGGCCACAATTCCAAAAGGTATGTTTGGTGCAAAAACAACACTGCGCATCACCAAAAGAATCCCATACCCACAGTGAAGCATGGTGATGGCAGCATCATGTTTTGGGGTTGTTTTTCTTCAGCTGGAAGAGGGGCTTTAGTCAAGGTGGAGGGAATTATGAACAGTTCTAAATACCAGTCAATTTTGGCCCAAAACCTTCAGGTGTCTGCGAGAAAGCTGAAGATGAAGAGGAATTTCATCTTTCAGCACAACAATGACCCCAAAAACGTTTTGCAATGGCCCAGCCAGAGCCCAGACCGAAATCCAGTTGAAAATCTGTGGGGTGACCTGAAGAGGGCTGTGCACAAGAGATGCCCTCACAATCTGACAGATTTGGAGCGCTTTTACAAGGATGAGTGGGCAAATATTGTCAAGTCTAGATCTGCCAGGCTGATAGACTCCGACCCAAAAAGACTGAATGCTGTAATTAAATCAAAAGGTGGTGTAGTGGTTAGCGCTGTCACCTCATAGCAAGAAGGTCTGGGTTTGAGCCCCGTGGCTGGCGAGGGCCTTTCCGTGAGGAGTTTGCATGTTCTCCCCGTGTCCGCGTGGGTTTTCTCCGGGTGCTCCGGTTTCTGTCACAGTCCAAAGACATGCAGGTTAGGTTAACTGGTGACTCTAAAGTGAGTGTGAATGGTTGTCTATGTGTCAGCCCTGTGATGACCTGGCGACTTGTCCAGGGTGTACCCTGCCTGTAGTCAGCTGGGATAGGCTCCAGCTTGCCTGCGACCCCGTAGAACAGGATAAAGCGGCTACAGATAATGAGATGTTTTTCCCCCTAACAGATTTGTTTGTTTTTCAGTTGAATTGTACAGGTTATAGGTCACATTAAAGGTGGGAAAAGATTTGAAATTATTTATCGTGGTCTTATGTTTTTTACATCAGAAAAACTGATCATTTTAATGAGTTGTGTACACTTATATCCACTGTTTGTGTGATATATACACTACACTGTACATTTAAAGTGATTTTCTTTGCAATCTACACACACTTTATGCTTTCCATTGCTATTTAATGATGCAGTTTTGTTTTTTCTAGGTTTTCTTATGTCTAAGTGCTAATGACTCAGCAGAGCAAAAGAATGAGCCCAATTTGACAACAGCAAAATAAATTCTAATGTCATAATCTTAATATGATAGTTGTACATTTCAGCATTGACTGATACAAAAAAAATCCATCTTTCTTCAATGTGAATTGGCCTTGAAAGATTAATTGATTGATGCATTTGCAATAAATTATTAATAGTTCCTTGCAGAAAACTACAACAGAGAGTTTCCCTGGCAGAAAATGATCTACGTAGGTCCACTTTAGAAAGATAGAACCGTTAACCATCCACAAAACCTTATTCTTGGTAGAACCACTTTCATTTTAACATTTCCAGTTCAAATTTATTTTCTACAAAGTAAAGGAAGTCGTCCATGGGCGTCATGGTGGCACCAAGCCTCCACGTTTTGGGGTTTGATCTGAGTTCTTGTTAATGGCTGTATGTCTTGTTTACCATAGGTGCTAAAGAAATAGACTTGCTTGAAATTCTTGAAGACGTTTCACCTCTCGTCTGAAAGGCTTCTTCAGTTCTGTCTGACTAGTGGGGAGTTCCAGGTATGTATCCTCTAGTGCAGGGGTGTCAAACTCATTTTCATAGAGGGCCACATCATTGAATTTATAGGTTACCGAGGGCCACATAATCAGTGAACATGTGTTCAAAAAGTGCAACCATGAAATCTGTATTGCAGTATGATCGGTTTATTCAAAATTGGTTTTAAATGCAACATTTCATTGAGAGTAAACCATGACTAAACAGAAATATTGGCCTATGTGAAATTTTGAAGCTGTGAAATAATTGTCCTAACCACTCTAAAACAGTGTGGCTGAAAAAAAATAAAAAATAAACATATAGCTTACAACAGTAACATTTTCAAATGCAACTTCTATTAGTTAACTGATCAATATTCATTCATAGATCAATATTCATTCATTCATTCATTCATTCATTCATTAATGAGAATAAACTGCAGTCAACAATGTGCACAACAATGTCCATAACACTTATTTGTGCTCACCACAAAAAAACCCCTGTGGCTAAGAAAGTTAGTGTGAGTGAGTGAGTGAGTGAGTGAGTGAGTGAGTGAGTGAGAGTGTGTGTGAGAGAGAGCATTTCAGTTGCTTTTCCCAGACATTTGGCATCTCTTGCTCTTCACCAACTCATCAAAATCAGGATTTAGTTTCTGCACAGTTGAAACTTTCATGATATGATTAAGGTGGCTGTGTGTAAGTCAAGATCTCAGTGCAGTTTTGCTTAGATTCATAACAGAAAATGCTTGTTCACAGAGATAAGTTGTCCTAAACATACAGTGGCGCTTGAACGTTTGTGAACCCTTTTAGAATTTTCTATATTTCTGCATAAATATGACCTAAAACATCATCAGATTTTCACACAAGTCCTAAAAGTAGATAAAGAGAACCCAGTTAAACAAATGAGAAAAATATTATACTTGGTCATTTATTTATTGAGGAAAATGATCCAATATTACATCTCTGTGAGTGGCAAAAGTATGAGAAGCTCTAGGATTAGCAGTTAATTTGAAGGTGAAATTAGAGTCAGGTGTTTTCAATCAATGGGATGACAATCAGGTGTGAGTGGGCACCCTGTTTTATTTAAAGAACAGGGATCTATCGAAGTCTGATCTTCACAACACATGGTTGTGGAAGTGTATCATGGCATGAACAAAGGAGATTTCTGAGAACCTCAGAAAAAGCGTTGTTGATGCTCATCAGGCTGGAAAAGGTTAAAAAACCATCTCTAAAGAGTTTGCACTCCACCAATCCACAGTCAGACAGATTGTGTTCAAATGGAGGAAATTCGAGACCATTGTTACCCTCCCCAGGAGTGGTCGACCAACAAAGATCACTCCAAGAGCAAGGCGTGTAATAGTCGGTGAGGTCACAAAGGACCCCAGGGTAACTTCTAAGCAACTGAAGGCCTCTCTCACATTGGCTAATGTTAATGTTCATGAATCCACCATCAGGAGAACACTGAACAACAATGGTGTGCATGGATGGTTGCAAAGAGAAAGCCACTGCTCTCCAAAAAGAACATTGCTGCTCGTCTGTAGTTTGCTAAAGATCACATGGACAAGCCAGAAGGCTGTTGGAAAAATGTTTTGTGGACAGATGAGACCAAAATAGAACTTTTTGGTTTAAATGAGAAGCGTTATGTTTGGAGAAAGGAAAACACTGCATTCCAGCATAAGAACCTTATCCCATCTGTGAAACATGGTGGTGGTGGTATCATGGTTTGAGCCTGTTTTGCTGCATCTGGGCCAGGACGGCTTGCCATCATTGATGGAACAATGAATTCTGAATTATACCAGCAAATTCTAAAGGAAAATGTCAGGACATCTGTCCATGAACTGAATCTCAAGAGAAGGTGGGTCATGCAGCAAGACAATGACCCTAAGCACACAAGTCATTCTACCAAAGAATGGTTAAAGAAGAATAAAGTGAATGTTTTGGAAAGGCCAAGTCAAAGTCCTGACCTTAATCCAATCGAAATGTTGTGGAAGGACCTGAAGCGAGCAGTTCATGTGAGGAAACCCACCAACATCCCAGAGTTGAAGCTGGTCTGTAAGGAGGAATGGGCTAAAATTCCTCCAAGCCGGTGTGCAGGACTGATCAACAGTTACCGGAAACGTTTAGTTGCAGTTATTGCTGCACAAGGGGGTCACACCAGATACTGAAAGCAAAGGTTCACATACTTTTGCCACTCACAGATATGTAATATTGGATCATTTTCCTCAATGAATAAATGACCAAGCATAATATTTTTGTTTCATTTGTTTAACTGGGTTCTCTTTATCTACTTTTAGGACTTGTGTGAAAATCTGATGATGTTTTAGGTCATATTTATGCAGAAATATAGAAAATTCTAAAGGGTTCACAAACTTTCAAGCACCACTGTACTGTACAGAGGAGTTTGGCTGCAAAAGCAGTCAGGCTGGGATAACAGGACCCAAGGCCCTGGTAAAACATTTCGAGGTCCACTGTATTAAAATGTTGCTGTAATACGGTGTTGCACTGCAAATCAGTAAGCTCCAGCTGGAGATATGTAAATGGCACCTCGGCAGCGCTCACGGTGAACGGAGAGGTAAACACTGAGAACCGGCTTTCAAGTTGGTGGAATTCACGAAAGCGGCTGTGGAATTCATTCTTTAGCGCAGCAATCTTCTCTCTATAACGCCGGACCACAATTTATTACAATTTATTATGACCTGGATGACTGAGAACCTTCACAGACTTATAGTTTTGCAAGTTCTTCTAATTTCTCCTACGCAAAAAAAAAAAAACATGCTTGTAGGTAGATTGGTTTCTTTAAAGTGCCCCTTTGGTGTGAATCAGTTTGAGTGCGTGGACTTCCATGTATTCCATCCAGGGTGTATCTCTGCCCTGCATCCAGTGTTCCCAGGATTGGCTCTGGATCCACCCTGATCCTGCTCAAGATAAACTGATTATTAAAGATGAATCAATAGTCCGACATCAGTGGATTTTGTCCTTCTGTTTAAGAGTTCC
Organism: Neoarius graeffei; assembly: GCF_027579695.1. Lineage (NCBI taxonomy): Eukaryota > Metazoa > Chordata > Actinopteri > Siluriformes > Ariidae > Neoarius > Neoarius graeffei. The sequence goes on along the minus strand of NC_083591.1, from coordinate 51,008,673 downwards.
TCACCTCTTACTCTTGAATCACCATGCTGTAGACCACTGCATCGTCTCTGATTCTTGGAGAACGCTGGGAAATGTGGCAGATATAGCACAGTGAAAATATCTGATTACTACTAGGCTGAGTGTTCTTCGGTTATTAAAGCTACCACAAAGTAAAATCCAGTATTTAGTCATGAAACCAGCTTGTAAATAAAAAATTTTCCCATACCACATTGCCATAGGTCGCGTCATTGTCCTTGACTGTTAGAGAACCCTGGAAATGGATCAGTTATCATGATTAGAGATAATGCAAATACGTACTTTGGTAATAAAAACCATCACTAGGTAAACTCTATTAGGAAACCAGTATGCAAATAATATAATTTTTTAAAATATAATTTTCATTTTTATTAATACATTTTATTCATACCATATTGCTGTAGGTCACGTCATCATCTTTGACTGTAAAAGAATGCTGGAAAATGGATAAGTTGGAATGATTAGAGATAAATTATATGAAGAATTTCTGACAAATACTATAATGGTACCAAGAGTAATAAACCGTGAATCTCTAACCGAGATATTTTTTCATCTAATATGAGAGGTGGACAAAGTACACAACTTCATTACTTAAGTCAAAGTACAGATCCCACTGGTCAAATGTTACTCCGATACAAGTGAATGTTGTCCAGTCAAATTTTTACTTAAGTTAAAGTACTGAAGTACTTGCTTTTAAAAATACTTAAGTATTAAAAGTACATTTTCTGCCAATGCATTGTTGTATTATTGTCACAATGCTTACAAAACCTACTGTAATGCCATGACCAAAGATAGAAATGTGAATTCACAAAATGAATGCATGCTGTGCCATCATGGTGGTTTAACGTTAAGCTAGCTAGTCAGTGAAATGCCACCTGACATGCTAGCAAACTCTTTTCAAACTTGAAATTATATTGTGTAGCTAACGTTACTAGAAAATAAAGATTTCTACACTGTTTATTTGGCAAAATTATGCTAAAATATATTTCTGAAAGGACTTCAGATAAGTTAATGTTATTCATGTTAGCGTAACTCCATTTTTACATGCTAACTGACAGTGTCCTAGTTAACTAGCTATGTGTAAACGTTAGCTGTGGACAAGGCGATGGCAACTTGGTGGGCAAATCCATATAAAGTCATTTGACTAACCCATACATGTCAACCTTTGGTCAATCAAACCTGTATAACCAACCTCCAAAATCCTTATTTCCCTTATAAAATCCTTATAAGATGCAAATTAAAATAATTTACCTACAATTTGAATGATAATTAACAATGATATATCCCAGTTACTTTTTATTCAATATTAATAACAATAAACCTTCAGAATGAATACAAAGCTCCAATGTTTGACAAAAACACAAAGTGTCACTCTAATGTCCTGAATTGTACTCTATGACAGCTTTTTTTAGCACTCTGCACCAATACCTCACTAGGCTGCATGTCACAGCAAGTGTCTAGCTGTGTTGATCTTACACTGCAGTAGGCCAGGTCAGTGTGTCTGCATTCAGGTTCTTTCTGCTCTCTGTGTGTATCCTCCTGACTTGAGAGAAAACTCTCTCACAGTCAGCATTACTGTGGGGTAAACAGAGCACTGCCTAACTTGAACTAAAACGCCCACTACCTTGTGTTTTCTGTCTTTTCCAGTTGTTGGCATATCAGTTTTTGAGCGCGCAAATACTGTCATCAGTGGCTGATTTTGCCTTTGGCTTGTATTCCGCTGATGTTTAGTTTCGATTTGAAATGTTCTTTCACATCATACACTCCCGATGCTGCAACTTTGATGTCACGCACACACAGTGTGCAGTGTGCATATTTGTCGTTTTTGGAGGCTGCCGGTTGGATTATGCCATTGAAAAGGTCCTTCCATTCAGGGTGTCAAGTCGTGTCAGTTTTGTTTGGTTATTTCTGTGCAATTTCCCCAACTTGAATAAAGGATTGTGGCATCTGGTGGAGGTTTAGGGTAACTGGACTTCACTCAAAGGATTCGACAAGACCACTGTTTCCGTTTCCTCTTTTTTTCTCTTTTTATTAAAGTTCAAGGCACATCCATAAAACTGCAATGGCAGGTAGATGGTAGAAACAGTTAACAGGTCTTTAGCTCTTTAAGTCTTTAGTTCTCTCTTTAGCTCTTAACACTTCTTTAGCTTTGTCTTTAATTTTCTCTTTAGGTGAAAAACCTTTGAAAATATAAAAATAGAAAAACCACAACAACAATTATTAACAGTTAAAATGCAAAAATGCAATGCTTCTGTGCAAAATACGCATGTAGAAATGCACTATGCAAATATGCCTTAAATACTTATGCAAAATAGACATATGAGAATAAATATTTTAAACTACAAACCAGATAACACTTAAATATGACTGTAGAAAAATAAGATTTAACTACTTAGTATACACATTAAAATCACAAGGAAATAAACTACCAGAAGAACCAATACAACTACACAAGCCATAGCAGTACGCTCAGTTTGGCCATTCACAGCTGCTTTAAGTAGCCCACAAATCCACTGCAACTACCAATACCACATAATGCAGATAAATATTGCAATGAAGGAATCTGTGCCCAGGTTTATACTTAACCACACAAACAATAAGACGCCAACAATGGAGTACAAACACTACGCTGCGTGTATTCAAATGGAAAGCCCAACACTATTGCACGGCCACGCATTGTCAAAACAAATACCAACCACAGAGATGCAGCACAATAAATTTCAACATTAAATAAAGCAGAACAAAATACAAATGCTTACCGGCTGCCTCTCCAGTTTCCCAAATGCCACATTTGCACAGTGTTAGCTCAAGTAGGTCAGAAGCACAACAGTTTTAAAGTAACTCTTACCAGTCTCTCACCACCCCACAACTAATCAGCTGATTAACACACCTGTGAGCCTTCAGTTTGCAGCTCACACTCAGCTGCAACGAGCCCAGCTGCAATTGATAATCAGCTGACTGGCAATGCTCGTTCCAGTCAATCAGCTGAGCTGCAGTGATCTCACTTTCAAACACACACTTTTTTTCCAGTTTTCTAAACACATTTTTCCCCTGTGTTTCCCAAATGTGAACAAACACCATTAAAAACCAGTTTGACTTTACACAGGGGGAAACCTACCACTGTATTGTGTTTTGAATTTCTTTGCCGGAGTGCCCATTCAGAATCTTTTCAGTCGCTAGTGAAAGTCGCTCAGGTGGAAATACGCGTTTCAAACAAAATGTTACTTCACAGTTGGCGGGATTCTAGCAATGCGGTGTGCGCATGATCAAAAGTGGAACGAAGTCTCGCTACCACAAGATAACGCGCGATTTCATAAGACTCTTTACTGGCTGTCTGTGCTTTCTGTGGTGTACAGTACGTTTGTAAATGTTATGCGTTCTTTTATCATCGTGGGAATTGATTATAGCTCTAAATAAATATTGAAGTTTTTTTAAAGAATCCATATAACTTTATTTGTACGCCCGTATACTACATTTATTGAATCAAATCCGTATAAAATACAGACATTCCGTATAGGTTGATATGTATGCTAACCAGACTGCATAGCTATCGATCCAAACAGAAAAAGGGAGTTGACCCTGCTATCCAAGTGGAAGGAGAACTTGACTGGTCATTCAGAATCTCAAATGAGAGATTGAGGGAAATCACGAACTACTGTTCAGTAAGAGACTTTTACTATGCTAAGTATCTTAAGTATTTGGGACATGTCTGCCGGTTGGAAAACAGCGCATTTCAAAAACGAGTTCGGTTCGACAACAGAACACCAAAGAAGATCTGGTCGAATGTGGAATCACTATTAGGCATCGATGTCTCTCAAGCTCGGAGAACGTTAATGGACAAAGCAAAACTCAACCGTCTACTGGGACTTCGTCTATCCCTATAGCCCATAGACGATGCCCTAAGGCCGAGTACGGCCATGGAGGGAAAAACTGATGATGATGATGATGATTGCAATGTTATGGCTAGCTCTAAAAGCACAGACAACTTCATTGCAAGCTTTCTCTTGGAATAAAACGTTTACATCCTTCAACATGCTTTCACTGTTAGGACTGGGACTGTTTTGGCCTCTAGAGGCCGCTGTTATGTTTATCTTGTCATGGTTGTTTTGGCCTCTAGAGGCCGCCACTGTGTTTTGTGTTTGTCTTGATTGCCTGTTTCCTGCCCCGCCCTGTTCCTTAATGAGTTTGCGTATAAATACCCCTCTGTTTGTTCCCCTAGTCACGGAGTCTTTATGCTATGTTGTCTAGTGCTAGTTTCCTCTGTCCCACGTATCTTGCCTGTGCCCTTGTGTTTTTGATGTTTTTGCTTTCTTTGGACTTTGTATTTTTGATTTTCTGAGCGTTCTGCATTTTTGCCTTTCCTTTTGTTTTTTGGGACTTTGAACCTTTGGATATTTTTATTTTTGGTCATCTTCTGAACTTTTGGATTTTCTTTTTGTTTTTTCCATTGGATTGTCTCATCTCATTATCTCTAGCCGCTTTATCCTTCTACAGGGTCGCAGGCAAGCTGGAGCCTATCCCAGCTGACTACGGGCGAAAGGCGGGGTACACCCTGGACAAGTCGCCAGGTCATCACAGGGCTGACACATAGACACAGACAACCATTCACACTCACATTCACACCTACGGTCAATTTAGAGTCACCAGTTAACCTAACCTGCATGTCTTTGGACTGTGGGGGAAACCGGAGCACCCGGAGGAAACCCACGCGGACACGGGGAGAACATGCAAACTCCACACAGAAAGGCCTTCGCCGGCCCCAGGGCTCGAACCCGGACCTTCTTGCTGTGAGGCGACAGTGCTAACCACTACACCACCGTGCCGCCCCCATTGGATTGTATATATTGTAAATAAACTGTTTTTTGATACTCTACCTACGCCTCATGCCTCTGCACTTGAGTCATCCCCCTGGTGGCCTAGTGGGGGTTTGCTGGATTATCACACCAGCGACCTGGGTTCGAATCCCAGCAAAACCCTAACAGAAAGACTCCGTCATGACTGACTCAGCAGAGGCTTCTTCAACTGTCTACCTGGCTAACCTTCAGGGAATGATGGCTGCGTTAACATGCCTCAGATCCACCATGGACACTCATGGATGGACTCTTGCAAGCCAACGTGAGACCTTTGCTTCAGCAAATTGGGAAAACCCTGGCACAGCTGACTTCTCTGTGCCTGATTCTGTTCCTGTTCTGCCTCCTGCCATGCTGCCTCCTTCACCTTGCGAACCCAGCCTTCCTTCATACCACAGAGGTATGACGGCAAGCACAGTGAGTGTCGGGAGTTCCTTACCCAGTGCCAACTCACCTTTGAGCTTCAGCCTACCACCTACGCTATGGATCGCTGCAAGATTGCCTTTGTGATAACCTTGTTAGCTGGTAAGGCACGAGCATAGGCAACAGCCATCTGGCAGAGACAGAGACCCGAGTGCTCTGATTTCCAGCTGTTTACGGAGGAGATGCTTCATGTCTTCGATCAAGCAGACATCAGCAAAGACGCAGCCAAAAAGCTCATGTTCATCCGGCAAGGAGGAAGCGTCGCAGACTACGCCATCTCGTTCCGGACGCTCGCAGCAGTAAGTGGATGGAATGAGACTGCCTTGGTTTCAGCCTTTCACCATGGTCTGTCTGGCCTCTATCGGATGCCCAAGTGACCTCGAAACACTGATTTCTCATGCCATTCATCTGGACAACAGGATTAGAGAACTCTGCCAAGTCCTGAGTCTCCCCGGCCTCACTGCCTCAACATGGAGCCCGTCTACCTCCTCCAGTGACTGTCCAGAACCCATGCAAGTGGGCTGTACTCGCCTCTCCGCATCTGAGAGGGAGCGCAGAAGGAGGGACAAGTGCTGCATCTACTGTGGCAAGCCTGGTCACTTCCGAGCACTTCCTGAGCTCTTGGGAAAAGGACCGCCCCATCCAGCCGAGGGAGGGTTGTGACGGGGCCTACCCTCTCTCCCGGACTTCCTGGCCAAGGAATCTACATCCCGGTTTCCGTCTCCTGGGGTGAGTCTGTCCACTCTTGCCAGGCCTTGTTAGACTCAGGGGCGGCTGGAAACTTTATGGATATCCACTTTGCCCAAAGTATCAATGTCCCGACTGCACCTCTTGAAGTCCCATTGTCTGTGTCTGCCCTGGATGGCCAAGCTTTAGGTGACGGAAGAGTCACCCAAGTTACTTCTCCAGTCTTTCTCCAGTCTCAAGGTCACAAAGAAGAAATATACCTGCACCTTATTCATTCACCTGAGTTCCCAGTTATTCTAGGCCTTCCTTGGCTTACTCGCCACAACCCTCGCATAGACTGAGTAACAAGCCAGGTTGTGGAATGGGGTCCTGCATGCCATGCCTCTTGTCTGCTCTCTAGCTCTCCTGTGTCTCCTGCCAAGCCTCCTGATCTCACCGAGTTATCTCAAGTTCCCACAGAGTACTGGGATCTGAAAGAGGTTTTTAGCAAGAGCAGGGATGCCGTTCTTCCTCCGCACCTCGCCTACGACTGTGCCATCGACTTGCTCCCTGGGACTACTCCTCCTCAGGGCTGACTATTCTCCCTCTCTCAGCCAGAACGCAAGGCCATGGAGGAATACATCAAGGAAGCCCTGGTCTCTGGGTTCATTCGACCATCCACTTCACCTGCTGGTGCCGGCTTCTTCTTTGTCGGCAAGAAGGATGGGAGGCTCCGACCGTGTATTGACTATAGGGGCCTGAACAAGATCACCGTGCGCAACCGCTATCCCCTTCCGCTGATGTCCACAGCATTCGACCTGCTCCAAGGCACCACCATCTTCACCAAGTTGGACTTACGGAACGCATACCACCTCATCCGTATCCGACAAGGAGACGAGCAGAGGTAGAAAAACCCGCGTGCAGAAAGTAAAAACCCTGCCACATTTTTGTTCCAGCCATTTCAATGAACCAGCTGATCCTAATTACCACATCCCCTAAGCCAGGTTGATGAGCTAATTGGTGAAATCACCTGTGTTGAGAGCACAGGCAGAAGGAAAACCTAAGCAGGACTTTTACTTTGTCAATCCAGTTTTTCCACCTCTGGAGACGAGTGGAAGACTGCCTTTAACACCCCGTCAGGGCACTACGAGTACCAGGTGATGCCCTTCGGACTCACCAACGCACCAGCTGTTTTTCAGGCCCTAACCAACGACGTCTTGAGGGACATGATTAACCTGTACGTTTTTGTCTACCTCGACGACATCCTAATCTTTTCCAAGACCGTGCAGGAGCACCGCCACCATGTCTGCCAGGTTCTCCAGAGGCTGCTACAGAACAATTTGTTCGCTAAGGCCCAGAAATGCGAATTTCATATTCCTGAGGTCTCCTTTCTGGGTTTTATTGTACGGACAGGCCAACTCCAGCTGGATCCAGCCAAGACCCTGGCCGTCCGGGACTGGCCCACCCGCAAGTCCGTCAAAGAGGTTCAGCGGTTCTTAGGATTTGCTAACTTCTACCGCAAGTTCATCAGGAACTTTAGTTCTGTAGCAGCGCCCATATCGGATGTCACCAAAGGGACAGGTGGATCATATGCCTGGTCTCCTCAGGCGGAAAAGGCATTCAAAGACCTCAAGCACCGCTTCTGCACGGCACCCATTCTGGTCCTCCTGGACCCTTCGCAACCCTTCATCGTCGAGGTGGACGCCTCGGACAGCGGCATCGGCGCGGTCCTCTCTCAACGCTCGGAAGGAAGGTTGCACCCCTGCGCATACTTCTCCCACCGCCTGAGTTCTGCGGAGTCCCGGTATGACATGGGGGATCGAGAACTGCTAGCACTTAAACTGGCCCTTGAGGAGTGGAGGCATTGGCTGGAGGGAGCGCAACACCCATTTTTGGTCTGGACTGACCACAAGAACCTGGAGTACCTCCAGCAAGCAAAGAGCCTCAATCCACGACAGGCTAGGTGGGCCTTATTTTTCAGTCGGTTCGACTTTACCCTATCATACCGCCCCGGCTCCAAAAATACCAAACCTGACATGCTTTCCAGGCTGTTCGCTCCCACCAGCAGGGAGAGCAAAGTTGGTCCTATTATCCCTGTGTCCCGGATTGTGGCCCCTGTCCGCTGGGATATTGAGGAGGCCGTCCGATGAGCCCAACGCCAGGACCCTGGTCCTGGGACGGGGCCACCGGGCCTCTTGTACGTCCCACATCAAGCCCAGGCCAAGGTTCTCCAGTGGGGTCACTCGTCCCCTCTCACCGCCCACCCGGGAGCTCGAAGAACCCTGGACTTTTTGAGAAGACGCTTCTGGTGGCCTAGCATGGAGAAGGAAGTGAGGTCATTCGTCCTTTCCTGCGAAGTGTGCACCAGAAGCAAGAACCCACAACAGCATCCCCAGGGTCTCCTGCATCCTCTGACCATTCCCCGGTGTCCCTGGTCCCACGTGGCAGTCGACTTCATCACGGGTCTCCCTGAGTCACAAGGTAATACTGTCATTTTGGTCATAGTAGACAGATTCTCTAAGGCCTGCCGCTTCATACCACTGTGCAAGCTCCCTTCTGCCCTGGAAACTGCCAAACTCATGTTCACTCATGTCTTCCGAGTTTTTGGTCTCCCACAGGACATTGTTTCTGACCGGGGGCCCCAGTTCTCCTCCCGAGTGTGGCACGGGTTTTGCAAGGTCATCGGAGCCACTGCCAGCCTCTCCTCTGGGTTCCACCCACAGTCCAGTGGCCAGACGGAGAGGCTCAACCAGAACCTGGAAACCACCCTGCGAGGCCTGGCTATGGATAACCCAACATCGTGGAGCACCTGGCTGCCATGGGCAGAGTACGCCCACAACACCCTGTAGTCATCGGCCACCAAGCTGTTGCCATTCCTGTGCCAATTCAGGTTCCAGCCACCTCTGTTCCCGGACCAGGAGGAGGACGCGGGGGTGCCCTCGGTCAACCAATATGTGAGACGGTGTCACAAGACCTGGAGCAAGGTCAGGAAGACCCTCATCCAGACCTCCAGAACCAACCAGACTCAGGCCAACTGCCATAGAAGGCCTGCCCATGCTTTCCGCCCTGGGCAGCGGGTTTGGCTGTCCACCAAGGACCGCTGCGGGTGGAGAACCGCAAGCTTGCTCCTCGCTACATTGGCCCCTTCAAGGTGGTGCGCAGGGTGAACCCTGTCGCCTACCGGCTCCAGTTGCCCCGGACTCTGAGGATCAACCCCACATTCTATGTTTCCCTGTTGCGGCCCGTACTGACGTCCAAGTATGCCCCTAGGAATCCCCCACCCCCCCGCATCTTCCAGGGTCAGACTGTGTTCACCGTGCATTGCCTGCTTGACTCCCGCCGGGTCCGCAGCGGGCTTCAATACCTGGTAGATTGGGAGGGCTATGGCCCTGAGGAACGCTGTTGGGTCCCCGTCTGGGACATTTTAGATAAAGGACTGTGCCGGGACTTCCATTCGGCCCATCCGGATCGCCCTGGGAATGTCAGGAGACGCTCCTGGGGGGGGGTCCTGTTAGGACTGGGACTGTTTTGGCCTCTAGAGGCCGCTGTTATGTTTATCTTGTCATGGTTGTTTTGGCCTCTAGAGGCCGCCACTGTGTTTTGTGTTTGTCTTGATTGCCTGTTTCCTGCCCCGCCCTGTTCCTTAATGAGTTTGTGTATAAATACCCCTCTGTTTGTTCCCCTAGTCATGGAGTCTTTATGCTATGTTGTCTAGTGCTAGTTTCCTCTGTCCCACATATCTTGCCTGTGCCCTTGTGTTTTTGATGTTTTTGCTTTCTTTGGACTTTGTATTTTTGATCTTCTAAGCGTTCTGCATTTTTGCCTTTCCTTTTGTTTTTTGGGACTTTGAACCTTTGGATATTTTTATTTTTGGTCATCTTCTGAGCTTTTGGATTTTCTTTTTGTTTTTTCCATCAGATTGTATATATTGTAAATAAACTGTTTTTTGATACTCTACCTACGCCTCACGCCTCTGCACTTGAGTCATCCCCCTAGTGGCCTAGTGGGGGCTTGCTGGATTATCACACCAGTGACCTGGGTTTGAATCCCAGCAAAACCCTAACATTCACAGGTTGAACAGCGAGTTTTTGTTGATGTGGTTTGTTTTCGGCAAACGAAACAAATCTTTAATCCTTTCAGAAAACTGAAACATGGGTTCATGGGCCATGGGTGTGTGTGTGTGTGTGTTCCCCAGAAGAACCACCTACTTCCATTCTACCATCAACTGATCATGTTAAATAACACTGCAGAGAAATCATTGAACTTGATTTTATACAGTCTATGGATGTGATGTGACCCTAGTGATTTACTGATTGGCTGTCTCAGTGTCACTTGCGAAAAAACCAATCACATTTTAGAAAAGAAAAGAAAAGAACATCCACTTTCAAAACTGCTTCATAGTAACGAGTAATGAGGACCTTGACAGAAAGGTAGCGGAGTGAAAAGTACGATATTTGCCCTTCAAATGTAGTGAAGTTAAAGTCATAAGTTTCCCAAAAAAATAATACTCAAGTAAAGTACAGATCCTCAAAAAGTGTACTTAAGTACAGTACTCAAGTAAATATACTTCGTTACTGTCCACCTCTGTCTAATATACCGCATTCAATCCCTGCTCTAGGTCATGGCTATCCTTTAAGGGTTTACTTACAGTTTGATTTTTTTCTGCACTGACCACAGTGGTGTAGGTCACGTCAAAATCCAGTGCTGATGGTGGCTGTGGATGTGAGTATTGATTCATGGTTATTTTATTATCTCTGAATAGTATACAGGCATGTAGAGTTTATGTAAAATGACACATTCAATTTTATTCTGTAAACTGCAAGGCTTGGATCGGACTACATGATATTTTTGTCTTTCACGATGGTCACCATGTCGGATTAGACAACCATAGTGCCATAAATTCTTGCCATGTTTTGGCTGAGAGACTGGAAACAATGCAAGTTTCATCCCAACCAATTATCATTCATATCCTTGCATGTCGCTGCAGAAGAGGGTCAAGAAATTGTCAATTACGGCTACAGAAGGAACGTTAAGGAACATGTTGTAGGAGTCATCAAACTAGGTGAGAAAATACAACAAATTCTGACATGCTAGACTGTTTTTTTTTTTTGATTGGCTTACACTCCAAGTCCCATTCGTCATTCCCGACGTTCATATTCAGGGCCTGACGCTGGAAATCTGTCAGCCATGGCAAATTCCTGTCAAAATCAGTCTGAATTCATGGAGTCTGATCCCAGAACAGTAATTTTTCTCACAATATATTTGATTTTAAAGTTGCAAATACAGAACCAGTCAAAAGTTTGGACACATCTACTGATTCATAGGTGTTTGGTATTTTGACTATTTTCTACATTGTAGAACAATACTGAAGACATCTAGACTATGAAATAGCATATGGAATTATGTGATAAACAAAAAAGTGTTAAAAACCAAAAAGTTTTATCTTTTAGACTCTTCAAAGTATCCAGTGTTTACCTTGACGCTTTGCACACTATTGGCATTATCTTACCCAGCTTCATGAGGTAGTTACCTGGAATGCTTTTCAATTAACAGGTTTGTCTCGTCAAAAGTTAATTAGTGGACGAGTTTTGTTCCTTCTTAATGCATTTGAGATCAAATAGTAAATAATAACAATACAGTAAACAAGTGTTGCCAGGCAAAACAAACCTCGCCTGGTAGCACTTATGATGAATATGAAGGAAGATGTCGCGAAAAAATGATTTTGACCTTTTTGGTGACCTTGACCTTGATTTTGACCTTGTGTGTGAACATACTTGGCCAGTAAACATGGTTCTGATACTGATTCTTTGCTGCTCTCAGCCAATCAGAACACACTGTACTGCTCTCACACTGTACTGCACAATTCTTACACTCTTACAGCATGATGACCTAGTGGATACCGCCTCTATATGAAGCAGTAGCCACAAAAACCTTGACCTTGACTGGATGACCCCCAAAATGTTGGAGGTTCTATTTGAGACCAATGTCCATCTATCCTGAAAGTTTCATGAAGATTGGTCCAGCTGTTTTCCCGTAATATCATTAACAAAAAAACAAATAAACAAAGAAACAAAGAAATCCCACCAAAAGCAATACCTCGCCCCCTGGAGGACTCCGTCCCGAGTGAGGTAATAACCCTATTCCATACCACAACTGTAGTAATCCATACAGTATTATGTCAAGAACCACTCAACTAAGTAAAGCGAAACGACATCCATCATTACTTTAAGACATGAAGTGACTTTTAATTCATAAAAATAAAGAAAAACCATGGAATTAGAAGGTGTCCAAACTTTAGACTGGTACTGTATGCAGTTGTAAAGACACTGCCTTGTATATGAACCTCAACAGCAAAACTGCACCAGATTGCTGATGATTGCATCTAACGTAATACTAACTGTGTGAACAGCGGCGTCATTGCTCTTCTCTTGAGTCCTGTTTTGATTTTCCTTCCCTGGAAGTGAGATAATTAAAACAAGTTATACATAAAAATAAGACACTTCTGAATGGAAAATAACCAACAATGGGGTGGTGTTAATTAGAAAATGAATCAACACTTTCTGGACAGTTGGATTCAGGAATTCAGCATCACTATGGTGTAAAAATGTATTTTCTATAACAGCAGTAATACCAGCTGTAATTCAAATCACAAGTTTTTATAAATGAATGCACTAAAATGATAACTAATGTTGTCGTTTTTTACAGTAACATCTATCTCTCAGGGATTTCTATGATGGATACTGTACATAATGTACGCCTAATAATATAAACATAATAATAAACAGATTTAAATGTCTAATCATTGATATGGTCAGCTTTTCTGTGAGGTGGTGTTTATGTAATGTTAAATGGATTGGAAATAGACAACTTCAGGATGCTTTTTATTGAATATTTTTTCTCTAAGAGTGCATGCCATTGTGTTTTATTCCTTGCTTAACTGTTGTTTCCTTCCTGTTTTCTTTTACTTGGCCCAACTCTGACCTGGTCACGTCACTCAATCATTGTTTACAAGTTTCTCATGTTACTGCTGATACACACTGTATATTGTACAGGTTTTTTTTTTCCTTCTACTTCTTTTTTTTTTTGCTTTCACAGTGTCTTGAAACTTGTTTACACTGCAATATTATGTTGGTTTAACTAGTTTCCCTCATTTTCTTTTTTTCCCACGGGAGGTGTAGCACCTAATTACGTGTACACATGTTTACAAATTTGATTTGTCTGATGATGCAAAATGAATTTGCGCAAAACTTGCATGATTCAATGTGTTTGTGTATTTCACATTACATTAATGGCATTTCGCAGATGCTCTTATCCAGAGCGATGTATAACATACCCAGAGCAGCCTGGGGAGCAGTTGGGGGTTCGGTGCCTTGCTCAAGGGCACTTCAACCGTTCCTACTGGTCCAGGGAATAACCCTAACCCATAACTACGTCATCGCTTGTTTACTGCAATGCGTTATGGGTGATACCCTGGGTCAGCTCCGCCATATTGTTTACTTTTGCCTTTGTTAAACACTGCATTGTTCTGTCTAACCAGTTTTAACTACACCTAAAGTGAATTGCTGTGTGCCTTACTGTGTCTCCACAACAAAGAGAACACCTCATTTGAGCTTTTATCAGCTGCCAGTTGAGAAGAGAAGAAAGAAATTGATAAGTTTAATCCGCAATGAAAACCTTCAAACTGAATCAAAATGGACAAGTGTTTGTAGCTTACTGTGGCAGCGGGGGCGTGGCCAAGCAGCAGTCTGTGAATGGAGGGCGGGGTCGGGGAAGGTAAGTGGCTAGGTCATTACACCTGATGTCAATTTGTGTGTGTGTGGGTGTGGGTGTGTGTTTGTTGCAGGGATGGAGTATAAAGGGAGGGGAAGAGGAGAGAAGAATGTCTCCCCGACCACAGCATTTGTGTGAGTGAGTGAGTGAGTGAGTGAGTGAGTGAGTGAGTGAGTGAGCAAAAGAAAGAAAGAAAGCGAGCGAGCGAGCAAAAGAAAGAAAGAAAGCGAGCAAGCGAGCAAAAGAAAGAAAGAAAGCGAGCGAGCAAAAGAAAGAAAGAAAGCGAGCGAGCGAGCAAAAGAAAGAAAGAAAGCGAGCTGGAAAGCTCAATAAAAGTGCGTTTGTGTAAACACGAACTCTCGCCTGCCGTGCTTCTGTGCTCCACCCTCATCGGGGATTATTATAGTGGTGCCGAAACCCGGGACGCACAGAAGGAAACCGCCCCATGGAGTCCTCCCCGTTCAAAGAGCTCATCCTTGCCCTCGCTACCACCCAGCAGAACCAGCATCAAGAGCTGATCACCCTCCGGAAGGAGCAGCAGCAGCGCTTCGAAGCCTTGATGCTGGCCCAGCAGGAAGATCGCCAGGCGTTCCGGCACCGGCACATGTCAGCAGGGCTGCCGGCCGCTGCTGCCACCACCCTCACAAAGATGGGACCGCAGGACGATCCGGAAGCGTTCCTCGCTCTCTTTGAGCAAACAGCCTAGGCATGGGGGTGGCCGCTGGAGCAGCAGCTGCTCCTCCCGCTCCTAACTGGCGAGGCGCAGCTCACAGCACAGCAGCTCCCTGATGACACCCGGCTGGTTTATGCGGACCTGAGGAAAGCTATCCTGCAGCGGCTCGGCTGCTCCCCGGAGCAACACCGTCAGCACTTCTGGACACTGACACTGGAGGAGGTCGGCTGGCCGTTTGCATTCGGCCAGCAACTCTGGGACACCTGCCGGCGGTGGCTGAGGGCGGAAGACCGCGACGCCGAGGAGATCATCGATCTGGTGGCACTGGAGCAGTTTATCTCTCAACTTCCAGAAGGAACGGCGGAATGGGTCCAGTGTCACCACCTGGCGTCGCTGGAACGAGCCATTGAGCTGGCGGAGGACCATCTGGAGGCGGCTCTGATGGTAGGCAGAGGAGGCGCCTCCCCTCGCTTCTCTTCCCCCTCTCTCTCTCCCTCTCTCCTGTCTCTGGTCCCCCTCCCCACCCCGTTCCCCTGCCACGAAGGCGGAGGCTGGCTCCTCCCCAGCCGGCCCGTCGCACCTGTGATGTCCTCCCATCTCCCTCTTCTGTGTCTGTGTTGTCTCCCCCTCAGGTGAGTGATACCCATAACACCAGCGCTGAGGGAAAGCCTGGGCCGGTGTGCTGGCGTGGCGGGGAATCAGAGCATCTCCCGAATCAGAGCCCCACAAGGGAGGTGGGGGCTGTCATCCGGATCGCCGACGCGCCAGAAACCGCCCCCGATTGGGCCGGAGCGTATCGTGTACCGGTGAGTATTCAAGGGGATACATATCACGCTTTGGTGGATTCCGGTTGCAATCAGACCTCAATTCACCAACGCCTGGTGCAAGGTGAGGCATTGGGGGGAGCACAAGCGGTGAAGGTGTTGTGTGTGCACGGGGATGTTCACCATTACCTTCTAGTGTCTGTCCATATTCTATTCCAGGGCCAAATGCATAAGATGAAGGCGGCGGTTAATCCTTGTCTTACCCACTCGTTGATCTTGGGTACTGATTGGCTGGGATTTAAAGAATTAATGGAGTATTTAACACACAGTGGGTCCTGCCCTAGTAGGTCACGGGAAGATCCTGGTGTGGCATTGGCTGGAGAAGCTGTCACAGAGCCATCCGCGTCAACACCGTGTCAGAGTGAGGAGCACCCCGCTCCTCCTCCCTCTCTCGGGGATTCTCTTGGGGATTTCCCATTAGAGCAGTCGTGAGACGAGACTCTGCGGCATGCGTTTGACCAAGTGAGAGTAATCGATGGTCAAACTCTTCAGCCAAGCGTGGCACCAACCTTCCCCTATTTTGTCATTATTAAAGATAGATTGTACCGAGTGACGCAGGACACTCAAGCCAAGGAACAAGTAACCCAGTTGTTAATCCCAAAGAGCCGTAGGGAACTCGTATTCCATGTGTCTCACTTTAATCCCATGGCTGGACACTTGGGGCAAGACAAAACACTAGCCCGAATAATGGCCCGGTTCTATTGGCCTGGTATTCGCGGGGATGTCCGTCGGTGGTGTGTGGCGTGCCGTGAATGCCAATTAGTAAATCCCGTGGCCACTCCAAAAGTGCCGTTGCGCCCTCTTCCTCTAATCAAGACCCCATTTGAGCGAATTGGGATGGATCTCGTCGGGCCATTAGATCGGTCAGCACGGGGATATCGCTTTATTTTTGTTCTGGTGAACTATGCAACGCAATATCCGGAGGCAGTGCCTCTCCGCAATATCTCAGCACGCAGTATTGCGGAAGCGCTCTTCCGCGTTATCTCCCGGGTCGGGATTCCGAAAGAAATCCTGACAGACCAAGGCACCTCGTTTATGTCACGCACACTGCGCGAGCTGTATAGGTTACTGGGGATTAAGTCCATCCGCACCAATATATATCACCCACAAACGGATGGATTAGTAGAGCGATTCAACCAGACTCTCAAAAACATAATCCGGAAATTTGTTAGTGAAGATGCGCGTAATTGGGATAAGTGCCTCGAACCCCTGTTGTTCGCAGTACGAGAGGTCCCGCAAGCCTCCACAGGGTTTTCTCCCTTCAAATTATTATATGGGCGTAAGCCGCATGGCATTCTGGATGTGCTGCGGGAAAATTGGGAGGAGGGACCTTCACCGAGTAAAAATGAAATCCAGTACGTTCTTGACCTGCGCGCAAAACTCCACACCCTCACGCAATTAACCCAGGAGAATTTATGACAGGCACAAGAACGTCAAAGCCGGCTGTATGACAGGGGCATGAGCCTTAGAGAATTCACGCCGGGAGAAAAAGTACTCGTATTATTGCCCACGTCGAGTTTTAAATTAGTCGCCAAGTGGCAAGGGCCCTTCGAGGTCACACGGCGAGTCGGGGACGTCGACTATGAGGTAAAGCGAACGGATGGGGTGGGGCACTGCAAGTCTACCACCTCAACCTTTTAAAACGCTGGAATGAAGGGGTCCCCGTGGCATTGGCATCGGTAGTCCCAGAGAAGGCGGAGCTGGGGCCGGCGGTAAAAAGGATAACATCGCAGGCCACTCCGGTCCCTTGTGGAGACCACCTCTCACTGACCCAACTCACGGAAGTAGCCAGGTTGCAGAAGGAATTTTCCGATGTGTTCTCGCCCTGTCTGGGCCGTACCAACCTCATAGAACACCACATCGAAATGCCCCTGGGGGTGGTAGTGTGTAGCCGCCCTTACCGCTTGCCTGAACACAAGAAAAAGGTGGTTCGGGATGAACTCAAGGCCATGCTCGAAATGGGCATAATCGAGGAGTCCCACAGTGACTGGAGCAGCCCAGTGGTCCTGGTTCCCAAGACTGATGGGTCGGTCCAGTTCTGTGTGGACTATAGAAATGTCAACGCGGTGTCTAAATTTGATGCGTACCCAATGCCTCGCATTGATGAGTTGCTTGATCAGTTAGGCACTGCTCGCTTTTATTCGACACTGGATCTAACCAAAGGATATTGACAGATCCCCTTGACTCCTCTATCCTGAGAGAAAACGGCCTTTTCTACACCATTTGGGTTACACCAATTTGTCACACTCCCCTTTGGGTTGTTTGGGGCGCCCGCTATGTTCCAGCGGCTTATGGACAGGGTCCTCCGCCCTCATGCTGCCTACGCGGCCACCTATCTAGATGACATAATCATCTACTGTCATGATTGGCCACGGCACTTGGAACACCTGAGGGCTGTTCTAAAGTTGCTGAGGCGAGCGGGCCTCACAGCGAACCCGAAGAAGTGTGCGATTGGGCGGGTGGAAGTACGGTATCTGGGGTTCCACTTGGGTCATGGGCAGGTGCATCCCCAAATTAACAAGACTGCAGCGATTGTGGCCTGCTCGAGGCCCAAGACCAAAAAGGAGGTGAGGAGGTTCTTGGGGCTGGCTGGCTATTATCGTAGGTTTATACCTAACTATTCGGATGTCACCAGCCCGCTAACCGACCTCACTAAAAAGGGGGCTCCAGATCCGGTCCAGTGGATGGAGCAATGCCAACAGGCCTTCTCGGAGGTAAAAGCTGCACTGTGTGGGGGGCCACTTTTACACTCCCCTGACTTCTCTCTCCCCTTTATTTTGCAGACTGATGCATCGGACAGGGGGCTGGGGGCCGTTTTGTCCCAGGAGGTGGAGGATGAGGAGCGCCCAGTGCTGTACATCAGCCGAAAGCTGTCGATGCGAGAGAGCAAGTACAGCACAATTGAAAAGGAGTGTCTCGCCATCAAGTGGAAGGTCCTCGCCCTCCGATACTACCTGCTGGGGTGCCCTTTCACTATCTGTTCGGACCACGCACCCCTCCAGTGGCTCCACCGCATGAAGGATGCCAATGCATGGATCACCCGTTGGTATCTCGCTCTCCAGCCATTCAAGTTCGAGGTGATCCACAGGCTGGGGTCACAGATAGTGGTGGCAGACTTCCTGTCCCGTCTGGGGGGGCAGTCAGCTTCAGGGTGGACGGCTCCCCAGCCTGAGTCGGGCGGTGGGGGTATGTGGCAGCGGGGGCGTGGCCAAGCAGCAGTCTGTGAATGGAGGGCGGGGTCGGGGAAGGTAAGTGGCTAGGTCATTACACCTGATATCAATTTGTGTGTGTGTGTGTTTGTTGCAGGGATGGAGTATAAAGGGAGGGGGAGAGGAGAGAAGAATGTCTCCCTGACCACAGCACTTGAGTGAGTGAGTGAATGAGTGCGTAAAAGAAAGAAAGCAAGCAAGCTGGAAAGCTCAATAAAAGTGCGTTTGTGTAAACATGAACTCTCGCCTGCCGTGCTTCTGTGCTCCACCCTCATCGGGGATTACTACACTTATGGCCCTTTTCCACTACCCTTTTTCAGCTCACTTCAGCTCGCTTCAGCTCACTTCAGCCCGACACGGCTCGCGATTCGACTACCAAAAACCAGCACGACTCAGCTCGTTTCAGCCCTGCTTAGCCCCTAAAACTCACACCGTTTTGGAGTGGGGCTGAAGCGAGCCAAGCCGTGCCGAGTGAGGTTGGAGGCGTGAGCAGACACTCCCCTGTGCACTGATTGGTGAGGAGGAGTGTCCTCACATGCCCACACACGCCCCGCGAGCGCGCTGGAATCTGTAAACACCGCAAACCCGGAAGGAGAATAATTACGAATTACGAGAATTTCTGAAGCCTTATGCGCCTCGCCTCATCTATACGCTCTTGCCAGTATCTGTCCGCGTTGTCGGTGACAACAAGCCACAGCACCAAGACCAGCCACACTAACGACTCCATGTCCTCCATGTTTATTGTTTACTCTCCGGGTCGTGAGACTACCGCTTAAAAGATCACTGATGTCACTGTTTGCACTGCTTAACGACATCACCTGACGTCCACCCACTTTCGCTAACTCCACCCAATGTGTCCACCCACTTCCAGCCAGCACGGTTCAGCGCGGTTGTAGTCGAAATGCAACTCCAACAGCCCCGCTCAGCCCGACTCAGCACGGCACGGCTCAGCCCGACTCAGCCGCGTTTGTAGTGGAAAAGCGGCATTACATTCCTCTGGTGGGAAAAAGATGTACTTAAACTCTGACTCAGCAATATTTCCATGGTCTGCAGAATGACCTTCGGTTATAGAAGATTATAACAATCAACACTGTTCATTGTCTGAAACTAGTGATATTCCAAAGCCTGTAAAACAAAGACACATTCTTCGGTCTTTGCTTCTGAATATACTGAAGCACTCGGCAGCCGAATGAGCCTGTCGGATTGATAAAACCCCCAAACCACCAAGGGTTCTCTTTCAGGTATGTATAATGTTCAAGGTACCTCACTAGCAGCATCTCATCTCATCTCATTATCTCTAGCCACTTTATCCTGTTCTACAGGGTCGCAGGCAAGCTGGAGCCTATCCCAGCTGACTACAGGCGAAAGGTGGGGTACACCCGGGACAAGTCACCAGGTCATCACACGGCTGACACATAGACACAGACAACCATTCACATCCACATTCACACCTACGGTCAATTTAGAGTCACCAGTTAACCTAACCTGCATGTCTTTGGACTGTGGGGGAAACCGGAGCACCTGGAGGAAACCCACGCGGACACAGGGAGAACATGCAAACTCCACACAGAAAGGCCCTCGCCGGCCACAGGGCTCAAACCCAGACCTTCTTGCTGTGAGGCGACAGCGCTAACCACTACACCACCGTGCCGCCCACTAGCAGCATTTATTGAAGTACTGTAAATGCATTTATACTGAACATGACACGGCAGATCAGCGGGTTTCCAAAGTGGTGTTTTTTTTTTTAATGTTTCCTGATATGAAGTTTTATTTAACTAATCATTAATTGATAAATTATTTGATAAAACATTCTGAGATTTTTTTGCTGTTGTTGTTGTTGTTGTACAGTATGATAGACTTGCCCTTACAAAAAAAGAAGTTTATTCAAGTGTGCTTCTAGTATACTTCTTTTAAACAAAAATAAGAGAGGATGCTTTCAGTTTACTTTCATCTAATCTCATTATCTCTCGCCGCTTTATCCTGTTCTACAGGGTCGCAGGCAAGCTGGAGCCTATCCCAGCTGACTATGGGCGAAAGGCGGGGTACACCCTGGACAAGTCGCCAGGTCATCACAGGGCTGACACATAGACACAGACAAACATTCACACTCACACCTAGGGTCAATTTAGAGTCACCAGTTAACCTAACCTGCATGTCTTTGGAATGTGGGGGAAACCGGAGTACCCAGAGGAAACCCACGCGGACACGGGGAGAACATGCAAACTCCACACAGAAAGGCCCTCGCCGGCCACGGGGCTCGAACCCGGACCTTCTTGCTGTGAGGCGACAGCGCTAACCACTACACCACCGTGCCGCCCACTAGCGGCATTTATTGAAGTACTGTAAATGCATTTATACTGAACATGACACGGCAGATCAGCGGGTTTCCAAAGTGGTGGGTTTTTTTTTTTATGTTTCCTGATAAGAAGTTTTATTTAACTAATCATTAATTGATAAATTATTTGATAAAACATTCTGAGATTTTTTGTTGTTGTTGTTGTTGTACAGTATGATAGACTCGCCCTTACAAAAAAAGAAGTTTATTCAAGTGTGCTTCTAGTATACTTCTTTTAAACAAAAATAAGAGAGGATGCTTTCAGTTTACTTTTTATTTACTTATCCTTAATAAAGTTAAGTATAAGTATACTTGGGCGGCACGGTGGTGTAGTGGTTAGCGCTGTCGCCTCACAGCAAGAAGGTCCTGGGTTTGAGCCCCGGGGCCGGCGAGGGCCTTTCTGTGTGGAGTTTGCATGTTCTCCCTGTGTCCGCGTGGGTGTGCTCTGGTTTCCCCCACAGTCCAAAGACATGCAGGTTAGGTTAACTGGTGACTCTAAATTGACCGTAGGTGTGAATGTGAGTGTGAATGGTTGTCTGTGTCTATGTGTCAGCCCTGTGATGACCTGGCGACTTGTCCAGGGTGTACCCCGCCTTTCGCCCGTAGTCAGCTGGGATAGGCTCCAGCTTGCCTGTGACCCTGTAGAAGGATAAAGCGGCTAGAGATAATGAGATGAGATAAGTATACTTGGCTTATACTGAAAAGTATATAGAAAAGTCTAAGTATATTAAGCTTAAACGTTTGATCAAGATATACTTAACAAAAGTGTAATAAAGTATTAAAATATTTGTGGCTTATGTTTAAGCGTGGGGCGGCACGGTGGTGTAGTGGTTAGCGCTGTCGCCTCACAGCAAGAAGGTCCGGGTTCGAGCCCCGTGGCCGACGAGGGCCTTTCTGTGCGGAGTTTGCATGTTCTCCCCGTGTCCGCGTGGGTTTCCTCCGGGTGCTCCGGTTTCCCCCACAGTCCAAAGACATGCAGGTTAGGTTAACTGGTGACTCTAAATTGACCGTAGGTGTGAATGTGAGTGTGAATGGTTGTCTGTGTCTATGTGTCAGCCCTGTGATGACCTGGCGACTTGTCCAGGGTGTACCCCGCCTTTCGCCCGTAGTCAGCTGGGATAGGCTCCAGCTTGCCTGCGACCCTGTAGAACAGGATAAAGCGGCTAGAGATAATGAGATGAGATGAGATGTTTAAGCGTGGGTGGCACGGTGGTGTAGTGGTTAGCGCTGTCGCCTCACAGCAAGAAGGTCCGGGTTCGAGCCCCCTGGCAGGCGAGGGCCTTTCTGTGCGGAGTTTGCATGTTCTCCACGTGGGTTTCCTCCGGGTGCTCCGGTTTCCCCCAAAGACATGCAGGTTAGGTTAACTGGTGACTCTAAAGTGAGTGTGAATGGTTGTCTGTGTCTATGTGTCAGCCCTGTGATGACCTGGCGACTTGTCCAGGGCGTACCCCGCCTTTTGCCCGTAGTCAGCTGGGATAGGCTCCAGCTTGCCTGCGACCCTGTAGAACAGGATAAAGTGGCTAGAGATAATGAGAAATGTTTAAGCGTACTTGCCCTGTAGTTGTGCTTCTCCTTTTGATAGTAGCCTATAAAATACTTCTTTTTCACACATATTGGCTTCTTTATAATATACGGCAGCATGTTCTAAATCCCATCTTTAAAACCTACATGTATCATAAGTTTGTGGTCAGCTCTGGGGTGGAATACTAATAGTATATTTCCAATATGCTATAAAGTATACTTTTATAAACTAAAAAGTGGACTAGAAGTGTGTAACGAGTAAACCAATAGTATATTTCCAGTATACTACAAAGTATACTTTAGTAAAGTAAAAAGTGGACTGGAAGTATAAAACAAGTAAACTCATAGTATAATTCCAGCACACTATGAGTACACTTTTGTAAACTAAAGAGTGGACTACAAGTATAGAACTAGTAAACTATTAGTATATAAGTTTACTTGTGGTATACTTGCAGTACAAAATAAAAAATACTAGTTGAATACTCAGAGTTTACTTCTAATAGACTTAAAGTCTACTTTTTATAAACTAAAAGTGGGCCAATTTAGTCCCAAGCAGTATTAGATTAGTTTACTTACAAGTATACTGTAAGTACATTGATATCAGTATACTTGGCACACAAAAGTATACTTAAGGAAATATATTTTACTTAAGTATACTTAATAAAATTATTAACTTTAAAAAAAATCTCTAGGTTGTACGAATTCTTGTCACTTATGTCTTACCTTCTCACCAAGCTTGATTTGGATTCATATTTTCCTGCTGTAAACCCTCGACATGTTATCCACCTCTTTAAATCACCAATTTCATTGTCTTCCATGACAGAGCATGGCAAAATCGCTCTTCTCACATAAAATGAATCTAACATCTGCCCAAGTACCGACCCCAGCTACCCCCCATAATGCATTGCGGGAAACAAATGATGACATAGTTATGCTCAGGGGCTATTGAACTGGCAACCCTTTGGTCCCAAAGCTGCTTCTCTAACCATTAGGCCATGGCTTCCTCCCTGTTTAAACAAACAGTGCTGGAAATCTGAAAAACATCCCTGAAAGACTATTTAAAAAGTAGGTGTGAACACTTACTGCGCATCTTATTCAACATGTAAGCGACGACGCTGATCAGAATGATGAGCAGCACCAGTCCTACAGCCGATAGAATCCAGAGAGACCTTTCATTCCTGCAATGCAGACACACAGTATGCACAATAGAGCTTTTTTTTTTTTAAATATATATAAATCCATTTCGGGGGGCACGGTGGTGTAGTGGTTAGCGCTGTCGCCTCACAGCAAGAAGGTCCGGGTTCGAGCCCCGTGGCCGGCGAGGGCCTTTCTGTGTGGAGTTTGCATGTTCTCCCCGTGTCCGCGTGGGTTTCCTCCGGGTGCTCCGGTTTCCCCCACAGTCCAAAGACATGCAGGTTAGGTTAACTGGTGGCTCTAAATTGACCGTAGGTGTGAATGTGAGTGTGAATGGTTGTCTGTGTCTATGTGTCAGCCCTGTGATGACCTGGCGACTTGTCCAGGGTGTACCCCGCCTTTCGCCCGTAGTCAGCTGGGATAGGCTCCAGCTTGCCTGCGACCCTGTAGAACAGGATAAAGCGGCTAGAGATAATGAATGAATGATAAATCCATTTCACTCTAAGGTTTGCAGCATATTGTCAGAGCATAAAAATTAAGTTTATTACCATTTCACATTGTATATTAACACAGTAATATGTTTGACACAAGCTCATGCTGTTCATGTCACTTAGATTTGCAGACGTTCTTTGAATAATGGTTAAAAAATACAGTACATGTTGAGATGTAAATGTACAGCTGCATTGTGAAATTTCTTATTTTAAAATGAAAATATGATTAAACTGACAGAACTTACAGTGAAGTGCCGTTCTGTTGATTTGTATTTTTGGTCACATTTGGAGAAACTGGAACAACAGAACAGTGTCATTAATTCTTCCACAGGGTGTCTACAGGTTTGTCCAAGTTAAATTTAAGACTTTTAAGACTTTTTCATACCATGTTCCAAAAAAAATTAAGACCAAATCTAAAGTCATGCAAAAACGTACTCTTTTGAAAAAAAAACTATATAATTTAATGTAACTTATTGTTCTTGTAAACATTCACCAGAAAAAAACACTATTCTAGTAGAAGGACTTCATTTCTTTTCCTTGACAGGCATTCACACACTCAGAACACAATTTAAGGAGGATCGGATAAACTTGTAACTATGTGACAATCAGAATGCAGTCACAATGTTTGAATCCAAGGCCATTCTTAAAAAAAAATCCATTTCCTGTCCACCGGGTGAGCAAAAAAATTTTCAGTAGGGAAGGAGGGATTTTTTTTTTAATGGATGGATAAGAAAATCGCAATGCTGTGTTTGCTTTTTCTTGAAGTACTTTTTTATTAGAAAAGCAGACACATTTAATAAAATATGACAGTTTAATCAACTGAAACTTGTACAAAAACTTTAAGTTAGCATTTTAAATGCTGACTGCAACATTTGCAAAACTTTTACAAAGGTACTTAAAATGTCCGACACACGGACTTTTTGTAGTTCTAAATCGGCCGTTAGGCCTAGTTCGGATGAAATTACACTATTAAAATGATCACTGAATGATTTGTTTTTCTGAATCTTTACTATTTTGTTGTTCGCTAGAATACCATTTTGCGATTTCACAAATGTTTGAAAACTCTGGATCTCCTTCCTTCATGGTGGCTGCCATTTTTTTGTGCTGCACGGCGCATGCGCAGAGCTGATTCGACAGGGCTTTCCACAAGCGCCGGCTGCCGGCTACACAATTAAGTCCAGCCAGCTACTTTAATGACTATTTTTGTAGCCCACAGGCTCTAAATATTAATTTTCGATTTTAATAAAATTAAATGTTTATCTAACGGACTGACAATAATGTCAAACTGAACCGTGCTCATTTAAGTTGTGATTCGCGCTGTTTGTACCGATAATAACCACAAATTCCCCGCCGACTTCGTTGATCAGGGGAGAGTAACTCATCCGCGGCCCCGACATGCGGTGTGTGTGCGCGCGCACTCGGCGGAGGCAGTAGTGTGTCGGGGCCGTCGGAGGGAACAGAAGCAGAGATAACACTTATTTTGTCTCCGGT
This sequence comes from Neoarius graeffei, assembly GCF_027579695.1. NCBI lineage: Eukaryota > Metazoa > Chordata > Actinopteri > Siluriformes > Ariidae > Neoarius > Neoarius graeffei. Next base: position 50,983,271 of record NC_083591.1, on the reverse strand, counting down.
AAACCAGTCTTCTCTCGTTCAATTACGTGCTGGCATCAAAAGACACCGTTGGTTGTAAATGAAACCAAACTGAGTTGTTGGAGTGTATTTTCATACACAAATGGAGAAATATTTGCTGAGTGTTTAATTGTGTAGCCCCACTGCAGAGCGTTGTCGTTGTTAATTCATAGCATGCTCAGCTGCGTGAATGTGTCATGCACCGAAAATAAGAGATTTACAAGCCAGGAACGCCTCATGATGCAATACGCAAGAAAAGAAAGATGATTGACTGCCATTTTACTTTGTATTTGAGTAAAGTGAATAAATAAATGGTCTGTAGAAAATACATTTAATCCTGGGAACTGCGTGCACAGGAGTTTATTATTAGTGATGCAGTGCTATGCATTGCAAACTACTGACTCCCATATAGGGAGCAAAGCACAGCAAACTCTTGTTCTTCTGTTTTTCATCTTCTATACAAATTTCTATTTCGAATAACCCAATAACCGTACATCGCACACAGACAAACAATACATCAAAACGTGCGGCTCGATCAGACTCACTATGCTATTACTTTGTTCAGCATTCTACGATTTCTTTCGCGACGTAGTCACAAAAAAAATCACACAAAATTTCCCATTCATTTTCTATGGAATTAATTGAAAAAATCGCACATTTTCAATGTTTTTCAAACATCCGCTGCTCTGGCATGCTTTCACCTAGAGACATGATTCAAACTTTAAAACAGAGACAAACTTCTCCTGTGTGGATCTGGCATTCAACTTTTTTGCTACTGTAGGTTCTATACTTTTTGATCAGTCACAGATCAAACACCATGAGCAAATCTGGAGAAATTCAAACTTTATAATGGGTGTCTATTGCGTTACACACCAGTGGGGCTCATGAATTTAGAGTGGAGGCAGCTTGAAAAAAAAAAGCTCTAACTTTCTCATTTAAACTGTGTTTTCAGCCACAGTTTTCACTCTACACACATAATTTTCTCAAAAGTTGTAGTCACACTTGTCTTGATTCACACAATGTGTCTACCTGAGCGATAGGATTTACAGTTTTTGAATGAGAAGCCTGAAAGTAACGAGAGGACAGCCGATCTGCCTCATTGACTCCCATTATAAACCTGGCAGCGCTTTTACTGCAAAATCAGAAATGTCACTTGTTTTTAACTCACTCTAGTGTCCACATTTTTTACACTAGGGACAAAAAAACTTACATCAATGTGTTCATGGGAGCCTTGTAGCGCTCAATGTGAAAGAATTTTGTGAATATCTCCCTTCGCTTCCGTGTAAATCCCGTTGTTCGAGGAGAGGGAACTCTGAGAAAAAGCGCTCTTTGCTTGTCATATTGTGTCTTTTCCCTAGCCTAGTAAACTAGACCCACCCGCCTAGCGGCCAAAAATATTTTTGCCTAGCGAGTGGGTCTAGCCTTGCACCATATAAACAAAAACACCCCGGGCATCAAATCGTGCCCGCCAATCACAATGCAAGGTTTTTGTTTGGATTCTTTGGGCGGGCTTTTGCAGGAGTGACGACAAAGCCGCGCAACACTGGAGAAAGCACAGCAGAAAAGATGGCTATGGCTAGTGAACAGCGCGCGTTTGACTCCGCTTTGGAATCAGTTTTAGAAGAATTAGACTTGGAGTTTTCGTTGAAACATGAGCAGGAAGAGGCTCTCCGCTCATTCCTTTTCAAGAAGGACATTTTCGCTGTTTTGCCGACCGGCTATGGCAAAAGTCTGATCTACCAGCTAGCTCCGCTCGTAGCCAAAAGGATGGGGCTAGTTTGTGCAGTACGAAGAATTAATAAACAGCTTTGAAACATTACTTTTTGATTGTTTCTTATTTTCCCGTTATTTTAAATTTAAGGGAAATTATTTCACCAAACACCACTAAATAAAAACTCTCAAAAACAGTTTAAGCAAACCCTTGAAAAACACTTGGAAAAAAAAATGAGTGTATGTGGTACAGACTCCAAACTTGTGGTCATTATCTCCAAACTTCTTAATATCTAGAACCTGTTTATTAATTAATACGCATTTTGAAAAATTATTTATTTCAAGGTCTCCCCCACTGCTTTCTGTCGCTCTGACTACGTCACAGTCACTGTTGCGCTCATTGGTCAGAGCGTTGGCCTATACGCACAGAGACAGTTTGAAAGACAGCGGTTTGTTCCTCCCACCCCCTTCGGAAATGTCTACGGATCGAGGCCAGACTAAATATTCACATTTATGCCGCTTTTCCACTACAAACGCGGCTGAGTCGGGCTGAGCCGTGCCATGCTGAGTTGGGCTGAGTCGAGCTGAGTCGAGCTGAGCGGGGCTATTGGAGTTGCATTTCGACTACAACCGCGCTGAACCGTGCTGGCTGGAAGTGGGTGGACACATTGGGTGGAGTTAGCGAAAGTGGGTGGACGTCACGTGATGTCGTTAAGCGGCGCAAACAGTGACATCAGTGATCTTTTAAGCGGTAGTCTCACGACCCGGATAGTAAACAATAAACATGGAGGACATGGAGTCGTTAGTGTTGCTGGTCTTGGTGCTGTGGCTTGTTGTCACCGACAATGGCAACAGATACTGGCAAGAGCATATAGATGAGGTGAGGCGCATAAGGCTTCAGAAATTCTTGTAATTCATAATTCTTCTTCTTCCGGGTTTATGGTGTTTACAGATCCCAGCGCGCTCGCGGGGCGTGTGTGGGCATGCGAGGACACTCCCCCTCACCAATCAGTGCACAGGGGAGTGTCTGCTCACTCCCCCAGCCTCACTCAGCTCGGTTTGGCTCGCTTCAGCCCCACTCCAAAACTGTGCGAGTTTTGGGTGCTAAGCAGGGCTGAAGCGAGCTGAGTCGTGCTGTTCTGAGGTAGTCGAAACGCGAGCCGTGTCGGGCTGAAGTGAGCTGAAGCGAGCTGAAGTGAGCTGAAAAAGGGTAGTGGAAAAGGGCCATTAGTCTGGCTTGCCAGGCTATCTTTTCCCTGCACCGAGCACCGTTACCAAGGCGACGAGCTCCACTCAGGGAGCAGAGAGGGGCGGGGCTGCTCTCTCTCTCAAACAATAGGACTTTACACAACAGATCAGGCACTGTGTGGTTGTCAAGCACGCGTGTGTCTAGCAACCGGTGGATTCGGAGCCTGCTCGGTATAATTGTGAGCATCAAAAACGGTTAAACTTTTTCCCCATCCAAAGTGTACCACATTTTAACGATATGACTGAGTAAAATCTCCATAAATTTAAGATTGAAAATTTAAGACCACGGGGTTTGAAATTTAAGACAATTTAAGACTTTTTAATGGCCTTATTGTAGGAAAATTACATTTAAGACTTTTTAAGACTTTTTAAGGACCCGCGGCCACCCTGTTCCATTGTTGTTTTTTTTCCGATGTAAATAAATATGCTCATCCAACATGACCAAGTAAAAAAAGTGTCACACTGGTTTAATTGGGTTTAATGTAGTGGTTGGCTGATACAGGTTTCTTCAGTGGCTGATTCTGATGTCATTAGCTCATCTGTCCATAAATCCAATGAGCTGTTGCCATGGCGTGGCGTCCGTCATCCACAATTCAGTTAAATCGTATCTTCTACGTCAAATTTCCACAGATTTCTGTTCTGATTGTTTGTTTTGTTTGAAAGAACTCATCACTCCGCACAAAACTTGGTCATTGTTTTGTCAGATTTTTTGCTAACGAGTTAGTAATTAGGCCAAATTAACACATTTTCCAGGCCTCTCAATAGAATTGTATCTCCTCTCTCATTTCTCATCCGATTTCAGTTTTGATCAGTGTTGTAGTCGAGTCACTAAACCTCGAGTCCAAGTCCAGTCTCGAGTCCCCAGTGTTCAAGTCCAAGTCATTAAAGAAAATTTCAAGTCGAGTCCGAGAACAAGACTCCAACCGCGCCATTTGACGGTGGCTGTTGTTGCCTTTATGTGAAAGCGTCTCTGCTACTGTGTTGGACTAATGTTACTGCTCGACTACCCCATTTTAGTTAATAGGCTACAGATAAAAAGCTTGTTCACTGCTCAGCAAGCCCCGCCCATTATCAACAGGGCAAATAACATGAGCAGGGGCGGTCCGACCGGGCAGCCGACCGGGCAGCCGCCCGGGGCGGCATCATGGGGGGGGGGGGGGCAGCACGAGCGCAGGCGCGAAAAAAAAACAGTCCCCAAAAAAAAAAGGTCCCCAAAAAAAAACCCCCGAAAAAAAACCAAGGGGGGGGGTGAACATTTTGGATGGGGAAACCCAATACCAAAGTTGCGCAGGTGACGTCATCATAAGAGGCGTCAATCGATAGTTTTCACATGACGTCACAGAGTCGGGGATTCCCTGGTGGCGGCCATCTTTGGGGCCAAGCTTACCGTACGGGTCACTGAGCACACATTGTAGCGTGCGAGTTACATTCATTTATATATTATTTACATTTATAGTTACATTACTACTATTTAAAGCTAGCAATAGTGCACACTTGTATTCACGGCTGTCGTAATAGGTCAGATGATGAAGTCAAGCGGAGCTTTTATGGAATTCCCACTGTATGGGAGCACGAAGGCGAGCAAACAAACTCAGCATACAAAGGAGAAATCTATGGCTTGCGAGAATCAACCGCAAGGATTATCAGCCTTCCAAACACAGCAAAGTCTGCTCTGATCATTTTATAAGTGGTAAGTTGTTTAAATAAACAATCAATTGTGTTTAAGTTTGTTTTTGGAAACCAAAACATCATGTGAACAATCTCTGGATAATGCCTAACTGGAACCGCTGAGTGTACGTTTACATTGTAATGTACACTTAATATCGCTCGTTTGTCACGTTTCTATTTGAAACTTGTCACTTCACTCACGCAAGGGTCATTTTTGCAAAACATTTTAGGTCTATTCTGTATGATTTGATTTGTGTTTGGGATGCAAACAGAGCGCCTTTTGGCGGATGCCGCCTGAATCGCGCAGATCCGATTTTTTTTTTTTAGGGGGGGCGTTGGAGTGTCTGATTATAATTTCAAAGTAAATTCTGTATTAAAATTACTAAATAAGCAAATCCGTTACAGTCCATGAAACAGGAAGTATAAGGATGAGAAAAAAAAACAGTTTAAATCGGGAAGCTGCGCAAATGTGCAGACCACATTACATTACATTGAGCAAACGCTTTTGTGTGTGCGTGTGCATGCGAGAAAGAGGAGAGAACAGAAAAGCAGAACAATCCAAACAACTTCAAAACGGCTGTACGTTTGATTGTGTATATGAACCGAATGAATTCCCAAGATTATTGTGGTCGTGGTGGTCAATTGGTCAAGTTGAAATGTTTCAGTCTCACCTCTCGCGTTAGGTGATCACCACTACACACTGACAGTGAGTTTGTGTTGGGGGAAGGGGGAATCATTCAGGAGGAGGTCGAATGATAAATAAACGGAGTCGTACTCAGAGATAGATCTAATGGATAGGAAAAGGTCAAAGCCATCAGGTGCCCAATTCCGGAAGAAAAGGAAAGAAGAGGAGGAGAAACGAGCAAAAGAAAAAGGTATGCTTTATGAATCAATTTCAGTGAGTGACATGAATTAGTGCCCTAATTAGCCTTATATTATTGATGCTTGCTAAGTCGGACGACCTGGCCTGCCCCCCAACACGAAATTAATTTCAGCATAACGATTAGGCTTTGCAACAAAAAATTTAAAGTTATTGCTGTCATTCAGTGCGTTTACATGCACATAAAGAGAATCGAATTTCTGCCATTGCTCGACTGAAATCGAAGTTCAAAATGCCATGTATACACCTTAATTCGGCTGAAATTGAACCGAACTTGATTTCTCGGAATCGAGCTACACGACCTAGATTATGCGATTTCTGCTGAGCTACTTAGTGCATATAAACCCTATTGAGCTACGTAGTCGAGCTACTTACTTCAGCACTGCCCCTTCCGGAAGTGACGAGTGACGAGACCACAAGAGGGAAACACAACAGCCTCGGTCGGCATGACAACGAATCATGACAACGGCATGAATCTTTTCTTTTTGTGGCATTGTTTGCACTGGTAAAATTTAGCTCACTTACTGTATCACCAAATACATCTGTACAGCTGTTGCATAGCTGTGAATTGTGTACATAAACAAGTCATTGTATGTGTGTGTGTGTGTGTATATATATATATATATATATATATATATATATATATATATATATATATATATATATATATATATATATATATATGTCCAACATCTGAAGAATGTCAATAAAAGCAAAACAATTGAACTTTTTGTGTGTTTATTAAGACATAAGTTAAATTGTAAGCAAAAAAATATATATTTTTTGTAAGCAAAAAATGGACTTTAGAAAAATATACAATTGTGCAAAATAAGTTGTTTTACAAAACAGTGGTCTGCGCAGGACAGTTTGTAGCCATACAGTCTGTTAGAGCAAGCCTAACAGCTTGAGCACGGAACTCGTGAACACGGAACTGCCAGTGTTGCCAGATTGGGCGGTTTTAAGTGCATTTTGGTGGATTTGAACATGGTTTGGGCTGGAAAACGTTAGCAGTATCTGGCAACACTGCTGATAACTTTGTTTATACTCTTGAATAGCTCTTCTTCATGACGACAACCGGAAGTGTACCAACACGATGGGGCGTGTAGCGCCACCTGTGGCTTGGGTGCACAATGTACCTCACACAATAGCTCGATTTCATCGTGTGCATGTAGGATTGGATTTCTCTGGCACCCTGCTGGGACCTTCAGCTCGATTACCGACAGTAGCTCGATTTGGATGTGCATGTAAATGTAGTCATTGCCTTGGGTTAACGTTGGGCCAGGGCTGTTGCAACAAGGTAGGCAGACTTGGCAATTGCCTAGGGCCCCAGCCCTCGAAGGGCCCCCGCTGCCGAACGACTGGTTATGTATTCAATAGCAATGACAACTCTTTGAACGCAGCAGCGCAGCGCCTCCAGTGTTGCCAGATTGGGTGGTTTCAAGAGCATTTTGGCGGGTTTTGAACATATTTTGGGATGGAAAACATCAGTATCTGGCAACACTGCTAATGACACTTGTTAATGGCCCCCTAATGCACAACAGTGCCTCCCTACATGCTTTGGCCGAAAAGTGCAATGACAGTCTGTTGTCAACCCCTCAATGCCCATCTACATCCAGTCAAGTGGTTGCAGAGCTCCGCGGCAAAAAAAACCCAAAATCAAATATGAAGTGAAATTACCCCTCAGGGAGCCAGAAGAGAAAGAAGAAAAGAGGAAGACAGAAAAAAACAAGACACTGGTAAGTGAGAATGTACACACTCATTAATACCAAGCGGGTCGACAAGCAAATTTGGTAGCTAGCTTACGTTAATGGTAGTTATCTTGTAGACAGTGTTTATAACAGTGATGTAAACGTTGTCATGCACAACAGGCTTACAAACTTGCAAGGACTGGCTAAAAATTCTAATATGTGCCACACAAATAGGTGAAAGACTGTCAACTTCTCCCAGATTAACTGATTGTGTTTATCAAATGTCATAGTCAGAGTTAGTTTCAGCGAGCTGCATGGCTTTCATCAGAAGTAGCTAGTGTGTCGTGAGCATGAATGGAGCAGGACAGGGGATGGCTCACAAGAAAGCTCTTTTTTACATAAATAGGCTATGTTTGTGACCTTGGTCGGATATTAATGCAGTAATTCAGCTAAGAAACCCGAACTTTCTGCAAGGAAGCCCTGCTGCGATCAGCACGGCTAATGGCTACGACATGGCAAGTTTGAGAGAACAGTTTTAGACATTTTGCCCATGATTCTAGTTGTGTATTCTTAAATTTTTTTTGTGTTTTTCTATACCTTTTGCACTTTTCTGTGTGTGCTGGTTCTTATTAAGATTCTTATTCATGTTTGTAATCATTTAATCACCATTTGAAGTTATTTCTACTTGTGTATATACTGTAAATATTTAGTGTTGTGTTATTTGCACATTTTATATTACTTTGTCTTATTTTCATATTTGATTTATATATATATATATATATATATATATATATATATATATATATATATATATATATTGTGTGTGTGTGTGTGTGTGTGTGTGTGTGTGTGTGTATTTTGTCTATTCTTGTTTAATTGGGTTTGATAATTATTTATAATAATGTAAAGAGTTCATTTATTAAGTAAAAATCGTAAGAATGATTCCAATATGTGTGATGTTTATTTATTAAGTCTTCAGTGGGTAGGCGGCCATAAGGCCTTTTGTCGAGGGGGGGATAATTATGGGCCCCAGATCCCCCTTTGCCTAGGGCCCCCAAATAGCTTGAAACGGGCCTGCATTGGGCTCTGTATTAGCCAACAGAATGTTAACAGCTTTACATGGTCGTTTAAACATTTCTCGTCGTGTGTTGTACGTTGTGGACACGTCCCGTTATAAATTTGCTGTTACCAGAATGGCAATGATCAAGTCGTAATGTATTACTTAAGACTCTGTGTAATGTCATTGTAGTGTAGTACTATGGTAGTAAAGTCTTTTTGATGACTAGTACAACGTTCCGCTGGAGGGATTGTGCATATTATGGGGCTACGACAAGTTAGGCACACACACACACACACACACACACACACACAGAAACACTAATGCCTATATCCCAATGTTTATTTCAAATTAAGCAGTTGTGCTTTCTTAAATAGCTGTGGATAGCTGTAATGCGAAGTCATTGAGTCTTTTTGTTTATTGTTTATCTTTTATTGTTTATCTTTGTATTTTTTATTGCACTAGTCATTAAAACTGGAAATTTGTTCTTGAAAATAACTGTTGTGAGTTTGTGTATGGGGTCGTGTGTGTTCTGGACGAAGTTAGTGTTTTCTTAGGTGGTGGGTGGGAGGTGGTTGTTGGGTTGGGCCGGGGGGGGCGCCAGCAGGGGGTTTCGCCCGGGGAGTAAATCACTCTAGGATCGCCACTGAACATGAGAGAGGGTTAACACTAGCTAGTTCATCGCTCAGCAAGCAAGCCCCGCTATCAACAGGGCAATGAACATACACTACCATTCAAAAGTTTGGGGTCACTTTGAAATGTCCTTATTTTTGAAAGAAAAGCACTGTTCTTTTCAATGAAGATCACTTTAAACTAATCAGAAATCCACTCTATACATTGCTAATGTGGTAAATGACTATTCTAGCTGCAAATGTCTGGTTTTTGGTGCAATATCTCCATAGGTGTATAGAGGCCCATTTCCAGCAACTCTCACTCCAGTGTTCTAATGGTCCAATGTGTTTGCTCATTGCCTCAGAAGGCTAATGGATGATTAGAAAACCCTTGTACAATCATGTTAGCACAGCTGAAAACAGTTTAGCTCTTTAGAGAAGCTATAAAACTGACCTTCCTTTCAGCAGATTGAGTTTCTGGAGCATCACATTTGTGGGGTCGATTAAATGCTCAAAATGGCCAGAAAAATGCCTTGACTATATTTTCTATTCATTTTACAACTTATGGTGGGAAATAAAAGTGTGACTTTTCATGGAAAACACAAAATTGTCTGGGTGACCCCAAACTTTTGAACGGTAGTGTAGTGTGTCACTTCCTTCTCTGGGTGGAGTCTTACCAAATGACAATTGAAGTTCGAGGTTGTCCCCGTCGTCTCCTCGATAGTTCTTCTACGTACGTATGGAACACATAGCAGTGCGTTTTTTCCCACTGAACAAGAAGTCTGTATAAGCAAAGCGGACAATCCTAGGGGCGTTCTCTCCAGGCATTTTAGCGCCATTAATGTTAGTTTGTGACATATGAACAGGTGAATGTGCATTCTCTTGCACAAAATCAGTATAAAAATTAATGTACCGTAGATATAAATATCTTATGCCAATTTATTATGGCATGTTACAAATATAAAGAAAAAATCTGAATCCTCATTTCCAATTAACAAGTCCGAATGCAGTTAATGCACGAGTCCGAGTCATCAGTCCAAGTCAAGTCACAAGTCCTTAAAATTCGGGCACGAGTCGGACTCAGTACTACAAGCCTGGTTTGAGCGATATTTTTTTTGGGTAGATCTTCCCTCGAGGAACAAAACTTGGTTGTTTGTGGATTTTCCTGTTGTAAACAATTTGTCGTAGAGGTTGGTCCTCTCTCATGGCGTCACATTTCAGTTCTGTTTGATGGTTTGGTTGTCATGGTTGTTTTGATGGCAGGCCAGATGAGCTACTATGTCCTTGATGTTCTGGTTATCTTATAAATAGTGTTTAATACAATTCAATTAACTTATCTTAATTAAAAATGTTGAAGCTGGGAATTTTATAGCAGCATGTCGACCACTAGTTTAATATTAATACTCAGTGAGAAAGACAAGAGCGATGTAATAATTTCATATTTCTTTGACATGAAATTCCTTAAATAGTTTGTGTACCTGTTGAATTCTTAACTGCAATGTGAACAGGAACCTGTAGATCTCCTGCGCTGCACCAGTACCAGCCAGTGTCACTCTTCTTCAGTCCACTCATCTGCACACTGAAGGATCGTTTCCCATCATCCCTGATCTGCACTGCTGAATTCGGGGATGTGGGAGTCGTCCCTACTTCGTAGCAGCTCCTGTCTTTGAATCTGCACCACTGCTTCTGTTTCTTCTGATATGCAGCGCTGTAGAGACACTGGACTGTGACGCTGCCTCCTTCCTCAGCACTCACTCTGCTCTCCATCACAGACAGATCAGGATCTGAGCACAAATACTGTATATAGTCAGTTATGTATGATTTGATATTTAGGAACATGAAAAACATTTAATATATTGAGCAGCATTTGCAATTTGCAACCTAATACCTGATTTCACTGTGATGTAGAGATCTTCTTTAACATCTGACCCTCTAGCTATCTCTACAGCACACCAGTACCATCCAGTGTTTTCTGTCTGGAGATTATTCATAGTCACAGTAAAGAGATTCTCAGCTGGGTGATCAATCACTGTCACTTCCCCCCGTGTTTCATTTGTAAACGCCTCAATATTGCAGTAACTGAATGTTGTACCAGAGCACCAGTATTTCTTATGTTGTATGTATTTCCTATCATAACGACATGGGATGGTGACAGATCCTCCAGTTTTAACACTCAACTCCATCAATGCCCGACTGCCAACATCTGCATTGAGAACAGAAAAAAAAACACTATTGTTACTCAATTCAATTTCAGTTTCTGCTCGTCACATAACACACCACTGATGGCTGACACATTAATCCAACACTTCACTGACTACATTTTAAGGTTAAAATGGTTGACCCTGTACATGAATGTTTAAATATGATCAATGACTCCATAAAAATCTACTTACTTGAAAGGTAAAGAATGAAAATAAAAAGGCAGCGCATTGCAAATTCGTTCTGGTGTTGAATAAAATGTTTTTTACGTCTTCCTCCTGTGTGTAGTTGGTTCTGTCTTTGTGGAGTCTCATGCAGTTCCTGTATGTTTCCTCATCTCAAACCACGGAAGATGGTGTGCACATGCACGTGTGTGTGTGTATTTTAACTTCCTTACTGACCAGTTAAAATGTAATGGAATAGACTTCTTCTAAATGAAGAGCTTTTTTAGTTTCTTAGAGGTCGGAGGAAACCAGAGAACCCAGAGGAAAGCAACACAGACCCAACAAGAACATGAGAAGCTCCACACAATCATGTAACCTGAGCTCAGGATCGAATTGAGGACCCTGGAGTAGTCATGTGTCAATTTTACCTTCTTCACCATTACTGAAACAGGACCTTAGAAATCCATGATACGACAATAAAGTTTAGGTTACTAAGAAACCAATTTTATTACATCAGTATTTAAATACAGAAGTTAAAACCACAGCATTATCCAGATACAGGACTTACATCCGCTGTTCTCAACCATCTCTACCCACTTGCCAGTAAACTTCTTGTTTACAAGAAGTGATGCAGTCAGGTCTGTATAATGTACATCAGTACATCCGAGAATAACAAAAAGACTAGCCACTAAATTTCGTGCATGTTTGGAACAGAATCAGAATCAAATACACCACTAGAAACACCGATAGTCGCTGCCGTGAAATTAAATATGAAATTAAATACATTCAGAACCATATGGAATGATTAATGTTGTTATATTTTAACTGCTGTCACCTCCAACAACTTCAGAAACTGTTTTTCAGGTCTGTTGAAAGGCTATCTGTTTCTCAACAAACGTTGCACAGAACTGCAATTTGTTTAGCAACCGCTCATGAAACTATACATACAGTTCCAGTCAAAATTTGGACTCACCTTCTAATTCAATGGTATTTATTTTTATGAATTAAAACACACTTCACGTCTTAAAGTAATGGTGGATGTCGTTTCTCTTTACTGAAATGTTTTGACAAATATATGGTGTGTCTTTTAAAAACGGAGGTCAACCAGGATTTAGACCCCTGGCAGTTTGCCTACAAACGGAGTAGGAGTACGGATGATGCTATTATGGCCCTTTTCCACTACCCTTTTTCAGCTCACTTCAGCTCGCTTCAGCTCGCTTCAGCCCGACACGGCTCGCGTTTCGACTACCAAAAACCAGCACGACTCGGCTCGCTTCAGCCCTGCTTAGCCCCTAAAACTCGCACGGTTTTGGAGTGGGGCTGAAGCGAGCCAAGCCGTGCCGAGTGAGGTTGGGGGCGTGAGCAGACACTCCCCTGTGCACTGATTGGTGAGGAGGAGTGTCCTCACATGCCCACACACGCCCCGCGAGCACGCTGGGATCTGTAAACACCGCAAACCCGGAAGGAGAATAATTACGAATTACGAGAATTTCTGAAGCCTTATGCACCTCGCCTCATCTATACGCTCTTGCCAGTATCTGTCCGCGTTGTCGGTGACAACAAGCCACAGCACCAAGACCAGCAACACTAACGACTCCATGTCCTCCATGTTTATTGTTTACTATCCGGGTCGTGAGACTACCGCTTAAAAGATCACTGAATCAGTGACATACAGAGCATCGTGGACGAGTTCGCGGAGCGCAAGGCTCGTCGTATGCCCTTCAAATAATGCGCGCGGTAGGCTATTGATGTTTTATTATGAGCCATGTACAGTATGTCGCCTAATGTTTTTTTTTCTTTCTGAGTTACATGTTCGTTTGAAGGACTTAATGTACAAAATAACATAGTTGCACCCCGTAGTGTTGAAATTGGTAAACACAGTGCATTCAGTGAGGTTTGCACCGCCCTCCTTTTATTTCTGACTCTTCCTGTCACCGTTGCAACCTCTGAGCGCTCATTCGTATGCCCTTCAAATAATGTGCGCAGTATAGGCTATTGATGTTTTATTATGAGCCATGTACAGTATCCTAATGTTTTTTGTTTCTGAGTTACATGTTCGTTTGAAGGACTTGATGTACTAAATAACATAGTTGCACCCGGTAGTGTTGAAATTGGTAAACACCGCAGTTGCGGACATTTTGTAGCCTAAAATGATGTTATGATAAGCTTTAATAAAGGGCCTGGTCATTTGCCCCGCCCCCGGCCCGGCTCTGACTTGTTCCGCCACTGTCACTGATGTCACTGTTTGCGCTGCTTAACGACATCACGTGACGTCCACCCACTTTCGCTAACTCCACCCAATGTGTCCACCCACTTCCAGCCAGCACGGTTCAGCGCGGTTGTAGTCGAAATGCAACTCCAACAGCCCCGCTCAGCCTGACTCAGCTCGACTCGGCACGGCACGGCCGCGTTTGTAGTGGAAAAGCGGCATAAGTAGCATCACCCACATAGTCCTAAAACATCTTCAGGATGCTAAGGCCTATGGACTTCTCATCTCATTATCTCTAGCCGCTTTATCCTTCTACAGGGTCGCAGGCAAGCTGGAGCCTATCCCAGCTGACTACGGGCGAAAGGCGGGGTACACCCTGGACAAGTCGCCAGGTCATCACAGGGCTGACACATAGACACAGACAACCATTCACACTCACGGTCAATTTAGAGTCACCAGTTAACCTAACCTGCATGTCTTTGGGGGAAACCGGAGCACCCGGACGAAACCCACACGGACACAGGGAGAACATGCAAACTCCACACAGAAAGGCCCTCGCCGGCCCTGGGGCTCGAACCCAGGACCTTCTTGCCGTGAGGCGACAGCGCTAACCGCTACACCACCGTGCTGCCACCTATGGACTTTTACTTTTTATAGGTTTTAGTTCGGCATTTAATACTATTCAGCTCTTTCTACTATTGGAGAAACTGAAAAAGGTGGGTGTAAGTTCTTTTATTGTTAAATGGTATTATTCTTTTTTAACTAACAGGATGCAATATGTGAGGGTCCATAAAGCAGTCTCAGACCCCAAATTCATCAGCACAGGGGCTCCACAGGGGTGTGTGAGCTCCACGTTACAAAAAAAAAAGAAGTTTATTCAAGTGTGCTTTAAGTATACTGTTTTTAAACTTAAAAAAAAATGAGTATGCTTTCAGTTTACTTTTTATTTACTTATCAGAGATATACTTAATAAAGTTATACATAAGTATACTTGGCTTATACTGAAAAGTATAGAGAAAAGTCTAAGTGTATTAAGCTTATACTTAAACTTTTGATCAAGATATACTTAACAAAAGTGTAATAAAGTATTAAAATATTTGTGCCTTGTGTTTAAGTGTACTCGCCCTGTAGTTGTGCTTCAGCATTGTTGACTCTTAGGTATGTCCGTGGTTCCATATTTATTTATTTTTTTAATTTCTCCTGAGTGGGATAATTAATTTTTGATTTATTTATTTATTTATTTTTCTTTAGAGCTTGGATGTCAATTTCAGTTGTCATTGCCATATTTTAATACTTTGACATTTAATACAGTGTTGCTTCAATTTTTGATTTTTAAAGAAAATGAATATGTTCTTAATCCTGAGTATCTGTTGTTATTTTGTGAATTCTTACCTTTATAACTTCATTGTAACTTAAGGTACAAAACACTTAAGTTGTCTACTGGTAGTGTGCATGAGGTAAGGGTTCGGGCTAGAAAACTAATAGTATACCTAGAAGGGGAATTGCAGTAAACTTCAAAACTAAAAAGTGGACTAGATGTACAGTATATAACCAGTAACTAATAGTATATTTCCAATATGCTATAAAGTATACTTTTATAAACTAAAAAGTGGACTGGAAGTGTGTAACGAGTAAACCAATAGTATATTTCCAGTATACTACAAAGTATACTTTCGTAAAGTAAAAAGTGGACTGGAAGTATAAAACAAGTAAACTCATAGTATATTTCCAGTATATTATGAAGTACGCTTTTGTAAACTAAAGAGTGGACTACAAGTATAGAACTAGTAAACTATTAGTATGTAAGTTTACTTGTGGTATACTTGCAGTACAAAATAAAAAAATACTAGTTATATACTCAGAGTTTACTTCTCTTAGACTTAAAGTTTATTTTTTATGCAGTGAAGCATATGTTTGTATGTTCTATTTATATGTTGTTTTTATGTAGTGTCCGAGCTACTGTAGGTCTGTGATGCAGTGACTGGAGCCCAAGATGAATTTCCCCTTTGGGGACAATAAAGTATACTTTATCTTATTTATTTATCTACTTAGTTGAGCAGTTTTTACATAATACTCATATGGATTACTATGGTTACGGAATAGGGCTATTTACTGTATTTTTCCATCCATCCACTATCTGTAGCCGCTTTTTCCTGTCCTACACGGTCGCAGGCAAGCTGGAGCCTATCCCAGCTGACTACAGGTGAAAGGCGGGGTACACCCTGGACAAGTCGCCAGGTCATCACAGGGCTGACACATAGACACAGACAACCATTCACACTCACATTCACACCTACGGTCAATTTAGTCACCAGTTAACCTAACCTGCATGTCTTTGGACTGTGGGAGAATCCGGAGCACCCGGAGGAAACCCACGCGGACATGGGGAGAACATGCAAACTCCACACAGAAAGGCCCTCACCAGCCACTGGGCTCAAACCCAGGACCTTCTTGCTGTGAGGCGACAGTGCTAACCACTACACCACCGTGCTGCCCCTTATTGTATTTTTATTATTTATTATTTGATCTTAAACACATTAAGAAGGCAAGAAACTTTTGACGAGACACACCTATGTATTATTGAAAAGCATTCCAGGTGACTACCTCATGAAGCTGGGTAAGATAATGCCAATAGTGTGCCAAGCGTTATCAAGGTAAACACTGGATACTTTGAAGAATCTAAAATATCAAAATTTTGTTTACCACATAATTCCAGATATGTTCATTTCATTACAATAATGGCATTTAGCAAACACTTTTATTCAGAGCGACATACAACATACCCAGGGTACACTGTAAAAAATGATTTGTTGTTTTAACTTAAAAAAGTTAGTGCAAGGGTTGCCTTAAGGGCTGCCTTAAAATTTTGAGTTCACTGAAATTAATATAGTAAGTTCACAACAATTTAACTTACTATGTGAATTCCAGTGAACTCAAAATTTTAAGGCAGCCCTTGCACTAACTTTTTTAAGTTAAAACAACAAATATTTTTTTTACAGTATAATTGGGGGTTAGGTGCTTTGTTCAAGGGCACTTCAGCCATTCCTGCTGGTCCAGAGAATCAAACTGGCAACCTTTTGGTCCCAAGCTGCTTCTCTATCCATTAGGCCACAGCTTCCCCACATTTCAGAGTTCTGGGCCCTAATTCATAGTTTTAATGTCTTCAGTATTGTTCAACAATGTAGAAAATAGTCACTATACAGCAAAACGTATAAATGAGTAGAGTAGGTGTGTCCAAATCTTTGACTGGTTCTGCATACTGTATATACGGTAAAATAATCCCACAGAACATTCAAATTACACATTTTTTTCTTATGTAGAATTTTGCTTGCAATAATAATAAATCGAGAATTTTAAATGACCAGTTATAGATTTGATAGATATAAGCCAAGCATTCGTTAATTACTCTCCTTTCTAGATGCTGAGCAATCATGGGGTCATGTGCTCAATCACTGCCCCATTTAGCTTCATAGAGTTGTTATTGGGGTGGAACGGTGGTGTAGTGGTTAGCACTGTGACCTCACAGCAAGAAGGTTCTGGGTTTGAACCTCATGGCCACTGAGGGTTCTTTCTGTGTGGAGTTTGCATGTACTCCCTGTGTCTGAGGCCCTGTTTACATTATTGCGGATCATCAGATTAACGTTTTTAAAACGATTCGCGTGCACACAGCAACGCCAATACACGATTCGTGTGCACACAGCAACACCAATACACGGATACGCAATACACGGATAATCACATGACTAATTAGACGGCACGTCACATGATCCCAGTGCATATCGGGCATGCGCAAGTCACTCACCACTTGCAAGTGGAAGGATGGCAAGCGAACACCTTCTCCAGCAGATAAACACACCTGGCTGTGATGTTCATGTTCTCACTGAGTTTAAGCGCCTGAAGGAGGTTGAAATGTGTAAATAAACCTCAGTGCAGCTCAGCGCTTCCTCCTGCGCTCCAAATCACTCCGCCCTGAACAGCGAGTGCCCTCTGGAGGGTGCGCACTCCGGCCCTGCGCAGCTCACAGAGCGCGCGAGTGAAGCGCACGAGCAGTGATTCGGGACCTAGCCGCTGTGTGTGTGATCCCAACGCCAGTGAATCAGGAAGGTGGATATCACAGTGACGTTGTCCAATGACGACGTCAGCTAGAGCTCAGCACAGCGTATCCGCGTATCCTCAATGTTTACACAGCACCGGACCAGACACGAACTGGATTGAATACGTGGGCTCTGGCGGATTCCCGTTTCCCGGCGTTTTAATGTGAACGGACAGTGCATCCGCGAAGAAAACGAGACAGATACGGTCTAATGTAAACTTGGCCTGAGTTTCCTCCAGGTGCTCCGGTTTCCCCCACAGTACAAAGACATGCAGTTAGGTTAAGTGGCTACTCTAAGTTGTCCATAGGTGTGAATGGTTGAGAGGTGAAAACCTCTATAATAATCCAGTAGAAAGCAATGGGAAACCACTACTGTAATTCTTCCAGAGAAACTCGGACCTGCCATCAGGCAGAACAATAAATAAGAAGAAGTTATTGCTAGTGGTCAAAAATGGGAACTACACAAAGTCATATTAGAGGCTCATTGGGGCAGGACTCGCACCCACATGCTCACTGTATGAACATTTTCAGTAGAAGAGTGCACAGGACAGTTAATAACAGGGTCACTATTGTGATTTTACACCAAATTAGAATAGTTTAACAATACTCCACAGCCACCAAGGATGCTTAAAATTAAATCTAATAAATTACTGCAAACAAATGCAGAGTGTAAGTGTAGCCAGTGGGGTTGTGATGTACAGAACCATTTCCTTAGTAAGATATAAAGATTGGGAGAAGAAACAGGTGGATTATGGAGTGGATAATGCCTCTATATCAAAAAATGTATGGAAAAATGTGTCTACCTTTTCCAGTGTCCAGCTGTTGTGGAGTTATTTCAGGTCTTTGGTGTGGCTTTGGAATTAAAATTCAGCTCAAAATCGTGCTAAAATCTGGAAACCCTGGTTAATGCTGTTACCTTCAGCACAGTTGAACAAATGCACGTCGAAAACCACTCGAAACAAGCTGCTAGGCCGTAATGCTGTATGACTGTATGATGTTCACTCTCCAATGACTATTATGGGATTGCTCTAACATTCACAAGATACCTACAGTAAAGTTAAGTATGAATGAACCCTTTATTATCACTGTTACCAGTGAAATTGACCATCAACCTGTCTTTGAGGGGAACAGAACAGGAAGACAGGGATAAAAGAAAAGAAAAAGAAACACAGTAGTAACATGAGGAAAGATGAGGAAAAAAGAACACCCCCCCCCACTATGTTCCTATCAGGAGTACAGTGTGGGAGCATTTAAAAACCTCCGCACAAGCACACAATAACACAAGTACACTTTAACATGGGACTTGAGGGGGGGAAAGGGAGGAAGGAAGGGGCAATCAGGGGTGGGGGGGAGGGGTAAGGCGGTAGGAGGGAAGGGGAGGAGGTAGAGGTAACCCAGCGCAAGCAAGCAGCCATCCACTCCTGCAGCCATGCAAGCGGCGCTGGTCACGCACCCGCTTGTCACACTGGGGGTGAAAAACGGCGACCGCGGAAAATTGGGTAAGGAATGCGAAGAATGCGAGAGTGTCTCCCAGCAGTGACCTTGTGGGGGAAATGTTGCCCCGGCAACGGCCTTGATCGAGGCCGGTGCTGTTCAGGGAGCCGAATGTCGATAAGATAGAGATTGTTTGGTCTTTCGAACAGACACAGTCTTTACACATCCACACCACTCGTCCATATCTGTCCATTTCGTCCATATCTGTCCATTTCTGTCCATTTCTGTTCAATTCAAATCAATTCCAAGATATATGAGTATATATATATATATATATATATATATATATATATATATATATATATATATATATTCAAGTATAACAGCCTCTCAACTTAATTTTGTTTGAGGCTATGTCCAAATTAAGGGCATCCTGCACCACCAAGATCTAGGGTCACGATCCACTGCTGTTCATAGGTTCTTGTCATTGCTACATTTTTTAAATTATTATTACACTTGGGGTGGCACGGTGGTGTAGTGGTTAGCGCTGTCGCCTCACAGCAAGAAGGTCCGGGTTTGAGCCCCGTGGCCGGCGAGGGCCTTTCTGTGTGGAGTTTGCATGTTGTCCACGTGGGTTTCCTCCGGGTGCTCCGGTTTCCCCCACAGTCCAAAGACATGCAGGTTAGGTTAACTGGTGACTCTAAGCCCATGTTTACATTAGACCGTATCAGCGGATCATCAGATTAACGTTTTTAAAACAATTAGTGTGCACACAGCAACACCAATACACGGATATGCTCGGCTCCGCAGGCATCCTGCGCTCCAAATCACTCCGCCCTGAACAGCAAGTGCCCTCTGGAGGGTGCGCACTCCGGCCCTGCGCAGCTCACACAGCGCGCGAGTGAAGTGCACAAGCCACGATTCGGGACTGAGCCGCTGTGTGTGTGATCCCAGCACATATCACTTACCACTTGCAAGTGGAAGGATGGCAAGCCTAAAGACAATCATAACTACACAATGGGCAGTATTTTCATACTTTTATACTCTTTAATGAAAGGTGATACAAGGCGGAAGTCCGCGCCGTTTTTCAGCAGTCGTGTCACATGACCAACGCCAGCGAATCAGGAAGGTGGATGTCACAGTGACGTTGTCCGATGACGACGCCAGCTAGAGCTCAGCACAGCGTATCCGCGTATTCTCAATGTTTACACAGCACCGGAGCTGACACGATCTGGATTGAATACGTGGACCCTGGCGGATTCCCGTTTCCCGGCATTTCCAGGCGGTTTAATGTAAACGGACAGTGCATCCGCGAAGAAAACGAGACAGATACGGTCTAATGTAAACTTGGCCTAAATTGACCGTAGGTGTGAGTGTGAATGGTTGTCTGTGTCTATGTGTCAGCCCTGTGATGACCTGGCGACTTGTCCAGGGTGTACCCTGCCTTTCGCCTGTAGTCAGCTGGGATAGGCTCCAGGTTGCCTGCGACCCTGTAGAACAGGATAAAGCGGCTAGAGATAATGAGATGAGATTATTACACCTTGTAATATTGCCCAATGGGTCAGATTGAGGAAAAACATATATTTTTATAAATAACATTGTTTCGTGTTCAATGATGAAGGACACAACATTAAATAAAATTGGCATAATAGAAATTTTAAAACTATTAAAATGACTTGGTGCTCCCAGTGTTTAGGGAAACTCAGTCACACCTCAGTATGGCATCTCAAATAGAAGTTTAGCAAATCAGAGAAACAGAAACATGTCGAAGCATAATATAGACTTTATTATAATCGACAACCAAATGACATACAAACATTCCTTAATCTGCTCTTAATACGTATATTGTTGGGAAAATGAATAGCCATGTTCTGATGCTATATAACAGAAAATCTCCATTGACTAAGAATGTAAACTCTGGACTAGTCTTAATCTGTGAAGAATTAATATAAATTCTCATCTAAAATATTGCGTTTTGACTATGAAGATGCTTTGAATGACTTTTACAGTCTGATAGAGCGGCCCACCTGGACCTGCGGATCAATATTTACAGAACTGGCAGATTATACTGTATCTCAGGTCCTAACTGTACAGCTACTATAACATTACCAAAGACTCTTTGAGAACTCAATTTTTACTTTATCTTAAACTTATTCAAAAACAGCATATAAAACACAAGTTACTAGAAGCATATTTCCTGTAAATAGTCCAAACAAACAAAGTCCGTTGCAGTCGATTCCCTTGTACCAAACTTTATCTCATATCAGTTATAAAAACAATGTTCCAGTTTCATCAATTCTTAATGCCACCAGGATCACATCCTTCACCCGTGTGCAATGCAGAACGTCACTGGCTTTCTGAAATATCTGAAACACACCAGGGTAGAGTATATAACAGCATATGGTGTAATGTTTAATTAGAATGTCTAAAAATTGGTCTTGTAGACTTTTGGGAACATGCCTTTAATGGTTCTTTGCTTATCTACTGAGGGAAACATTTAAAGATTCTACAACAGAGTGTTTCCCGTTCAGAAAGGGCTTTGAGTAAAATGTAAAAATGTACATAAAAATCCTTTAATTATTTGAAGAACTCTTGATGAGCACATGAAATAGCAACTTTTTAGTACACTGACAACTAAGGAAAAGGATGAAGTTGAAGACTTGTAGTATATTGCCTAAAAAGCAAGCTGTTTTGTTCAGTCCAGTGATCAGACCAATATGATTTATTTGTCATCAAGAAGATTTCATACAGCAGAACTGTCTCATTAACATCACAACAACTGTGATACATTCCATAAGCATTTTTGCTCCATGGCAGAAAAGTGTGGCCCATTGAACAACTTGTCAAGCAAACAAAAATATTTCTGCTTCGTCTTTATGTACAACTCAGAGTTCCCTATTTGGGACAGATGTGTCCACATGTGAGACATGCCCCTAATTTACCTATGTGTGTAACTCCCTCACAACTCAAGTCTGTATTCACATCTGAACTCTGAATACCAATGTATAATTTTCCTATTTGGTCTTTCTAAGTGCATGAACATAACTCAAAACAGGAGTGCTTATTTAAACATTTTTTAAAGCATTATTGGACTAGAAGGGCACTTGGTAGCATGCATACCACTGCCAGATTACATATAACCAACATCAAACTCAAATCACTTGAATTTAGGATAATACTAAAGCTGTCCACCAAATTAAATCCAAATCCGTTCACTACTTTTTGAGTTACATTGGGAACACACAATACAAATCTGGATTTGCATCAAAATCTAATCACTTATTCCTTGAGCCATGGCTCAGCTTTCCTCAAAATTTTATCAATATCCATTCACTACTTTTTGAGTTACATTAGGAACAGATGAGCAAATGGGGGCAAAAACATAACCTTCTCCAACAAAGTTGGTGGAGATAATAATTGATCATAGCCTACAGTTCTATCCAATACTATAAAGTGCTAATCTACACGAATACAGCAGTGTGTAATCATATTTTTGTACTCACTTGCATTCTTTGGAATCTGTAGAATCTATTGGAGTATAAGAAATTAAAAAAAAGAAAAATTCAAATTAGAAGTCACATTTATAACAGTGCCACATCCAGGAACTACTTGAACTCCATTTATCCATAGTGTCAATCTCAATGTCTAGTTTATTATTTTAAAAGCAAACACTGTGAGGACCCTATAATTCAGAGGCACCAATAATCTGGAAGGTCTGAAGGTGATAATCAGTGTTTGTGTCTGTTGCTGGAACGACTTGAATGAAATTGCTATTTTAACATGAATGTCAGTAACATGGGATGATGATAATACCTGGATCATCACCACAGACACTGATGTGAACAGGAACCTGTAGATCTCCTGCTCTGCACCAGTACCAGCCAGCGTCACTCTTCTTCAGTCCACTCATCTGCACACTGAAGGATCGTTTCCCATCATCCCTGATCTGCACTGCTGAATTCTGGGATGTGGGAGTCGTCCCCATGTTGTAGCAGCTCCTGTCTTTGAATCTGCACCACTGCTTCTGTTTCTTCTGATACGCAGCGCTGTAGAGACAGTGGACTGTGACGCTGCCTTCTTCCTCAGCACTCACACTGCTCTCCATCACAGACAGATCAGGATCTGAGCACAAATACTGTATATAATCAGTAAAGTGTGATTTGATATTTAGGAACATGAAAAACATGTAATATATTGAGCAGCATTTGCAATTTGCAACCTAATACCTGATTTTACTGTGATGTAGAGCTTTTCTTTAACATCTGACCCTCTCGATATCTCTACAACACACCAGTACCATCCAGTGTTTTCTGTCTGGAGATTATTCATAGTCACAGTAAAGAGACTCTCAGCTGGGTGATCAGTCACTGTCACATTCCCCTGTGTTTCATTTGCATATGCCTCAATAGTGCAGAAATCGTATAGTGTACCAGAGCACCAGTATTTCTTATGTTGGATATATTTCCTATCATAACGACATGGGATGGTGACAGATCCTCCAGTTCTAACACTCAACTCCATCAATGCCCAACTGCCAACATCTGCAGAGAGAACAGAAACTCAATTCAGAAAATTTTTTTTATTATATCTGCTATTCATGTAAAACATACTGAGAGTTGACACCAGAATTTCAAATGTAAGAAATGAATCTGTAAAAATCTACTTACATGAAATTAAAAATACGACAATAAAAAAGCAGCGCATTGCAAATTTCTGACGTGGAATAAAATCCTACTTGTCTGTGTTGTTCTGTAGAATTTCATACACTTCCTGGTTGTTTTCGAAAACCATTGCCGTGTGTGTGTGTGTGTGTGTGTGTGTGTGTGTGTGTGTGTGTGTGTGTGTGTGTATGTGTGTGTGTGTGTGTGTTTTCATACTTTTGATGTCTTCAATATTGTTCTACACTGTAAAAAATAGTCAAAATGCAGAAAAACCTATGAATCAATAGGTGTATCATTTGTTCTGGCTATAATTTGAGAATATCAGTGAGCTTTTTGCCTTCTTTTTAACAATTCATATTTCAATATCAAGGAAAAGTGAAAATATAGTTTATGTCCTCCAAGTGAAACACCGTCAATCTGTTCCTTGTACTCAAACAATGCTGCCACATACACTCTAGATTAGACCAGAGATGGACAGTAACGAAGTACATTTACAACCCCGATTCCAAAAAAGTTGGGACAAAGTACAAATTGTAAATAAAAACGGAATGCAATAATTTACAAATCTCAAAAACTGATATTGTATTCACAATAGAACATAGACAACATATCAAATGTCGAAAGTGAGACATTTTGAAATTTCATGCCAAATATTGGCTCATTTGAAATTTTATGACAGCAACACATCTCAAAAAAGTTGGGACAGGGGCAATAAGAGGCTGGAAAAGTTAAAGGTACAAAAAAGGAACAGCTGGAGGACCAAATTGCAACTCATTAGGCCAATTGGCAATAGGTCATTAACATGACTGGGTATAAAAAGAGCATCTTGGAGTGGCAGCGGCTCTCAGAAGTAAAGATGGGAAGAGGATCACCAATCCCCCTAATTCTGCGCCAACAAATAGTGGAGCAATATCAGAAAGGAGTTTGACAGTGTAAAATTGCAAAGAGTTTGAACATATCATCATCTACAGTGCATAATATCATCAAAAGATTCAGAGAATCTGGAAGAATCTCTGTGCGTAAGGGTCAAGGCCGGAAAACCATACTGGGTGCCCATGATCTTCGGGCCCTTAGACGGCACTGCATCACATACAGGCATGCTCCTGTATTGGAAATCACAAAATGGGCTCAGGAATATTTCCAGAGAACATTATCTGTGAACACAATTCACCATGCCATCCGCCGTTGCCAGCTAAAACTCTATAGTTCAAAGAAGAAGCTGTATCTAAACATGATCCAGAAGCGCAGACATCTTCTCTGGGCCAAGGCTCATTTAAAATGGACTGTGGAAAAGTGGAAAACTGTTCTGTGGTCAGATGAATCAAAATTTGAAGTTCTTTATGGAAATCAGGGACGCTGTGTCATTCGGACTAAAGAGGAGGAGGACGACCCAAGTTGTTATCAGCGCTCAGTTCAGAAGCCAGCATCTCTGATGGTATGTGGTTGCATTAGTGCGTGTGGCATGGGCAGCTTACACATCTGGAAAGACACCATCAATGTCGAAAGGTATATCCAGGTTCTAGAGCAACATATGCTCCCATCCAGACGGCGTCTCTTTCAGGGAAGACCTTGCATTTTCCAACATGACAATGCCAAACCACATACTGCATCAATTACAGCATCATGGCTGCGTAGAAGAAGGGTCCGGGTACTGAACTGGCCAGCCTGCAGTCCAGATCTTTCACCCATAGAAAACATTTGGCGCATCATAAAACGGAAGATATGACAAAAAAGACCTAAGACAGTTGAGCAACTAGAATCCTACATTAGACAAGAATGGGTTAACATTCCTATCCCTAAACTTGAGCAACTTGTCTCCTCAGTTCCCAGACGTTTACAGACTATTGTAAAGAGAAAAGGGGATGTCTCACAGTGGTAAACATGGCCTTGTCCCAACTTTTTTGAGATGTGTTGCTGTCATGAAATTTAAAATCACCTAATTTTTCTCTTGAAATGATACATTTTCTCAGTTTAAACATTTGATATGTCATCTATGTTCTATTCTGAATAAAATATGGAATTTTGAAACTTCCACATCATTGCATTCCGTTTTTATTTACAATTTGTACTTTGTCCCAACTTTTTTGGAATCGGGGTTGTACTTGAGTACTGTACTTAAGTACACTTTTTGAGGATCTGTACTTTACTTGAGTATTTTTTTAATGTTTTTCGGAAACTTATGACTTTAACTTCACTACATTTGAAAGGCAAATATCGTACATTTCACTCAACTACATTTCTATCAAGGTCCTTGTTACTCATTTCTATGAAGCAGCTTTGAAAGTGGATGTTCTTTTCTTTTCGAAAATGTGATTGGTTTTTTCGTAGGTGACACTGAGACAGCGAATCAGTAATCACTAGGGTCACGTCACGTCCATAGACTGTATAAAATCAACTTCAATGATTTCTCAGCAGCATTATTTAACACGATCAGTTGATGGTAGAATGAAAGGAGACGGTTCTTCTGGGGAACACACACCCATGGCCCATGAACCCATGTTTCAGTTTTCTGAAAGGAATGAGGTCATCTCATCTCATTATCTCTAGCCGCTTTATCCTGTTCTACAGGGTCGCAGGAAAGCTGGAGCCTATCCCAGCTGACTATGGGTGAAAGGCGGGGTACACCCTGGACAAGTTGCCAGGTCATCACAGGGCTGACACATAGACACAGACAACCATTCACACTCACATTCACACCTATGGTCAATTTAGAGTCACCAGTTAACCTAACCTGCATGTCTTTGGACTGTGGGGGAAACCGGAGCACCCGGAGGAAACCCATGCAGACACGGGGAGAACATGCAAACTCCGCACAGAAAGGCCCTCGCTGGCCACGGGGCTCGAACCCGGACCTTCTTGCTGTGAGGCGACAGCGCTAACCACTACACCACCGTGCCGCCCGGAATGAAGTCATTTTGTTTGAAATGTTTGCTTTGTTTGCCTAAAACAAACCACATCACAGCCTCCAAAAACTTGCTGTCCAACCTGCGGAAGCATATTCAGGTATGTAAACATTTTATTAAAAGAGAAAGCTTGCAATGAAGTTGTCTGTGCTTTTAGAGCTAGCAATAGCTATACAGTCTGGTTAGTCAAATGACTTTCTATGGATTTGCCCACTAAGTTGCCATCGCCTTGTCCACGGCTAACGTTACCATATCGCTAGTTAATTTGGACACTGTTAATTAGCATGTAAAATCAGAGTTACGCTAACATCTCAACTCATTATCTCTAGCCGCTTTATCCTGTCCTACACGGTCGCAGGCAAGCTGGAGCCTATCCCAGCTGACTACAGGCAAAAGGCGGGGTACACCCTGGACAAGTCGCCAGGTCATCACAGGGCTGACACATAGACAACCATTCACACTCAACTTAGAGTCACCAGTTAACCTAACCTGCATGTCTTTGGACTGTGGGGGAAACCGGAGCACCCAGAGGAAACCCACGCGGACAACATGCAAACTCCATACAGAAAGGCCCTCGCTAGCCACGGGGCTCGAACCCGGACCTTCTTGCTGTGAGGCGACAGCGCTAACCACTACACCACCGTGCCACCCGAGTTACACTAACATGAATAACGATAACTTATCTGAGGTCCTTTCATTAAATACGTTTCAGCATAATCTTGCCAAATAAACAGAATGTAGAAATCTTTCTTTTCTAGTAGCGTTAGCTACCCAATATGATTTCAAGTTTGAAAAGAGTTTGCTAGCATGTCAGGTGGAGCTTCACTGACTAGCTAGCTTAACGTTAAACCACCATGATGGCACAGCATGCATTCATTTTGTGAATTCACATTTCTGTCTTTAACTTTAACACTGTAGCTTTTGTGACCTTGCATAATTACTATAGCTACTACGCATTCTTACCAGTAGCCAAAGAGAAAAACTAGCTAGCATCTTATTGATGATTCTGCTTGGTTGTAAGTTAGCACTAACTTAAACACACTACTGTAACATTACCAGGACCAGACCTGTGAGATGGACAGTATTGTACTAGTCAGTCGCAACAAGTTGTTGGAATTTTTTGTTTTGATGTCAGATGATGGTCTTGCATTTTTTTTTGTCTTGCTTAAAGCAGTGTTGCTGTTGGGCAGTTATTAAGCTAGAAGTGTGGACCTGAGTTTTAAGCAGATTGGATTGTGATTTTTATTTTCAGAGCAAGCCGCATTTACAGCTATTCCACTGTCGTCCTGATTAACATACACATACATGCATGCACACACTGCCAGAGCTGGGTCAGAACACGACCATGCTGCTTTGTGGGGGTGGGGAGGAGTGTTAAATTTAAAATTAATGACAACGGCTCTTTTTTTTGTCAATTCAGGTGTTTCATTTTGTAACATTTCTACCAGGCATTTATTCAACAAGTTCTACATGCGAGTCAGTAAATCTAGTCAGTTGCTTCAGAGGCATTAAGTTTTGTAAGCGTTATGACAATAATACAACAGTGAGTTGACAGAAAATGTACTTTTAATACTTAAGCATTTTAAAAGCAAGTACTTCAGTACTTTAACTTAAAGGAGGTACACAGAACCATGGCCTCACTTTTTGTTTATAAATGCCTTGAGACCTCAAGAATGGCACAGGAATAGTTTTAAGCATTAACAATAAAGTAATTTTTATGATTAAAATGATTATTATAGGTAGCGGTCTGAGTGAATGACCTTGACGTCTGTGATATCACCGCAGGAAGTCTATCGGTCTCATCGCCATTTCCGCTATACAGGATAAAGCAGCTAGAGATAATGAGATGAGATGAGATGAGAAAATTGACTGCAAAGTTGGCATTCGAGCTGCCCCGCTGAACCAGCCAGCCCTGAGTGCGTGACGTCACAGCGGTAACCGGTTTTAAGACCGAGGCCTTTGACAGCTATCGACCAAAGTCATATAAATAATTTATGGTGAAAGTAAGAAATAGCGTTACCGACTTGCTCAACTACGACTGATTTGACTTCACTGATTGTGGATTGACTCTCATTAAAGCAGGATAGGTGTTATAACTTATGCAACATACATGTACATGCATGCGTTTTCACTGATAAAACATAAAAGGCTAATTAAATAATCAGATGAACTGAGACAATCACATTCTGAAGCAAATTAAATAATCTTATACCGGGAACTTAAACACACAAATACAAGTTACATGTATTAATCTAAATGCAGGTAAACAACGTTTTTTTGTTGTTTTATATCCAAATGAGAGTCGCATGTTACCCATCTGTGTTCTCGCTTCTTGAAGGCCGATCTTGTGGCCGATTGTTTTGAAACAATATGACTTTAAGTTCTTTGTTCAGTTCTCCGTTCATTCGCTTCTTCCACATAAGGGCAAGATATTGCAGAGCTGACTGCAACTTCGAGCTTCCATTTTGAGCTAATTTATCGCCATGCCATGTAGATGTGTTGCTGGCGGGTGCAGCAACATGACAGAAGGTGGATTTACGCTGCATTCATGGCCCAAGAACGTTCAAACTGCAAAGATTTGGACGCGTTTTGCGAGAAGTTCATGGGCACATTGGGCGCCTATGAAGTGGTCTCTCTTCTGCTCTGAACATTTTACTGAAGACTCGTACGAGACCTCTGATCTGTTGACGAGCGTTGGCTATAAGCCTGTATTGAAAGAGGGCGCAGTAGCAACAATTAAAGGAAAAGAAAACTACAAGAAAAGGAAAGTAAGTTCAGTTGCACCAGTTCTCCCGGAGTGTGAACCGAGGGTTGTTGCTAAAACCCGGGATGGGACATATTATCGCTCGGGCAGTGACCTCCCCGCGGTTGTCGCTAAAGCCGGTGATGTCCCGTTCTGTCCCGGGTTTTAAGAATTGCCTGAATCGAGCAGTAATGGCGGAGTACTCAGTATGGAGAAAATGGAGAATGAGTGGTCCAGCCATCTGATTTCTGTGCTGGATATGCTTGCCTCAGCAGCAATATCTTGCCCTTATGTGGAAGAAGCGAATGAACGGAGAACTGAACAAAGAACTTAAAGTCATATTGTTTCAAAACAATCGGCCACAAGATCGGCCTTCAAGAAGCGAGAACACAGATGGGTAACATGCGACTCTCATTTGGATATAAAACAACAAAAAAACGTTGTTTACCTGCATTTAGATTAATACATGTAACTTGTATTTGTGTGTTTAAGTTCCCGGTATAAGATTATTTAATTTGCTTCAGAATGTGATTGTCTCAGTTCATCTGATTATTTAATTAGCCTTTTATGTTTTATCAGTGAAAACGCATGCATGTACATGTATGTTGCATAAGTTATAACACCTATCCTGTTTTAATGAGAGTCAACCCACAATCAGTGAAGTCAAATCAGTCTTAGTTGAGCAAGTCGGTAACGCTATTTCTTACTTTCACCATAAATTATTTATATGACTTTGGTCGATAGCTGTCAAAGGCCTCGGTCTTAAAACCGGTTACCGCTGTGACGTCACGCACTCAGGGCTGGCTGGTTCAGCGGGGCAGCTCGAATGCCAACTTTGCAGTCGATTTTCTCATCTCATCTCATCTCATCTCATTATCTCTAGCTGCTTTATCCTGTTCTACAGGGTCGCAGGCAAGCTGGAGCCTATCCCAGCTGACTACGGGCGAAAGGCGGGGTACACCCTGGACAAGTCGCCAGGGTGGCCGATTTTAACTCTCAAAAATGTTTTTTTTTTTTAATTCCCATTATGCAGCATATAAGAGTCAAGGATGGAGATACTATTCACTTAGAAATTGTTTTTTTTTAAAGGTTCTGTGTATCTCCTTTAAGTAAAAAATTGACTGTACAACATTCACTTGTATCGGAGTAACATTTGACCAGTGGGATCTGTACTTTGACTTAAGTAATGAAGTTGGGTACTTTGTCCACCTCTGGATTAGATCCACAAAGAGACATTTCTAACTCAGGAACTTCTACTACTAACTGTAAGTTCAACTCAAAAGAAGAAAAAAACAAAGCACATAGCATGAACTAAAAAAAAACATGAGAAAAGACTCATGTTCTTGTCGGACTCAGGGCCGTGTCATGCGCTGACATGCTTAAAATGCTTGATATTGACCTATTTAATCAGTCGGGTGAACCAATCAGTCGATCACTAGTTTAATATTAATACTCAGTGAGAGATACTATCATTATTAGAGCAACATAATAATTTCATATTTCTTTGACATGAAATTCCTTAAATAGTTTGTGTACCTGTTGAATTCGTAACTGCAATGTGAACAGGAACCTGTAGATCTCCTGCTCTGCACCAGTACCAGCCAGCGTCACTCTTGGTATTCAGTCCACTCATCTGCACACTGAAGGATTGTTTCCCATCATCCCTGATCTGCACTGCTGAATTCTGGGATGTGGGAGTCGTCCCCATGTTGTAGCAGCTCCTGTCTTTGAATCTGCACCACTGCTTCTGTTTCTTCTGATACGCAGCGCTGTAGAGACACTGGACTGTGATGCTGCCTCCTTCCTCAGCACTCACTCTGCTCTCCATCACAGACAGATCAGGATCTGAGCACAAATACTGTATATAGTCAGTTATGTATGATTTGATATTTAGGAACATGAAAAACATTTACTATATTGAGCAGCATTTGCAATTTGTAACTTTATACCTGATGTCACTGTGATATAAAGGTATTCTTTAACATCTGACCCTCCAGATATCTCTACAGCACACCAGTACCATCCAGTGTTTTCTGTCTGGAGATTATTCATAGTCACAGTAAAGAGACTCTCAGCTGGGTGATCAGTCACTGTCACATTCCCCTGTGTTTCATTTGTAAACGCCTCAATATTGCAGTAATTGAATGTTCTACCAGAGCACCAGTATTTCTTATGTTGGATATATTCCCTATCATAACGACATGGGATGGTGACAGATCCTCCAGTTTTAACACTCAACTCCATCAATGCCCAACTGCCAACGTCTGCAGAGAGAACAGAAAAAAAACACTATTGTTACTCAATTCAATTTCAGTTTCTGCTCGTCATATAACACACCACTGATGGCTGACACATTAATCCAACACTTCACTGACTACATTTTAAGGTTAAAATGGTTGACCCTGTACATGAATGTTTAAATATGATCAATGACTCCATAAAAATCTACTTACTTGAAAGACAAAGAATGAAAATAAAAAGGCAGCGCATTGCAAATTCGTTCTGGTGTTGAATAAGGTGTTTTTCACGTCTTCCTCCTGTGTGTAGTTGGTATTGTCTCTGTGGAGTCTCATGCAGTTCCTGTATGTCACCCGATCTCAAACCACAGAAGATGGTGTGCGCATGCATGTGTGTGTGTGTGTGTTTTAACTTCCTTACTGACCAGTTAAAATGTAATGGAATAGACTCCTTCTAAATGAAGAGCTTTTTTAGTTTCTTAGAGGTCGGAGGAAACCAGAGAACCCAGAGGAAAGCAACACAGACCCAACAAGAACATGAGAAGCTCCACACAATCATGTAACCTGAGCTCAGGATCGAATTGAGGACCCTGGAGTAGTCATGTTTCAATTTTACCTTCTTCACCATTACTGAAACAGGACCTTAGAAATCCATGATACGACAATAAAGTTTAGGTTACTAAGAAACCAATTTTATTCCATCAGTATTTAAATACAGAAGTTAAAACTAAGCTGCTATCTTAAGAGATCTATCGACAAAACCACACCATTATCCAGATACAGGACTTACATCCGCTGTTCTCAATCATCTCTACTCTCCCTGTGGTATATTACTGCAGTGACCTAGCCATTCTGACAGCTCCAGCTATCAAAGTTTATCAGGAACATTACAGTAGTGGTTTCCTGTTGCCTTCTACTGAATTATTATAAAGGTTTTCTCTTCTCAACCATTCACACCAATGGATAATTTAGAGTAGCCAGTTAACCTAACCACACGTCTTTGGACTGTCGGGGAAACCGAAGCACCCGGAGAAAACCCATGGGGGGGACATAGAAACTCCATACAAAGGCCCCCGTCAGCCGTGAGTTTCAAACCCAGAACCTTCTTGCTGTGAGGCAACAGTGCTGACCACTACACCACCCTCTCATCGCTACTTGCTTGCCACTAAAAGTGATGCAGTCAGACTAGCCGCTAAATTCTGTGCATATTTGAAACAGAATCAGAATCAAATACACCATTCGGAGCACTGATAGTTGCTACCACGGTAGAAATTAAATATGTTTAAATGCACTCAGAACCCTATGGAATGATTAATGTTGTTATATTTTAATTGCTGTCACGGGTGGTGTAGTGGTCAGCACTGTCGCCTCACAGCAAGAAGGTCCTGGGTTTGAAACTTATGGCTGATGGGGGCCTTTCTGTGTGGAGTTTGCATGTTTTCACCGTGTCTGTGTGGGTTTCCTCTGGGTGCTCTGGTTTCCCCCACAGTCCAAATACATGTACAGTGCTCAGCGTAAATGAGTACAGGGATGGTGTAGTGGTCAGGTTTTGAAAAGTAACATTTTAAACAATATCTCAATGAACACAAACAATTTCCAAAATGTTGACAAGACAAAGTTTAATATAACATCTGTTTAACTTAAATATGTGAAAGTAAGGTTAATAATATAACTTAGATTACACATTTTTTCAGTTTTACTCAAATTAGGGTGGTGCAAAAATGAGGACACCCCACAACAAAAACTACTACATTTAGTACTTTGTATAGCCTCCATGATTTTTAATGACAGCACCAAGTCTTCTAGGCACGGAATGAACAAGTTGGCGACATTTTGCAACATCAATCTTTTTCCATTCTTCAACAATGACCTCTTTTAGTGACTGGATGCTGGATGGAGAGTGATGCTCAACTTGTCTCTTCAGAATTCCTCATAGGTGTTCGATTGGGTTCAGATCAGGAGACATACTTGGCCAGTGAATCACTTTCACCCTGTTCTTCTTCAGAAATCCAACAGTGGCCTTAGATGTGTGTTTAGTCATGTTGGAAAAGTGCATGACGACCAAGGGCACGGAGTGATGGTAGCATCTTCTCTTTCAGTATAGAGCAATACGTCTGTGAATTCATGATGCCATCAATGAAATGCAGCTCCCCGACACCAGCAGCACTCATGCAGCCCCACATAAGGACACTGCCACCACCATGTTTCACTGTGGGCACCATGCATTTTTCTTTGTATTCCTCACCTTTGCGACGCCATACAGTTTTGAAGCCATCAGTCCCAAAAATATTTATCTTGGTCTCATCACTCCAGAGTATAGAGTCCCAGTAGTCTTCATCTTCATCAGAAGAGTAATTACCTCAACACCAGTTCGTTCTGATACTATGCAACCCATGCTCCACAGCCATGCTATTAGAAATAGAGCCAGGTCTACAAACTACAATAGGATTTACAGTCCTATGGAAAATCCACAGCCTATAAGGCTTCAGAACAAATTTGAATGCCTCAGGGATGTGGAAGCGGAATTTTCAGGCGGACAAGGACATCATAGAAAGAGATCGCACCACAACCGAAGAGCTGTGGGAAGAGGCAAAAAGCAGCTCGTAACACCACCTGATCCCACAACCCTTGTTCTTGGTGATTCTACTGTAAGACATTTAAAAGGACATGGGATGATTATTTGCTGCCTTCCAAATGCATCCATCTCTGACACCAAAGACAGCATTTTGAAACTCATGTCCGAGCATAAAACTATCAAACGTATTGTTGTGCATGTGGGAGCAAATGATGTTTTCAGAGAACAGCTGTTTGTCCAAGATGATTTCAGAAAACTTTTTTCTGACCTCTATAAGACTAGAATACAATCTTTTATCAGTGGCCCACTCCCTGCAAGGGGAAGCTTTGCATTTACTAGACTCTTCAGTCTTAACACCTGGCTTGGAAAAACTTGTTTTTTATTTGGTATGAACTTCATAGACAATTTTAACCTTTTCTGGAATCGCAGAGAATTCTTCAAGCCAAAAAGCACTGAACTCAGCCGGATTGGGACCAAAGTTTTGGCTGATCACTACAGCCTCTCTCTCCAGCATGCATTCTTTTCTCAGCCAACATTGAGCAGAACTGCTGATAAGTGCTCACAGACTGACCCAGTTACAGATATCAACAATACCTCTGCAAAGCCAAAACAACTATCCATGCAAGCACAGCGGAGATGCTTCAACAAGGACACACAGCCATCTGGGGCAGACTGCCAAGAACCATCTGGGGCAGACTCCCAAGGACATCAACAATCACATGGAGAATGTGAGCATGTTGTTAACAATGGGCAGCCACAGATATCTGCATCGCCCATCCAGATTGAGGACCTGACCAAAGACAATCATGCCAAGGCTGCATCATCCACATCTCGACCCCATGCAAGTGTCACAGATACTGTCAGGCAGACAGTCACCACAGAGACAGTCATGGAGACACTCACAAAGACCTCACCAAAGTCCCAATCTCAGTCTCGCTCTTCTGACTTTGTTGTACCATCTCTGTCTCCCCCCTGCATGGATTTCCCTAAAAGTATGCAGATATCGCTGCCAGTGGCTGCACTCTCTTTTTCCAGCCCAAATCATTCGTGTAGGTGGAATTGGGATTAATTAAATTATAAATTATGTAATAATTGATAATTGAATTAATCAACTTATAATTAAAAATCAGTCTCATAAAATCTTAAATTATTAATCTTAATATTCACCGTGAATGGTTGCATTCAAGATTAATGGTAGCTCTGCATTAGATGGGAAACCCAGTTGTATACCAAAGCTAAATTTGAAGGAAAAAGGAGTTCTAAATAGTTGACCTTGTGAATAAACAACAGGAACAAGTAAAATATAATTCAATTTGATTAGCTTTTATTTGTCTACTACTCACTAATAAGAATCTCACAAAATACATTCAATGTCGGTCAAAGGTAATAACAAGGAACAATTACACCTGGGCCATAGGTTTGGGGCCGGAGAGAGGAAGAGAGAGAGAGAAAGAGATAGGAAAAGAGAATCCCTTGTGTGTGCGTGTGTGTGACTAGGGAAAGCCGATGCGTGCGTGTGTGTAGGTGTGTGTGTGTGTGTGTGTGTGTATGTGTGTGTGTGTGTGTGTGTGTGTGTGTGTATCTGTGAGCAGATGCTAACGACTAGCCACTCTAGCAATGCTTAAACAAAATGGTGGTCAATGCCTAGATGTCGTAAACTAGGTGACGTATCACAGGTAACTCAATGAGGGAGGTACCAAAATGGCGTCGGGGAATATGGCGCCTGCAGGCCTAGTCAAGAACACAAGCCTACCAGCTAGCGTATCACCCTGAGGTAGCTAGCAATGAGTTGCTAATGAGAATCTGGCCACGTTACAGCTGGATCCAAACACTGTACTTAACAACAATTTCCAACAGACTATCTAGGCAAAGAACTCAACGCGAGGGAGAGAGAGAGAGAGAGAGAGAGAGAGAGAAAGAGTAATAGGTGTTGGATGGAGAGGACTAGGCCTTGTAGCGGTCCAGCCTCGGAGCTTAAAATAACAAACTTGTCGCTGCGCTGCTAATCAGATAGGGAAGCTAGCAATGGAGTTAAGGAAAGACATAACATGCAAGATACCCTGTTTAACAAGTTCAAAGAAAAAAAAAACAGAACCAAAACAAACAATAAAAGACACCTTCCGTGTCTGAGCGGGTATGCTAAACAGCTCAAAGCTTAAACATGACCCTAACAACCATCTGAATAAGCTACAAATTACTAAAATTTGCCCAAGTGCCTACTTAATGCGATGGAAGTTCATTCTCCGATGTCCGCGCTGAGGGTCGCGGTCCGAGGAGAGGAGGTTAGCGGCGAGTTGCGTCCAACCGCGGCTAAACGAAGCAGGGAGATGGAGGCCTAGCTGGTCCACGGTGCTTCGGGAGAAACCTCCGGTGATGCGTGGACGAGAAAAGGCTGAGAGGAGCGAAGCTGTCCGCAAATGCCTCTTAGCGTGGAAAACTACTTAACTGTAGTTAAACTTTGCAAAGGTTTAAAATCAAAACCACTATATCACTGAAACCTAGCGGGTCGTTCAAAAGTTCGGCCGAAACTAATTTGAACAGGCTGTTCTCAGACAATAGCGGTTAGTCTCAACATTGTAGCGTGCCTACAGTCCGTCCGACCACTCCAGTAGTCAGAACATGAGGGAGCGAATCGAGGCGCTCTCGATACAGTTAAAGCAGTTCCACTTTACGTCACATCCGGGTGGAGCGCGCAAGAAGTTGTGGGATCGTTATGGGGCGCTGGCAAGTTACCAACATTCCCCCCTTGGCCATAGGCGCTGAAAGGAGTGATATCCTATGGGCACATGGTGTTTAGTCCGCGACCCAAGGTCTCTAGTAATCCACAACGGTAGTTCCACAATGAGGTAGTTCCACAATGAGGTAGTTCCAAGGGTCCTTTCTGTGAAAAGTCTTTCAGACACAGTTCAACAGTTCAATACATTTCATACAGTCCATAAGATGCATAGGCACTTGGGCATGAAAGCATAAGCACTTGGGCATGAAAACAATTACACTATGGCTACTTAACTACCTTCTACATACAACATTTCACACAGCAAACAAAGAAATAATCAAAACTCCATAAAAGAAAATGGAAGAGAGGGGTTAGTTAGCGTGTTAGCAAGCCTACTCTTCAAGAAAGTTAGTGGAGGCCTTAGGCCTGATGGAGAATCGGACAATGCCACGATCTAATTTCTCAGGTGCGTAGATCGTTTTGTCCAGTTTGTGGTGTAGTGTCAGTATGTACCTATGTAGAGTGATGGCTATGAAGACTGTGATAACCCAACCGCTAGCTAGAAATCCCAGCGCAATTCGGCTCATTAAAGATCCTTGATCGGACGAGGGGTTTGCGCGGTAATTCAAGAAAGTGGTAGCGATGCCAGTGGGCTTAAGATTGAATTGCACAGTTTTGGTCCCTTTCAGCAGTAGTTGTGCTTGGAGGGTGGAGTTTATTTCAAGTTCGTGACCTGGGAAGGCATCGGGCATTTCTATCTCGGTCTCATACTGGTCAGCGCTAAGGTGATGGAGGGTGATGTCACCCACGTGAACAGTGGCTCCTAGTGGGACACTTAGGAGAGAGGTTTCGTTAGGGATCTTCATTCTAGTGGCAGTGTTATGTTGATCATATGATATCAGAATCTCAGTTTGGGGAGTGTTGATTAGCCACCGATTACCAGCTCTTTCTACTCTAGTTCCTATTCCTTCATCTTTAATGGACAATTTGCCTGCACACTTCTGATCGGGGACTTTTGTCAATCCACAGAGACGGTCTGTGGTGTCTCGGATAAAGGGATTGCTGGGGCAGACCCAGTGGATATCTTTGGTAGAGGTGCACATGTCTAAGTTAGGGATGAGGTAGATAGAGGGGTTGTCATCGTGATAGGCTATGGTGGGAGGTGTCTGCAAACGTACATGTACGTCATTGTTCCAGAAACCTACATTAAGGACAGATTTGATTCTGTATATGTTTTGCCGTTCAATAACGGGGAGATTGAGGATGAAGCCTATTTCTAGGTTTTGAGGGTTCACAAAAATGGGAATAGCACTGCCAAGACTATAAACTAGATGAATCTGTGATGAGTAAACGTTAGTCGTGGTAGTAGATCGGGGTATGCTGTCAACCATGCTGAGGGGTATCAAATATGGTGGGATTTTACCTCCACCCAGGGTGCTGAGAGAGCTACTTACTTCTCTCATCAGGTCCTGCATTAGGTCTCGGATTACTCGGACGTACTTGACTTCGCTTCTCATGATTGTCGCTAGCCTGTCTACGGCATGCACTGTGTTCTTGATTAATGTAGAATGCATGTTAATGGTTAGTATGGTTCCCTGCAGGGTTTTGCCTAGGCCCTGCAGCTCCTCCTGTTGAGTTAGTAGTCTACCCTGGATTTCTGGCATTTCTTCCTTAAGAATATTCATTTCTCATTTGACCGCGGTCAGGCTAACGGTGTTAACGGCAGAGAGGCCCATTGAGAACAGAGAGCCGATGGCGGATGCAGCAGTAAGTAGTCCTCCGAGGAACCGTTTAGGGCGTGTTTTGCCGCTGAGTTCCTCCTCAGTGACTATGAACTTCTGTAACTGTTCGAGCATGTGAACTGTGGTACGCTTGGCGTGTTCGATGTTGGACCCAATCTCGGAGTTAGGCCCGGTTTCGAGGTTTGTTTGTGTGGGCGACCTAAAATGCTTATGGTACACGTCCTGAATCATGAAGGGCCAATAGACAATCTTTTGGAGTGTCTGGTAGGTCGCCTGAGCGTTCCTATGGCCCCCGCACGGGTTGTCATGAGCGTACTGCAACATGACCCCCCCTATGATCTGTGGGCATGACCCACCGGGGAGGTCCCTGGTTGCGTGGTGTGTACACCAGGAGGTAAGCGGAACAATGACTCACTTCAAGCAGCGGAGTCCCACACACGGCTAAGTCGAGCTCCATGAAGAATTTGAGAGGCTGGAAGAATGCCTGGGAGCTACGAAACTGTTGGTCTTTCATGATGGCCAGCTTAAGAGGGGAACCAGCAGTCCTAGCGGGAATGACAACGTCGAATTCGCTAGCGACATGGCAGGCTTGGGGAATCGTTTGTCCTGACCGCATTTGTTCCGGGTCAGCTTGGAATGGGTGCTTAGCGGCGTCGGCTTGGGTCCAGATGACCCGGTTGACTAGGTCCAGCTGGGCTCCCAGTCTGACCAAGATGTCTGCCCCGATGACCAGTGAGTCAGGAAGTCCGGGGACGATGCTCAAGAAATGAAGAAATTCTCTCTGACCGATGGCAAGCGACACGGCGCAGATGCCCGTGGCTTCGGTGGGGCTCTGTGGTTGTTCGGCTGACAGTAGCCGGTGGCTCTTCTGCACAAAGACAGGGGAAGGAGTGCTCTGATGCACTATGTCGAACCACGTTTGGCTGATGGCTGACTTCTCTGACCAAAGTGCTAACCTGAAGCCCGGTGGCGTGACGCCGTTGACGGTAATGTTGCCAGATATCCAGGGGTAGTACCTGGTTGGGGCAGATTCACCAAGAAAGCAAAGGAAAGACGGGTGGCCATCGAGCGCATTGCGGTTGAGAAGAGTGTCGGTTGAGTTTGGCGCTTCTTGACTCGGCTCAGGGTGGAGCAGAGTGGTCTCGAGGTTCTCGGGGAGCTGCCCTGACTCAGCTATCGGTGGAGTAGCATCCGTGCTAACTTCATCGCAACGGGCTCGGTCATGACGACAAGGATCTGGGGTCTGTGGGGACGCGACCTGGGCCCACAGTTGCCCACGACGACAGTCAATGAGGGGCGCTAGCCTATCTAGTAGGTCTTGGCCAATGAGGAACGGTTCTACCCCAACAGAGCAGATGTAAGTGGGGTGAGTGATGGACATGCCCTGGAACGTGAGTTCCAACCATGCGATGGTTGTTACTGGGGCTTGATTCTGGGTGAAGCTAACCAAGTTGATGTCACAGCGTTCGGTTCTGATGGGTCTACCTTGCGTGCGCCGCGCATCAGAAACCTCTGCAAAGACTTTGGAACACATCAGGGTGATTTCCGACCCAGTATCCAAGAGAGCTTGGAGGGAAACGTTGCCTTCTACCACCACTGGGGTATAGATACGCTTGGCGTTGCCTTTCCTAACCAAATCTCCAAGAAACTGCGTCAGGGGTGCATCCTGCAGGTCAGGCTTCACCACCGGAGGGGGTTGTTTCACCTCATCGCTGCCTATCGGGCAGGGGTCCTTTCCCCACCCCACGAGGTAGACACGTGGTGGTGGTGGGGATGGGTCCCGGCCTAGTCATGCTGACGGGTTGTCCCTGTCCTTGCTCGGCTTACCCTTCTTTTTCTTATCGCTCAACAGTTGTTTAATCTGTGCTAGTTCGGCCCTCAGTTCTGCCATCCCCAGCGGCTCTTGGTTGGCTTGTTTAGCGGTAGCTGGCTTAGGGCTCTGCTCCCTTCGAGAGGAGTTGCGATGGGGCCCTGACTGTCCGCTATTCTGAGATTTAGGGCCATGACTGCCAGGTTTGCGGTTACCTTGCCCTTTGGCATTGGGGCCCTGTTCCCCCT
Organism: Neoarius graeffei; assembly: GCF_027579695.1. NCBI lineage: Eukaryota > Metazoa > Chordata > Actinopteri > Siluriformes > Ariidae > Neoarius > Neoarius graeffei. The sequence continues at coordinate 50,942,678 of NC_083591.1, read as the reverse complement.
TGGCTCCAGCTTGTCGGCCTTTCCAGTTACTTTTGGGTTGACTCGACGTCTGGTGGCCGGGGTTTGGGTTTGCCCAAGGGGGTCCGTGGTTTGGAGCTTCACCCCCTTCTAGGCCTAAGGACCGACCTTCCTGCTCATGTAGGCTGAGGACTCTGGGATCGTCCTCGTGGCGGTCCGTGGGTCGGACGAACGTCTCCCACGTTAGTTGTGCGGTGCGAGGCATTTCTCTCATAGTATGGGGGTGCTGGCGACACGCGAGTGTTACTTGGTTACAGATGCATGGGTGAAGGTTATGGAGGAAGAGGGACTTGAAGTTGCGATCTTCCTCTAGCCCGGGCTCGCTTCTGCCCTGAAAGTACGCCGCGCGGAGCCGACGGTAGTACTAGCGAGGGTGTTCGCTTCGTTTCTGTCTGATTTGAATGGCACCCATCATTGCAGCAGTCTCGTCCTTGTACAACGAGTATTCCTCTTTCAAGTACTTACGTATTTTCTTGTAGTTGTCGAGGACTGACTGTGGTAGGGTCTCAACGAATGCTCGTACGCCACTACCTAAAGTTTTCCAGACTAGTCTGGCCTTTTCACGCGATGTAGCCTCTGGCAGGTCCAGGAGGCTACGTTCAATCTCCCGGAAATAATCATTAACGCTTCGGTGTCTATGATTTTCCGGCTCAAAACGCTCTATGTCTTTCGCAAGGATGTCGATTTGGCGGATCCTAGTATTGCGTTCTGCGGCGAGGCGTTTTGATTTTGACCCATAGGGGTCCTCGCTGTCTTCGCTATTTGAGCTGCTCTCATATCGCCTATGTCTGCGTTTCGGCTTGTAGGCGGCCTCTCCGTCAGAGGAGTCTGAGGGTACATAGCGTGGCGTTTTCTGCGTGCTAGAGGCTGCAGCGATATTGAAGCGCGAGGGGGTGTAGTGGGGAGTAAAGTAAAAACTCCCAGCGCCACGAGATGGCGATCGCGTGGCTTTCACGCGAGTTGAGCTTGGGTGCGGTGTCTGATCTACCGTTCTAAGCTCAGGTTCTTCCTCCTCCAGAGCGGAACTCTGTTCTTGGGAGGGTTTGGCCAATCCCTCATCTGAGCGACGTGCTTGTGTCACTTCTTCTCTGAGGCATTCTATTTCGCGCTTTAGTTCATCTTGTGTGGCTCTCATGCCCACGAGGCTACTCTCCGCGCTTTCTGCTCTCCTTTGAGCTTCGGCCAGTTGTCGTTTTAGTGTTCTTTTCTCTTGTTCGATGGTCATACACACATGTTCCATTTCCTTATAGTAGATCATGAACAATTTGGGTAGCCCTTCTGGGAGGGTCATCGTACGCTCCTTAAGCTCCCTAACGGCTATGTGTATTTCATCAAAGCAAGCCTTTTGGTCCAGATCACAGAAGTAATTTCTCCTATCCTCCGGGACTTGGCCTAAATCGCCTACAACGTCGAAAAGAGAGAGGAGGGGCTCTTCTGACTCACTTGATGGGGAATGCGACATTTTGTTTGAAATGTATTAATTAACTTAAAGGAAATTAATACTAGGTGTTGATTAGGTTAGAATTTAATTTAATCCAAGTTGCTAAATAATTGATTTGTGGTTTCTTAGCTACTTTGTTTTTCACTAATGTTTCACTTGTATTAATTAGCTCAATTAATAATATTAGTTAACAATAATGATTATTATTAATAATATTAATTAAGTACTTGGATTAGATATTACTCTAATGTACTAATCAATTACACCGGTTTATCAGCTAACTGTGGTTGACAGCTGAATTTCAGTTCTGTGATTAACACACTGTTAATGATTCACCATTAAAGTCACCTGTGTTATACCTTGGCAGTTGTCTTTGGGTATACAGCAGTTTACAAGTTATTGTTGAGAAATTCACAAGGTCATTAAACTATTCCTCACACGGGGCACCACTTTAATGTAGGTGGAATTGGGATTAATTAAATTATAAATTATGTAATAATTGATAATTGAATTAATCAATTTATAATTAAAAATCAGTCTCATAAAATCTTAAATAATTAATCTTAATATTCACCGTGAATGGTTACATTCAAGATTAATGGTAGCTCTGCATTAGATGGGAAACCCAGTTGTATACCAAAGCTAAATTTGAAGGAAAAAGGAGTTCTAAATAGTTGACCTTGTGAATAAACAACAGGAACAAGTAAAATATAATTCAATTTGATTAGCTTTTATTTGTCTACTACTCACTAATAAGAATCTCACAAAATACATTCAATGTCGGTCAAAGGTAATAACAAGGAACAACAATGGAACAATTACACCTGGGCCATAGGTTTGGGGCCGGAGAGAGGAAGAGAGAGAGAGAAAGAGATAGGAAAAGAGAATCCCTTGTGTGTGCGTGTGTGTGACTAGGGAAAGCCGATGCGTGCGTGTGTGTAGGTGTGTGTGTGTGTGTGTGTGTGTGTGTGTGTGTGTGTGTGTATCTGTGAGCAGATGCTAACGACTAGCCACTCTAGCAATGCTTAAACAAAATGGCGGTCAGTGCCTAGATGTCGTAAACTAGGTGACGTATCACAGGTAACTCAATGAGGGAGGTACCAAAATGGCGTCGGGGAATATGGCGCCTGCAGGCCTAGTCGAGAACACAAGCCTACCAGCTAGCGTATCACCCTGAGGTAGCTAGCAATGAGTTGCTAATGAGAATCTGGCCACGTTACAGCTGGATCCAAACACTGTACTTAACAACAATTTCCAACAGACTATCTAGGCAAAGAACTCAATGTGAGGGAGAGAGAGAGAGAGAGAGAGAGAGAGAGAGAGAGAGAGAAAGAGTAATAGGTGTTGGATGGAGAGGACTAGGCCTTGTAGCGGTCCAGCCTCGGAGCTTAAAATAACAAACTTGTTGCTGCGCTGCTAATCAGATAGGGAAGCTAGCAATGGAGTTAAGGAAAGACATAACATGCAAGATACCCTGTTTAACAAGTTCAAAGAAAAAAAAAACAGAACCAAAACAAACAATAAAAGACACCTTCCGTGTCTGAGCGGGTATGCTAAACAGCTCAAAGCTTAAACATGACCCTAACAACCATCTGAATAAGCTACAAATTACTAAAATTTGCCCAAGTGCCTACTTAATGCGATGGAAGTTCGTTCTCCGATGTCCGCGCTGAGGGTCGCGGTCCGAGGAGAGGAGGTTAGCGGCGAGTTGCGTCCAACCGCGGCTAAACGAAGCAGGGAGATGGAGGCCTAGCTGGTCCACGGTGCTTCGGGAGAAACCTCCGGTGATGCGTCGACGAGAAAAAGGCTGAGAGGAGCGAAGCTGTCCGCAAATGCCTCTTAGCGTGGAAAACTACTTAACTGTAGTTAAACTTTGCAAAGGTTTAGAATCAAAACCACTATATCACTGAAACCTAGCGGGTCGTTCAAAAGTTCGGCCGAAACTAATTTGAACAGGCTGTTCTCAGACAATAGCGGTTAGTCTCAACACTGTAGCGTGCCTACAGTCCGTCCGACCACTCCAGTAGTCAGAACATGAGAGAGCGAATCGAGGCGCTCTCGATACAGTTAAAGCAGTTCCACTTTACGTCACATCCGGGTGGAGCGTGCAAGGAGTTGTGGGATCGTTATGGGGCACTGGCAAGTTACCAACATTCGCGACCAGCAGTGTACCCAGTTCATCGAAAATCAACCAACAGATTGAACTGTGTTCGCCCAGGACTTTCAGCTGGCTACCAATCTTTTTCACCATCTAAAAAATACAAGACATCTCCAATCCTTCCCCCTCCCAACCTCATGGAATATACAGAGAGTCTTGTATGATGTGCTGTGGATCCCTGCATTGGGTGTAGTTTTGAAAACAAGCTGGGACCCAGTATGCCTATGCCATTCTCTATTCCTCTGTTGATAAGAAATAGAAAACATAGAGCATATTTAACCCAGGGGGTAAACCAGTCTAGTCTCCTTCCTGTTTCAAAACAACATCAGAGTACCCAAGCGGATATTACTTGCAGACTTTCTGTAAAGCTAGCTCTTCTGAACATTAGATCACTTTCAAACAAGTCATTTTTAATTAATGATCTTATTTGCAAACACAATCTTGATTTTTTGCTTCTAACTGAAACATGGCTGGATCAAGCAAAGAGTGCTACCACCCTTATTGAAGCAGTTCCCCCAAATTTTAATTTCATGAGTGCTACCTGACATGGAAAAGGTGGGAGGATCGCAAATATATTCAAAGCCTCTTTTCAATGTAAACAGTCCTCACTTGGTGATTTTACATCCTTTGAACACTTACGTGCACTTGTTACATACTCTCCTAACATATTGTTATTAACTATTTACAGGCCTCCGAGACATTCAGCCAAAGATTTTCTGGAAGAGTTTGGTGAACTGTTGTCAGTCATTTGCTTAGAGTTTGACTGTCTTATTATATCTGGGGATTTTAACTTGCATGTAGATAATCCTGAAAACACTTATGCCAGAGAACTACTTGCACTTATTGACAACTGCAACCTAGTACAACATGTACAGGGGCCGACCCACTCTCGTGGTCATACCCTTGACCTCATTATCGCAAAGGGTCTTACTGTTTCTACTACTGTTGTTGACCTGGCCTTATCTGATCATTTCTGTGTTTTCTCTGATGTTTCTATGTCCCCTCACATTCAGAACAGCTCAATGACTATGGGTAGGAGAGTCATAAACGACAACACGTGTTCTCTCTGAGCAAGCTCTCTCACGGATCTCAACTAAAATGTCAGACTCTGTAGACGACTTACTGGAAATCTTTAATTTAAATATGACCCAAATTATGGATGATATTGCTCCATTCAAAATCAAAAGAGTCAATGATAAGCAGAAAGCACCATGGAAGCAGTACCCAGCTGTTAAATTGCTAAAGAGAGAATGTAGGAAGACTGAAAGAAAATGGCGCAAATCTAAACTTCACATCCATTATCAAATCCATAAAGAGATGCTTTGTAAATATAATTATGAAATTGGTAAAGCAAGACAGTCTTTCTTCTCCAACATCATCAACAGGAATATGAACAATGCCCGTGTGCTATTTTCAACAGTAGAGAAGCTAACTAATCCCCCACCACAATTAGCACCTGAACTTCTCTCAGTTAATAAATGCAATGAGTTTGCATCCTTCTTCAAAGGTAAAATTGATAAAATACGGCAGAGTGTTGCTCATAATATATCTCAGTTGCAAATAACTGAAAAGCTGTAATCACCAGTGACACAGACAGATAACTTCAACACAATGTCAGAATTTTGTTTGATTGATTACGAGACTCTTGAAAAAACTGTACAAAATCTCAGTTCCTCAACATCTGAATTGGACATTCTGCCCACCAACTTTTTTAAGTCTGTTCTTCACCTCATAATTACAGATGTGCTTCAGATCATAAATACATCCCTAGAGACTGGCATTTTTCCTGTGTCCCTGAAAAAAGCCGTTGTAAAGCCCCTACTTAAAAAGAATAATCTGGATGCTTCAGTATTGAACAACTACAGGCCAATATCAAATCTACCATTCATCGGGAAAATCCTTGAAAAAATTGTCTTCAATCAATTAACTGCCTTCTTGATATCAAACAGCTGTTTTGATAACTTTCAGTCAGGATTTCGTGCCAATCACAGCACTGAAACAGCGCTGATTAAAGTTATAAATGACATACGTCTTAATACTGATGCAGGCAAAACATTGGTCCTGGTGTTACTGGACCTCAGTGCAGCTTTTGATACTGTTGATCACAACACACTTCTATATTGACTTGAACACTGGGTTGGGTTGACTGATAAAGTTATCAATTGGTTAAAATCATACTTAAAAGATAGAAGCTTCTTTGTTACCATGGGAAATTGTACCTCAACATCAATGTCCTTGACCTGTGGTGTCCCCCAGGTGTCGATCCTTGGACCATTACTATTCAACCTTTATATGCTCCCACTTGGACAAATTATCAAGAACAACTCAATTTTGTATCACTGCTATGCAGATGATACCCAAATTTATTTTGCTCTATCACCTAATGATTATGCCCCCCTTGAATGTCTCTACCAGTGTATCGACCAAATCAACAACTGGATGTCACAAAATTTTCTTCAGCTGAACACAGATAAAACAGAAGTAATTCTATTTGGGAAAAAAGATGAAAGACTCAGGATTACCACTATTCTTGACACAAAGGGGATTAAAACAAAAGATATGGTTAAAAATCTTGGTGTTTTCATTGACAGCGAGCTAAACTTTGACAGTCACATGAAAGCAATCACTAAATCGGCATTTTATCACCTAAAAACATTTCCAAACTAAGAGGACTTATGTCAAAAAATGATCTGGAAAAACTTATACATGCCTTCATCTCTAGTAGGGTTGACTACTGCAATGGCCTTTTCATAGGCCTGCCGAAAAAGACCATCAAACGACTTCAGGTGATTCAAAATACAGCGGCTAGGGTTCTCACACGAACAAAAAGAACAGAGCACATTACTCCAATTCTAAGGTCCCTTCACTGGCTTCCAGTAAGCTACAGAATTTACTTTAAAGCATTGCTGCTGGTGTACAAATCTCTAAATGGTACAGGGCCCAATTACCTCTCTGATATGTTGCAGCAGCCTAACCCAATCAGATCTACCAGATCGCAGCAGCAAAATTTACTGGTAAAACCTGTTGTTAAAACAAAGTGTGGTGAAGCAGCTTTTAGCTACTATGCAGTACAGCTATGGAACCAACTCCCAGAGGACATCAACAATGCTCCTGCTGTTGGCAGCTTCTAGACTAAAGACCAAGCTGTTCTCAGATGCTTTCTGCTAACTGATATCTTCATCTTTACATGTTTTAAACTTTACTTAACTTTTACAGTCTTTGCATGTTTTAAACTTTACTTAACTTTTATTCTATTTTATTCTGCTGTTTTTTACTGAACTTTTACTTCATTTTATTATTTTATTTATACTATTGTTTAATTCTTATTTTTTTCTCTCTTCTTCCCCCTTTATTTTCTCATCTCATCTCATTATCTCTAGCCGCTTTATCCTGTTCTACAGGGTCGCAGGCAAGCTGGAGCCTATCCCAGCTGACTACGGGCGAAAGGCGGGGTACACCCTGGACAAGTTGCCAGGTCATCACAGGGCTGACACATAGACACAGACAACCATTCACACTCACATTCACACCTACGGTCAATTTAGAGTCACCAGTTAACCTAACCTGCATGTCTTTGGACTGTGGGGGAAACCGAAGCACCCGGAGGAAACGCACGCGGACACGGGGAGAACATGCAAACTCCGCACAGAAAGGCCCTCGCCGGCCACGGGCTCGAACCCGGACCTTCTTGCTGTGAGGCAACAGCGCTAACCACTACACCACCATGCCCCCCCCCCCCTTTATTTTATGTAATTTTATTTTCTATTGTTTACTGTTTTGCCTTTACCTCTGTAAAGCACATTGAACTGCCACTGTGTATGAAATGCGCTATATAAATAAACTTGCCTTGCCTTGCCTTTGTCAGCATGGGCCCTGGCAAACTCTAGGTGGGCTTTTTTGTGCCTGGGCTTTAGGAGAGGCTTCTTTCATGGACAGCATCCATGCATGCCATTCCTCTGCAGAGTACGCCGTATTGGGTCATGGGAAATAGTCACCCCAGTTTGGCTTTCTACTTCTTTAGGTAACTGCAGTGCACTTGCATGCCGATTTTTTTCAACCCTTCTCATCAGAAGACGCTCCTGTCGAGGTGTTAACTTCCATGGACGACCTGGACATCTCTGTGAGATGGTTGCAGATCCATCTTTCTTAAATTTTTGTACCACTTTTGCTACAGTATTCTGACTAATAAGTAAAGCTTCACTGATCTTCTTGTAGCCTTCACCCTTGTAGTGTAAAGAAATTATTTTTCTTTGGGGAATTCTGAAGAGACAAGTTGAGCATCACTCTCCATCCAGCATCCAGTCACTAAAAGAGGTCATTGTTGAAGAATGAACAAAGATTGATGTTGCAAAATGTCGCCAACTTGTTCATTCCATGCCTAGAAGACTTGGTGCTGTCATTAAAAATCATGGAGGCCATACAAAGTACTAGATGTAGTAGTTTTTGTTGTGGGGTGTACTCATTTTTGCACCACCCTAATTTGAGTAAAACTGAAAAATGTGTAATCTAAGTTATATTATTAACCTTACTTTCACGTTATAAGTTAAACAGATGTTATATGAAACTTTGTCTTGTCAACATTTTCGAAATTGTTTGTGTTCACTGAGATATTGTTTAAAATGTTACTTTTCAAAGGGGGTGTACTCATTTACGCTGAGCACTGTAGATTAGGTAAAATACCCAGCCACTGGGGTTGTACAAGACAGTTCAGACTTAGTATCTGGAATAGAATGGGGAGGGTTACGTCAGAAAGGGCATCCGGTGTAAAATCTATGCCAAATCAAATATGAGGAACAGATCTGCTGTGGCAACCCCTAGTGTATGTGAGCAGCTGAAAGAAGAAGTTGATTTTAACTGCTGTCACCTCCAACAACTTCAGAAACTCTTTTCCAGGTCTGTTGAAAGGCTTTCTGAAATGTTCTGTTTCTCAACAAACGTTACATGAAACTGCAATTTGTTTTACAACCGGGGCGTGGCCACGGGGGGGCTGGGGTGGGCACTGCCCCCCCAGGGACAAGTCCTGCCCCCCTGAGAAATGCCCTGTCCATCCAAAGAAAACTGGCCAGAAAAAAGGCCACGATTTATGATCTCTGTTTGTGTCTTGTATTGGTAGAATAAATGTTGGTGTTGATTTAAAAACAGCATATATCTGCAAAGTTTATAGCTTTAATTATTTTTTGTTATCGTGTTTCCCCCCTCCGTAACCTTAAGGGGCAGAACAATCATCAAAACTGCTTTCCAGTTGGTTCGTTTGAATAGGGGGCGTGTCAGTCCTCCTCCATTCAACTAGCAAGCACAACGCTGTGCGGGAGTTTACTTTGCGCCCATACAGTTCCTATTTCGTTCTTCTCTGTCATCTTTTCACAAAGTAGTGGTAGTAGTTTTTGTTGAGTTGAGCTTGTTTGTTTCATTTACTTGTTGATTTGTGTAGATAAGTCAGCTAGTTACAGCAGTCTGCCTGTGCTAGCCTGCTATTATTAAGACTAGGAGACTGTGCTAGCTAGTTGAATTGCCAGCCTAGGCAGGCAGCCAGCCACTAAGCATAACCCACACAGATGTTATTAAAACATTTTATTAACTAGTACGTAACACCAAACGACATGCATAGGTGGCTCATTAAAAAGCAGACGTCGTCCGCCCCTGTCGCTGTGCAAGCTTCTGACTCCGCTGTTGAGCCCAGCACCGCTGCTGCCAATGCGGAGCAAAGCCCTTCACAGGATCTGAATAGGTCTGCGCCATCCTGCAGTTCTGTGGCCGCTTCAGGAACTCAAAACCCTTGCATTTCACAAAGTACGCAGTCCTCCCAAACCTCTGATGTGCACGTCCCTTCCGACTTAAATATGGATAGCCCGTCCCAGCCTATTTTAACTAATTACCCCAAGCGCCCATTTGGACAAACCCTTCGGTGCTTTAGTGCAAGCTGGTATCATTCTCGACTGTGGCTCGAGTATTCCGTTATCCGCGATGCCAGCTTTTGCTTTGCCTGCCGCAAATTTAACATTTCACATTCGGACCGCAAGGATATATTTACCAAACGTGGCTTCACAAATTGGAAAAAAGCCCTTGAAAAAGACGCCGGCTTCCAAAAACATGCGTCGAGTCTCCCGCACGTCAGATCAATGTCTGCGTGGCAGGAACACCAGTGTCGGGCAGAGACGGGTGAAAGCATAGCTCACCTGCTGGGTCAAACGCAGATAGAAAAAAACAGGTACTATGTGAAGAGCATTGGGGAGGCCGTTCAGTTCCTGGCTGTCAATGAACTGGCTCTGCGTGGTCACAATCACGAGGGTGGGGAGGAGGGACTTTTCCTGAAGTTTTTTGAATATACAGTCAAAAAAGATGAGAAATTGGCAGAAATTGTAAAACATATCCCAGACAATGCAAAATACACGTCAAACGTAATACAAAATGAAATAATTGAAACCCTCACCAAAATGGTGCTAAACAATATCCAAGCCAGATACGAGAAAACAGACTCTCCTGGACTTTGCATTAAAAGTGATGGTACCAGAGATCACTGTAACATAGAGAATTTGTCTGTAGTAATTAGATTTGTCCAAAACTCTGTCCCCAAGGAACACCTAATTGGATTAATTGAACTACATCAGCTTGATGCTGAGTACATTTCCGACCACATTCTTTCACATTTGACTGACCTGGGTTACAGACCAGACAATTTAGTGTGTCAGTGCTATGATGGTGCGTCTGTCATGTCTGGGGGAAGGGGTGGTGTCCAAGCTTTGTTGCAAAACAAAGTGGGAGTACATTCCATACGTGCACTGCTACAACCACCAGCTCCATTTGGCAGTGGTTCACGCAATGGAAGCAGAACCCCTGGCAAAGAAGTTCTTTGACTGGTCAAAATCTTTAAACACATTTTGTCACAGACATTATGTTGCACACACATACAACACACCTACACTGAAAGGACCAGTGTTGTGCAAGTTCACACTTTTTTTGAACTAGTTCAAGTTCAGTTCAAACATGTTAAAAGTGAACTGTTCACGTTCATCGTTCACAGTTTTAATTCTGAACTACAACCCCGATTCCAAAAAAGTTGGGACAAAGTACAAATTGTAAATAAAAACGGACTGCAATAATTTACAAATCTCAAAAACTGATATTGTATTCACAATAGAACATAAACAACATATCAAATGTCGAAAGTGAGACATTTTGAAATTTCATGCCAAATATTGGCTCATTTGAAATTTCATGACAGCAACACATCTCAAAAAAGTTGGGACAGGGGCAATAAGAGGCTGGAAAAGTTAAAGGTACAAAAAAGGAACAGCTGGAGGACCAAATTACAACTCATTAGGTCAATTGGCAATAGGTCATTAACATGACTGGGTATAAAAAGAGCATCTTGGAGTGGCAGCGGCTCTCAGAAGTAATGATGGGAAGAGGATCACCAATCCCCCTAATTCTGCACCGACAAATAGTGGAGCAATATCAGAAAGGAGTTCGACAGTGTAAAATTGCAAAAAGTTTGAACATATCATCATCTACAGTTCATAATATCATCAAAAGATTCAGAGAATCTGGAAGAATCTCTGTGCGTAAGGGTCAAGGCCGGAAAACCATACTGGGTGCCTGTGATCTTCGGGCCCTTAGACGGCACTGCATCACATACAGGCATGCTTCTGTATTGGAAATCACAAAATGGGCTCAGGAATATTTCCAGAGAACATTATCTGTGAACACAATTCACCGTGCCATCCGCCGTTGCCAGCTAAAACTCTATAGTTCAAAGAAGAATTCGTATCTAAACATGATCCAGAAGCGCAGACGCCTTCTCTGGGCCAAGGCTCATTTAAAATGGACTGTGGCAAAGTGGAAAATTGTTCTGTGGTCAGACGAATCAAAATTTGAAGTTCTTTATGGAAATCAGGGACTCTGTGTCATTCGGACTAAAGAGGAGAAGGACGACCCAAGTTGTTATCAGCACTCAGTTCAGAAGCTTGCATCTCTGATGGTATGGGGTTGCATTAGTGCGTGTGGCATGGGCAGCTTACACATCTGGAAAGACACCATCAATGCTGAAAGGTATATTCAGGTTCTAGAGCAACATATGCTCCCATCCAGACGACGTCTCTTTCAGGGAAGACCTTGCATTTTCCAACATGACAATGCCAAACCACATACTGCATCAATTACAGCATCATGGCTGCGTAGAAGAAGGGTCCGGGTACTGAACTGGCCAGCCTGCAGTCCAGATCTTTCACCCATAGAAAACATTTGGTGCATCATAAAACGGAAGATACGACAAAAAAGACCTAAGACAGTTGAGCAACTAGAATCCTGCATTAGACAAGAATGGGTTAACATTCCTATCCCTAAACTTGAGCAACTTGTCTCCTCAGTCCCCAGACATTCACAGAGTGTTGTAAAGCGAAAAGGGGATGTCTCACAGTGGTAAACATGGCCTTGTCCCAACTTTTTTGAGATGTGTTGTTGTCATGAAATTTAAAATCACCTAATTTTTCTCTTTAAATGATACATTTTCTCAATTTAAACATTTGATATGTCATCGATGTTCTACTCTGAATAAAATATGGAATTTTGAAACTTCCACATCATTGCATTCCGTTTTTATTTACAATTTGTACTTTGTCCCAACTTTTTTGGAATCAGGGTTGTAGTTCAAAGTTCAGTTCATTTTACTTTTAGGCAGGATATGAAAATAAAGACTAAAATCATATGCTACATTCTAGCTCAAAACTACTCACATATTATAGATATTATATTCTATCACACAAAATGGAAGTTATTGTACATACTATATATGGAAAAAGGACAAAATATTTTGATTTCTTCACTGACTCAACCACTGCTACCAAAACGTTACAGGTGACTTCAAACAAATGCTTTCAGTTTCAACTAACAGTAACTTCTAATAAACGACAACTAGACTTCTTCATAAATGTGTGTGTTTCTAAAAAGATGACTGCCAATATGTATATACACTGAAGGAGTGCTATTTTAAGATCCATATCAACAGCATTGACCATATCAACCAGATTGATCAGACAGAGGGATGCATGCTCAAGGGCTTTTTATTTCTCAAAATACAAAACAGGAAAACTTCAGATAGCCTCATTCTTCAGTACACATCTGTGTATGCACACTTTGCACACAACAATCAAATTTCTAAAATTATTTGGCATTGTACTCATCTGTGTTCTCCGTGCCGCTACTTGAACTTTCACTGGCCATGTTGCTGTGAGTGTGCGCCGGCTGTGGTGTGCGCGCTGTCTGCAGCTAGGGAACGCTGGGTTACGCCTACTCTGCTCTGCTGCATCATGGGTAACGTAGTATGGAGCCAAATCATAGAGCCATCCACTATCTCCGGCTTCACACTACGTTATCCATGATGCATTGCACACACGCGGCACCTCAGGGCAGTGAGTGACAACAACATCAGACTGACAGTGAAGTAGTAGAACGTAAAATATCTTGCAAGTAGACGTGCCACTCGATTCATCAGGTTTCATGTTTCGTTCATCTTCATGTTTGTCATTCATGTCGCATAATTTGAACGAATTCACGTTCAAGTTCTTTCATTACAAAGTTGTTGCGTTCAGTTCAAAGTTCATGGAAAAACGAGCGTGTTCAGTGTTCATGCACAACACTGGAAACGACTACTGGAAATACGGTGGACCAGTGAGGTCACGAAGTCCATTGTCACCAATGAGGACACAATCAGAGGGCTTCTCTCAGATGTAGCAGAGGATGACACTGCTCCTTTTGACATCAGCACAAAGGCATTGGGTCTTTCGACCCAATTAAAACGACAGTGTTTCTTTAACACAGGAAAGTTCCCCCTTCAGGTCCTTGGTGCACTGAAACCAGCTAATGCCATTCTGCAGGCCCAAGCAGTGGATATGTGCACTGCTGGGGAGGTGGTGACAGCTTCACTGGCTACTCTGAAGGAGATGAGGAGTGACTCATTCTGGCAGGAGCATTTCTCTCAGGGTGGAAGTAGGCCTACCAATTCACCCCCACCTAAAAGAAAACGCAAAGTTAATTCACAGCTTGGTGATGGCGTTGTCTTGTCAACACTTGGGCATTCTGATGACCAAATAGCTCCTAATCAAACTTTTAAAAGGGCCATGTTAAACATTCTTGACAGAGCTATTGTAGAGATGGAGACAAGATTCTCTCAGAGAAATGTTGAACTGATGAGGTCCACATCATTTCTCCTGCCAAAATCAAAGTCCTTTCTTGAGCCCTCTCTCCTGAAACCACTTCAGGTGCTTGCAGGCACAGAGCTTAACAGCATAAGCTTGCAAAATGAAATTTCTGTGGCAAAAGCAATGTTGCTCAATAAATTGTCAACTGATGCTAACCTCTCTGAAGCATGCAAATGCATTCAGCAGTACAAAGAGGTCTTCCCCATATTGCATTCAATATATGTCACAGCACTTGTCATTGGCGTGTCTTCAGCTGCATGTGAAAGCTCTTTCTCCACCTTGAACCGCATCCTCACTCCACTACGCAGAACAATGCTGCATTCAAGGAAGAAAAATTTAGTCATTCTGGCACATGAGAAGGAAATCACAGAAAATCTAGACATGAATGAATTTGTTTCAGAATTTGCTAAGTGTAACCGCAGACTTGTACTGTAGATAATGGTCCAGGTCAAAGGTCAGCTATTCATGAAGACCAGTAGATGGTGCATCCCAACATTTTCAATGTCAGCATTTAAATTTCTATTCAGCATAGCCAGGCTTTTCAAAAAAAGTTAGTTTAGTTTTTTTTTCTTTACAAAAAAAAACAAAAACAAAACAAAAAAAAACTTCATAAAAAATTCCACACTGTTAACAAAATTGACGGTCATGATTTATGCTAGTGTGACCATATTTTGATTACCGAATTGAATTATTATTATTATTATTATTGGACTATTAGGCCTAGTAATTGTAGTAGTGGTTTTCCACCGATTTTTCAGGTATTGTTTTCTGCCCCCCCAGATGAGCTAACTGCCCACCCACACATGCCATTCTGGTCACACCTCTGTTTTACAAGCACTCTTAGTTTCTGGAATAAATTGTATATACAGTTCCAGTCAAAATTTGGACACACCTTCGAATTCAATTTTTATGAATTAAAACATTCTTCATGTCTTAAAGTAACAATGGATGTCATTTCTCTTTGCTTAGTTGAGCGGTTCTTGACATATATCTGTGAAGATACTCAATCATCCAGGTACATAGTAATCTGTGGTTGGTGGAAGAGAGCAACTGGACTTGCTTGAAAAGTCTTGAAGACGTTTCGCCTCTCGTCCAAAAGGCATCCTCAGTTCTGTCTGTCTCTGTTCAGTGATGGTCGTTCCAGGTTGACAAAAATGAACGATCCTCTCTGGCTAAGATGTCTGCCAGTTTTCCGGAAGTCCTCTCATACTCCCGCACTAGTCGAAGGGAACTCATCCCAAAGTGCATAGAAACATATCTGTGAAGATACTCAGTCGTCCAGGTACATAGTAATCTGTGGTTGGTAGAAGAGAGCAACTGGACTTGCTTGAAAAGTCTTGAAGACGTTTCGACTAGTGCGGGAGTATGAGAGGACTTCCAGAAAACTGGCAGACATCTTAGCCAGAGAGGATCGTTCATTTTTGTCAACCTGGAACGACCATCACTGAACAGAGACAGACAGAACTGAGGATGCCTTTCGGACGAGAGGCGAAACGTCTTCAAGACTTTTCAAGCAAGTCCAGTTGCTCTCTTCTACCAACCACAGGTTCTTGACATAGTATCGATTACTACAGTTGTGGCATGGAACAGGGTTATTTACTGTATTTTTATTATTTACTATTTACTGTTTGATCTCAAACGCATTAAGAAACAAGAAACTCGTCCACTAATTAACTTCTGATGAGACACAGCTGTTAATTGAAAAGCATTCCAGGTGACTCCCTCATGAAGCTGGTTAAGATAATGCCAATAGTGTGCAGAGTGTCATCAAGGGAAACGCTAGATACTTTGAAGAATCTAAAAGATGAAACATTTTGGGGGTTTTTTAACACATTTGTTTTTACCACATAATTCCAGATATGTTCCATATGTCCATTCATAGTTTCGATGTCTTGTTCGACAATGTAGAAAATAGTCACAATGCAGAAAAACCTATGAATGAGTAAGTAGGGGTGTACAAACATTTGACTGGGTCTGCATACTGTACATGTAGGGAAATAATCCCACAGAACATTCAAATTACAAATATTTTTCTCATATACAATTTTGCTTGCAATAATAGTAAACGAAGAATTTTGAGTGGCCAGTGAACTATTTGACAGATAAAGCCATGGCCTAATGGTTAGAGAAGCAGCTTTGGTCCCAAAAGGTCATTGGTTCAATTCCCTGGACCAGCAGGAATGACTGACGTGCCCTTGAGCAAGGCACCTAACCCCCAACCGCTCCCTAGGCTGCTCTGGGTATGTTGTATGTCGGTCTGGATAAGAGTATCTGCTAAATGGCATTAATGTAATGTAATGAAAGCTGAGGATCTGTTAATTACTCACCTTTCTAAATGCTGCTCACTCACTGCTCCATAGAGATATTATTGTGCCGAGTGATCAAAAATGGGAACTGCATAAAAGCACAATTAGAAGCCCATTGGGACAGGAATCACACCCACATGCTCACTGTATGAACATTTTCAGTAGAAGAGTGCACAGGACAGTTAATAACAGGGTCACTATTGTGATTTTACACCAAATTAGGATAGTTTAACAATACTCCACAGCCACCAAGGATGCTTAAAATTAAATCTAATAAATTACCGCAAACAAATGCAGAGTGTAATGTAGCCAGTGGGGTTGTGATGTACAGAACCATTTCCTTAGTAAGATATATTATAAAGACTGGGAGAAGAAACAGGTGGATTATGGAGTGGATAATGCCTCTATATCAAAAAATGTATGGAAAAAATGTGTCTACCTTTTCCAGTGTCCAGCTGTTGTGGAGTTATTTCAGGTCTTTGGTGTGGCTTTGGAATTAAAATTCAGCTCAAAATCGTGCTAAAATCTGGAAACCCTGGTTAATGCTGTTACCTTCAGCACAGTTGAACAAATGCACGTCGAAAACCACTCGAAACAAGCTGCTAGGCCGTAATGCTGTATGACTGTATGATGTTCACTCTCCAATGACTATTATGGGATTGCTCTAAAATTCACAAGATATGAACCTACAGTAAAGTCAAGTATAACAGCCTCTCAACTTAATTTTGTTTGAGGCTATGTTCAAATTAAAGGCATCCTGCACCACCAAGATCTAGGGTCACAATCCACTGCTGTTCATAGGTTCTTGTCATTGCTGCATTTTTTAAATTATTACAACCCCGATTCCAAAAAAGTTGGGACAAAGTACAAATTGTAAATAAAAACGGAATGCAATAATTTACAAATCTCAAAAACTGATATTGTATTCACAATAGAACATAGACAACATATCAAATGTCGAAAGTGAGACATTTTGAAATTTCATGCCAAATATTGGCTCATTTGAAATTTCCTAACAGCAACACATCTCAAAAAAGTTGGAACAGGGGCAATAAGAGGCTGGAAAAGTTAAAGGTACAAAAAAGGAACAGCTGGAGGACCAAATTGCAACGCATTAGGTCAATTGGCAATAGGTCATTAACATGACTGGGTATAAAAAGAGCATCTTGGAGTGGCAGCGGCTCTCAGAAGCAAAGATGGGAAGAGGATCACCAATCCCCCTAATTCTACGCCGACAAATAGTGGAGCAATATCAGAAAGGAGTTTGACAGTGTAAAATTGCAAAGAGTTTGAACATATCATCATCTACAATGCATAATATCATCAAAAGATTCAGAGAATCTGGAAGAATCTCTGTGCGTAATGGTCAAGGCCGGAAAACCATACTGGGTGCCCGTGATCTTCGGGCCCTTAGACGGCACTGCATCACATACAGGCATGCTTCTGTATTGGAAATCACAAAATGGGCTCAGGAATATTTCCAGAGAACATTACCTGTGAACACAATTCACCGTGCCATTCGCCGTTGCCAGCTAAAACTCTATAGTTCAAAGAAGAAGCTGTATCTAAACATGATCCAGAAGTGCAGACGTCTTCTCTGGGCCAAGGCTCATTTAAAATGGACTGTGGCAAAGTGGAAAACTGTTCTGTGGTCAGACGAATCAAAATTTGAAGTTCTTTATGGAAATCAGGGACGCCGTGTCATTCGGACTAAAGAGGAGAAGGATGACCCAAGTTGTTATCAGCGCTCAGTTCAGAAGCCTGCATCTCTGATGGTATGGGGTTGCATTAGTGCATGTGGCATGGGCAGCTTACACATCTGGAAAGACACCATCAATGCTGAAAGGTATATCCAGGTTCTAGAGCAACATATGCTCCCATCCAGACAATGTCTCTTTCAGGGAAGACCTTGCATTTTCCAACATGAGAATGCCAAACCATATACTGCATCAATTACAGCATCATGGCTGCGTAGAAGAAGGGTCCGGGTACTGAACTGGCCAGCCTGCAGTCCAGATCTTTCACCCATAGAAAACATTTGGTGCATCATAAAACGGAAGATACGACAAAAAGGACCTAAGACAGTTGAGCAACTAGAATCCTACATTAGACAAGAATGGGTTAACATTCCTATCCCTAAACTTGAGCAACTTGTCTCCTCAGTCCCCAGACGTTTACAGACTGTTGGAAAGAGAAAACGGGGATGTCTCACAGTGGTAAACATGGCCTTGTCCCAACTTTTTTGAGATGTGTTGTTGTCATGAAATTTAAAATCACCTAATTTTTCTCTTTAAATGGTACATTTTCTCAGTTTAAACATTTGATATGTCATCTATGTTCTATTCTGAATAAAATATGGAATTTTGAAATTTCCACATCATTGCATTCTGTTTTTATTTACAATTTGTACTTTGTCCCAACTTTTTTGGAATCGGGGTTGTATTACACCTTGTAATATTGCCCAATGGGTCAGATTGAGGAAAAACATATATTTTTATAAATAACATTGTTTGTGTGTTCAATGATGAAGGACACAACATTAAATAAAATTGACATAATAGAAATTTTAAAACTATTAAAATGACTTGGTGCTCCCAGTGTTTAGGGAAACTCAGTCACACCTCAGTATGGCATCTCAAATAGAAGTTTAGCAAATCAGAGAAACAGAAACATGTCGAAGCATAATATAGACTTTATTATAATCGACAACCAAATGATATACAAACATTCCTGAATCTGCTCTTAATATATTGTTGGGAAAATGAATAGCCATGTTCTGATGCTATATAACAGAAAATCTCCATTGACTAAGAATGTAAACTCTGGACTAGTCTTAATCTGTGAAGAATTAATATAAATTCTCAACTAAAATATTGCGTTTTGACTATGAAGATGCTTTAAATATCTTTTACAGTCTGATAGAGCGGCCCACCTGGACCTGTGGATCAATATTTACAGAACTGGCAGATTATACTGTATCTCAGGTCCTAACTGTACAGCTACTATAACATTACCAAAGACTTTTTGAGAACTCAATTTTTACTTTATCTTAAACTTATTCAAAAACAGCATATAAAACACAAGTTACTAGAAGCATATTTCCTGTATATAGTCCAAACAAACAAAGTCCGTTGCAGTTGAATCCCTTGTACCAAACTTTATCTCATATCAGTTACAAAAACAAAGAGAATGTTCCAGTTTCTTCAATTCTCAATGCTATCAGGATCACATCCTTCACCTGTGTGCAATGCAGAACATCACTGGCTTTCTGAAATATCTAAAACACACCAGGGTAGAGTATATAACAGCATATGGTGTAATGTTTAATCAGAACGGCTAAAAATTGGTCTTGTAGACTTTTGGGAACATTATCCAGTTGTGGTCAGAAGTTCACATACAGTGACATGAACGTCATCTTGGATGTGAACGTCATGGCAATATTTGGGCTTTCAGTAATTTCTTTGAACTGTTCTTTTTCTGTGGCAGAATGATTGTACAGCATACATCTTTAATTAAAAAAACCACTAGAATTTGGTGCACAAGTTTTAATTTTCTTTGGGTTTTCTGAAATCAACACAGGGTCAAAATTATACATACAGGGTCAAAAATTTACCTACGCTCACTTAGATTATTAATTCAGAGGTCCTGAAACTTCCAAACCATCTCTTATCTTGCCAAGGCCGAGGTCTCTTAACTTCCTCTTAGTGATCATGATTGCCTGCAGCTGCTAGCTTCTCTGTGCCTTCATAAAAAGGGTTTGTTTACAGTGCTCATTGAATTGACCAACACACAGTAAAATGGGAAAGTCCAAGGAGCTCAGTGCAGATCTGAGAAAGAGGACTGCAGATATACACAACTCCGGAATGTCTCTTGGAGCCATTTCTAAACAACTGCAAATTCCAAGATCAGTTCAAACAATTGTATCCAAGTTATTGTCTTTGCCAAGCCACTTTGCTTCAAGAAAACCCAAACTGTCACCCTCAGCTGAAAGGAAATTGGTTTGGATGGTCAGGAACAACCTGGGAACCACCATGGCACAGCCCTGCCATGAACTGGAAGCTGATGGATCACTGTCTACAGTTCAGATCACCATGGACTAAGAAGCTGCTATCCAAGAAATAACTCCCTGCTCCAAAATTGACACCTTCAAGCTTAACTAAAGTTTGAAGCTGACCACATGGACAAAGAAAAAGCCTTCTGGAGGAAAGCTGTATGGTCAGATGGGACAAAGATTGAGTTGTTTGGCCACAATGACCACCATGTACAGAGGGACACTACCAGCTGGTGGTGGTGGTAGGATCATCATGCTCTGGGGATGTTTTGCTACCCGTGGAACTGGTTCATTGCACAAAGTGGATGGAATAATGAAGAAGGAGGACTACCTCAGAATTCTTCAGCATAAACCATCAGAAACTCGAACACGACTTGGGAGTTACAACAGGACAGTGAACCCAAACACGCATCAGAGCTGGTTGTGGAGGATAAAACAGGCTAACATTAAGCTTAAAACAAGTCCTGATTCAACCCTATTGAAAATATATGGACCATGCTTATAAGTTGAGTCCATACCAAGAAAAAAAAATTTAATTGAATTCTACCAATTCTACCATGAAGAGTCATGAAATATCCAACCAGAATTCTACCAGAATTACCAGTAAACAAAAATGTTTGGTCAAGGTGAATCTTGCGAAGAGACATTTTACCCAAATATTGGGTGTGCTGTATGAATATTTTTGGCCCTGTATGTATAATTTTGAGCCTGTGTTGATTTCAGACAACCCAAAGAAAATTAAACTTGTGCACCAAATTCTAGTGTTTTTTTTTTATTAAAGCTGTATGCTGTACATTCTGCCACAGAAAAAGAACAGTTCAAAGAAATTACTGAAAGCCCAAATATTGCTATGACATTCATATTTAAGATGACATTCCTGTCACTGTATGTAAACTTCTGACCACAAGTGTAGCCTTTAATGGTTCTTTGGTTCTCTATTGAGGGAACCATTTAAAGATTCTACAATAGAGTGTTTCCCATTCAGAAAGGGCTTCAAGTAAAATTAAAATTCCTTTAATTATCCTCAGAACTGTCGATAAGCCCAGGAAATATCAACGTTTTAGTACATTGACAACTAAGGGAAAGGATGAAGTTGAAGACTTGTAGTATATTTCCTAAAAAGCAAGCTGTTTTGCTCAGTCCAGTGATCAGACCAATATGATTTATTGTCATCATGAAGATTTCATACAGCAGAAATGTCTCATTAACATCACAACAACTGTGATACATTTCATAAGCATTTTTGCTCCATGGCAGAAAAGTGTGGCCCATTGAACAACTTGTCAAGCAAACAAAAATATTTCTGCCTCGTCTTTATATACAGTACAACTCGGATTTCCCTATTTGGGACAGATGTGTCCACATGTGAGACAAGCCCCTAATTTACCTATGTGTGTAACTCCCTCACAACTCGAGTCTGTATTCATATCTGAACTCTGAATACCAATGTATAATTTTCTTATTTGGTTTTTCTAACTGCATGAATGAAACTCAAAACAGGAGTGTTTAATTGCACATTTTTAAAAAGCATTATTGGACAAGAAGGGCACACACTAGAGTGAATACTGCCACCAGGTCACATATAATCAACATAAAAATCAAATCATTTGAACTTAGGATAATACTAAAGCTGTCCACCAAAATTAATCCAAATCCATTCACTACGTTTTGAGTTACATTGGGAACAAACACACATTTAAAAAAAAAATCCTGGATCCACATACAGATCTGGATTTGCATCAAAATCTAATCAATTGTTCCTTGGCCCATGGCTCAGCTTTCCTCAAAATTTTATCAATATCCATTCACTACTTTTTGAGTTACATTGGGAACAGATGAGCAAACGGGGGCAAAAACATAACCTTCTCCAACAAAGTTGGTGGAGATAATAATTGATCATAGCCTACAGTTATTTCCAATACGATAAAGTGCTAATCTACATGAATACAGCAGTGTGTAATCATATTTTTGTACTCACTTGCATTCTTTGGAATCTGTAGAATCTATTAGAGTATAAGAAAGAAAGAAAGAAATTCAAATTAGAAGTCGCATTTATAACAGTGCCACATCCAGGAGCTACTTGAACTCCATTTATCCATAGTGTCAATCTCAATGTCTAGTTTATTATATTAAAAGCAAACACTGTGAGGACTCCATAATTCAGAGGCACCAATAATCTGGAAGGTCTGAGGTGATAATCAGTGTTTGTGTCTGTTGCTGGAACGACTTGAATGAAATTGCTATTTTAACACGAATGTCAGTAACATGGGATGATGATAATACCTGGATCATCACCACAGACACTGATGTGAACAGGAACCTGTAGATCTCCTGCTCTGCACCAGTACCAGCCAGTGTCACTCTTCTTCAGTCCACTCATCTGCACACTGAAGGATCGTTTCCCATCATCCCTGATCTGCACTGCTGAATTCTGGGATGTGGGAGTCATCCCCACTTCGTAGCAGCTCCTGTCTTTGAATCTGCACCACTGCGTCTGTTTCTTCTGATACGCAGTGCTGTAGAGACACTGGACTGTGACGCTGCCTCCTTCCTCAGCACTCACTCTGCTCTCCATCACAGACAGATCAGGATCTGAGCACAAATACTGTATATAGTCAGTTATGTATGATTTGATATTTAGGAACATGAAAAACATTTAATATATTGAGCAGCATTTGCAATTTGCAACCTAATACCTGATTTCACTCTGATGTAGAGCTTTTCTTTAACATCTGGCCCTCCAGATATCTCTACAACACACCAGTACCATCCAGTGTTTCCTGTCTGGAGATTATTCATAGTCACAGTAAAGAGACTCTCAGCTGGGTGATCAATCACTGTCACTTTCCCCCGTGTTTCATTTGCATACGCCTGAATAATGCATAAATTGAATATTTTCCCAGAGCACCAGTATTTCTTATGTTGTATATATTTCCTATCATACCAACATGGGATGGTGACAGATCCTCCAGTTTTAACACTCAACTTTATGAATGTCTGACTGGCAACATCTGCATAAAGAACAGAAACTCAATTCAGAGAAAATATTTCATTATTTCTGCTATTAATGGAAAAAATACTTAGAGTTGACACATGAATCCATACAAATCTACTTACATGCAATGAAAAGAACGACAATAAAAAGGCAGCGCATTGCAAATTTCTGATGTGAAATAAAATCCTTCTTGTCTGTGTAGTTCTGTAGAATTTCATACACTTCCTGGTTGTTTCCCAATATAATTGCAAAATGGTGTGGTGGGTGTGGTGTGGTGTGTGTGTATGTGTGTGTGTTTTCATACTTTTGATGTCTTCAGTATTGTTCTACACTGTAGAAAATAGTCAAAATGCAGAAAAACCTATGAATCAGTACGTGTATTGTTTGTTCTGGGTATAATTTGATAACATTCATGAGCTTTTTGCCTTCTTTTTAAACAATTTAATAATTTGTTCTTGATTCTAAGATAACTGTTCTTGGCTGTAGGACTCCAATGTGGAACCCAATGTGGTGTTCTTCTGTTGCCTGTTCTGCCTGAATTTAGTTCCAGTCTGGAGCAGTCACACCACATCTATAATAGGATTAGCAGTTAATTTGAAAGTGAAATTAGAGTCAGGTGTTTTCAATCAATGGGATGACAATCAGGTGTGAGTGGGCACCCTGTTTTATTTAAAGAACATTGATCTATCAAAGTCTGATCTTCACAACACGTTTGTGGAAATGTATCATGGCACGAACAAAGGAGATTCTGAGGACCTCAGAAAAAGTGTTGTTGATGCTCATCAGGCTGGAAAAGGTTACAAAACCATCTCTAAAGAGTTTGGACTCCACCAATACACAGTCAGACAGATTGTGTACAAATGGAGGAAATTCAAGACCATTGTTACCCTCCCCAGGAGTGGTCGACCAGCAAAGATCACTCCAAGAGCAAGGTGTGTTATAGTCAGCAAGGTTGCAAAGGACCCCAGGGTAACTTCTAAGCAACTGAAGGCCTCTCTCACATTGGCTAATGTTAATGTTCATGAGTCCACCATCAGGAGAACACTGAACAACAATGGTGTGCATGGCAGGGTTGCAAGGAGAAAGCCACTGCTCTCCAAAAAGAACATTGCTGCTCATCTGCAGTTTGCTAAAGATCACGTGGACAAGCTAGAAGGCTACTGGAAAAATGTTTTGTGGACAGATGAAACCAAAATGGAACAATGAATTCTGAATTATACCAGCGAATTTTAAAGGAAAATGTCAGGACATCTGTCCATGAACTGAATCTCAAGAGAAGGTGAGTCATGCAGCAAGACAACAACCCTAAGTACACAAGTCGTTCTACCAAAGAATGGTTAAAAAAGAATAAAGTTAATGTTTTGGAATGGCCAAGTCAAAGTCCTGACCTTAATCCAATCGAAATGTTGTGGAAGGACCTGAAGCGAGCAGTTCATGTGAGGAAACCCACCAACATCCCAGAGTTGAAGCTGTTCTGTATGGAGGAATGGGCTAAAATTCCTCCAAGCCGGTGTGCAGGACTGATCAACAGTTACCGGAAACGTTTAGTTGCAGTTATTGCTGCACAAGGGGGTCACACCAGATACTGAAAGCAAAGGTTCACATATGTCTGTGAAGATTCTCAATCATCCAGGTCATAGTAAACTGTGGGTGGTAGAAATGGGCAACTGGACTTGCTTGAAGATTCTTGAAAACGTTTCACCTCTCGTCCGAAAGGCTTCCTCAGTTCTGTCTGACTAATAGGGAGTGAATTAGTCTCCATATTAGTCAGAGAGAACTGAGGAAGTCTTTCGGACAAGAGGTGAAACGTTTTCAAGAATCTTCAAGCAAGTCCAGTTGCCCATTTCTACCACCCAAAGGTTCACATACTTTTGCCACTCACAGATCTGTAATATTGGATCATTTTCCTCAATAAATAAATGACCAAGTATAATATTTTTGTCTCATTTGTTTAACTGGGTTCTCTTTATCTACTTTTAGGACTTGTGTGAAAATCTGATGATGTTTTAGGTCATATTTATGCAGAAATATAGAAAATTCTAAAGGGTTCACAAACTTTCAAGCACCACTGTATAATATCTGTTAGTCCTGCCACTTCATGCAACTTAGGAATAGTCATGGAAGTTTTTTCCAAGTAGTAGCACATTATTCCGGGTCATACTGTACAGCTTGGACTTCAAAACAACCCATGTACTCACTCCAGTGGTTGATAAAATACAGATAGGTCACAGACTACGGAAATATAATAAAAAATGATACAAAATACGGAGTGGTTACGGATTTTAAAAGGCTGCATCACGGATGCTAATAATTTACGGATTGGTCACGGACGTTTCAGTATATTTCAGATTGTTTCCTGATTTCATACAGATGATGCATCACGGGTAAAAAATTAACAAGTCAAAAACAATTAAATGTTTGGACTGCCGAAGTTCATAATTACAATATCTTACTTGCATTTTTTGTTTACTTTATTAATTTACTATTGATATTTCACAGAAAATATCACGTATCCATGAATAAAAGATCCGTGCTTTGGATTATATTTTTAAAAATTTTTTGTGAATCCGTATTCCGTGACTTCATGATGCAACAAGGTTGTACAAAGATGCACGGGGAAAATAGTACGTACTCAGAGAATGTCACATGCAAACAGTTAGCTGATTGGGCAGATGTTTTATCAGATCAGATTTTTCCAGGCCTGGAAAAATCGCTCCAGAAACAATCTCACCGATATGGATAAACCGATAAACCCAGGCCCAGAGTATAGGGATCATTATCGGTCTGGTGTGAGCACCAACCACATAAACTGCAGGGGACCCATTTATTTATAGTTATCATGATAGTTGTAGTTATAGTTTTCAGTATTGTGGGACCGGTCCTTTACTGTGATTTTTTTTATTGCTGAAACATAACGCTAAGGAAAAGTTGCAAAAGTAAAATTTTCTTGTGTAAGATTCCAGACAGGTGGCACGATGGTGTAGTGGTTAGCACTGTCGCCTCACAGCAAGAAGGTCTGGGTTCGAGCCCCATGGCCGGCGAGGGCCTTTCTGTGCGGAGTTTGCATGTTCTTTCTGCGTGGGTTTCCCCCACAGTCCAAAGACATGCAGGTTAGGTTAACTAGTGACTCTAAATTGACTGTAGGTGTGAATGGTTGTCTGTGTCTATGTGTCAGCCCTGTGATGACCTGGCGACTTGTCCAGGGTGTACCCTGCCTTTTGCCCGTAGTCAGCTGGAATAGGCCCCAGCTTGCCTGTGATCCTGTAGAACAGGATAAAGCAGCTAGATGAGATGAGAAGATTCCGGACATCCACTTTCTTTCTATCTGATTGTGTTTATTTGGTTGTGTTACTGTTTGCAATATTGCCTAACGTGCAGAAATCAGTGAGAGGAAGTTCACACTAGGGAAGAAAACAAAGTCTAATAAAGATTGCTTTTTAATGGTATACTTTATTGAAAATTTTCCAGCTCAGTGATCGATTAATAATTGCATTAATTATTGATACATTATTTAGTGCAGATTCAGAAACATTTGATAAAAGTTCTGGCTGTGAGGTTGATCGTTTCCATAGTAACGACTCATTCACAGGGGCTTGTTATTGCACACACTACAAAAAACTGATTAAATATGTGTGTAACTGTTATATGATGTGGTGAAATTTTCTGTAACGAGATGTATATGTAACCTTTTTGGAAGGAGTCTCCAGTGTGAGCGCATTGTATTCGGCAGAGATAAAGCTGTAAATTAAAATGTTCTGATATGACAAAGACTTCAGGACAAAGGGCTTTATGGTTTCCTGGCATGACAACAATCTGTATTATTATTATTATCTTTAAGACAGGGTTAAGAAAAAGGAGGCTGATGATGAAAGTGTTTACATATATGTTTGCTATAACATACTGTCAGTGATAGGAACTAACTTTTTTTGCTCAGATTTAACAATAAATGTAGCAACAAATGGACAAAAAAATTGTTGTTGGCAAATATCTGTTGGTTTGATGTGGAAGATCATAAACATTCTTCATAAATAAACTTCAGTTGAGATCACATCAACTCTACATGGTGACGCGTCATAACCCAAGTTGATTATTTTCTCATAATATAACAACACGGCCCATCATGTTTTATTACTTTTTTTTTAAATCATGATTTAATAAAGATTACAGTAAATGACAGGGATTTGATTGAATTTCATACAAATTATGTCAGAAAAAGCTACAGCTGCTAAATGTTTTCTGAAAAGCCATAAAGCATCATTATGTCTAATTTTACGTCAGGCCTCTTTCCACCAAAACCCTCTGTTCAGAGTCTTCTGGTTGTTGGTTTCTTTCTTTCTTTCTTTCTTTCTTTCTTTCTTTCTTTCTTTCTTTCTTTCTTTCTTTCTTTCTTTCTTTCATTTTGTGAAGTGCTTCTTCGTTACACCATGTTGACCTGATGGGCTAAAGTCTTCAGGAAGATGGCAGCAGAGTTTTCCAGCTTACATTTTCATTGGACACACCTTGTGACAGAACATCAGCAGTTTTAGTGCTTAGAAAACTTCTAAAATGGCTACTTAAAATCCAGCCAAAAGTATGCGAACACCTGACCAGCACACCCTTATACAGTATGCGAGTTGAACATCAGATATGGAGTCGTTCTCCTTTCCTTTGCTATTCAGGAAAGGCTTTTCTCTACATTTTGGAGCGTGGTTGTGGAGATTTCCTTATTCAGCCACAAGAGCATTATTGAAGTAGAGCACTGATATCAGGCGAGACGGTCTAACTCACAGTTCATCTCAGTGGGGTTGAGGAGGACAGGGCTCTGTACAAGCCCGTCAATTTCTTCTACATCAACCGTAATATCTTCAAGGAGCTCATTTTGTGCACAGACGCATTGCTCTTAGTCCCAGTGAAGGGAAATCTTAATGCGACAGCATACAAGGACATTCTAGACACTTGTGTGCTTCCAATTTTGTGACAACAGTTTTGATAAGCCCTACATATGGATGTGATGGTCAGGTGTCCACAAACTTTTGGCTGTATAAAGATGTGGCGTAATCTGGGACACACCATGAGTTCTGTTTCAGTTTGATCTATCTTCCCACAATTAGGCAGCTTCTCTGTGGCAAGAAGAAGATAATACCAGATTATATCATTGTACACCATAATGCTTTAATTTGAATAAGTGTTGAATAAGTGAGGAATATTTAACAGTTATTCCACGAAATCGAGTCGGACATGAGCTGATAGCCTACAAGCCATGTACGATGAGATTGAGTGGAACAACGGTTTTATTCTATCCACATTCACTGAATTTTGAGAAACGGAGCTTTTTTTTTGTGAATTTGATAACTAAAAATTTTATACAAAACGCACGACAAAATAATTTCCGCTTAGAAAGTAAACAAACCGGCGACATGACAAGAGCAATTTGTGGAAAATGCAATAATAATTCAAGCCGCTAGCGGCCTTGACGGGCCCTCGCATGTGTGGTTCCGCAACCCAGGACATCCCGCCACCCAACAAAACAGTCACATGTCATATATTCATCAAATGTTCATCAGACAGGCCCAGCTAAACAGAATCAGAATCAGAGTCATATTAAGATAACGAGTTCAATATTCAGCAATATCCTACAGATATCAAATTCAACATTCAGTAATATCTTGGCATATTATAAGTTATAATATTTCAACATATTACAATATATCAAAAATCATTGTGCATTTTGTCTGCAACAAAATGCACAATGACAGAAGGTCACTATTAGTGTGTGTGTGTGTGTGTGTGTGTGTGTGTGTGTCTGTCTGTCTGTCTGTCTGTCTGTCTGTTTGATTATTTGGTCCGCACCAGGCAGTAAAATTGTTACATTGTAGCATACAGACTGCGTGTGGTCCGCGTTCACACATGCAAACGAACCAATGCATCAGAATCAGAATCATATTACAAGATATCAAGTTCAACATTCAGCAATATCTTGGCATATTATATGTTATATTATTTCAACATATTACAACATATCAAAAATCCCTTAGCAATTCAACTTCAGCAATATCTTGGCATCATGTTTGCCAAGTTTGACATGAATTTGATGAACCGTCTAGGAGGAGTACGTTAAAAATGACCATGTGTAATTTCACTCCAAATGGCCTTATGACATCATCATTCCAAAGTTCTACCCATTCATTTCAATGGGAAATGGAAAAAGGGGCGCTATGAAGTCCCGGGGCCATGCCCGGGGCCAAAAGTCTGTGGCTGAGTAGCAAGGACAATGACTGATGTGTGTATCAAATTTCATGAGTTTTCGTGCATGGGAAATGCCTCAAATAAGGCCAAACACAGCAGAAGAAGAAGAAGAAAAAGAGAAGAAGAATTCTTCGAAAAACAATAAGGTCTTCGCACCGAATGGTGCTCGGGCCCTAATAATTCTTGAAAAATAAAAAAGATGTGTTCTTACCATCAAATACTTTAACTCCTTACCTTGTTGCTTTTTTTTTTTTTTTACCTCACCCGGGACGGAGTCCACCAGGGAGCGAGGTATTGTTTTTGGTGGGGTTTCTTTTCTGTTTTTTTGTTAGCAACATTATGGGAAAATAGCTGGACCAATCTTCATGAAACATTCAGGATAGATGGGCATTGGTGTCAAATAGAACCTCCAACATTTTGAGGGTCATCCAGTCAAGGTCAAGGTCACCAAAAAGGACAAATTTGTTTTTTTTCACAATATCTTCCTTCATATTCATCGTATTTACTTCAAACCAAAATCCAAAATGTTCATCTTTCAATTCTGCTTCCACTGATATGCTACATGATGGAGTAGTGTTCATAGTTTTCTTAGCAGTTGGGGGTCAAATGTCAGGGGTCAAGGTAATGGGTTTTCAGAGTCTCATAACTGGGAAATGGTTCAGGATAGAGAGAAACTTAATATTATCAACATACCATATAGGAAGTCATATATGGGCTTTCATTTGGCACCATGATCTTTAACCTTGAGTGACCTTGAAAGGTCATACGCAGGGTCACGGACTTTTAGAGGCTCATAACTGTGAAACGGTTCAAGATAGACAGATACTTAATATTATTGACATATAGAAAGTCATATACAGGCTCTCATTTGGCACCATGACCTTTGACCGTGATTGACCATGAAAGGTCAAACTCAAGGTCACGGGTTTTCAGAGGCTCATTACTTTAAAATGGTTAATGATAGATAGATGTTTACCATTATCAACATATAAGAAGTCCCATATGGGCTTTCAGTTGCCACCATGACCTCTGACCTTGAATGACTTTGAAATGTCAAACTCAAGGTCCTGGATTTTCATAGGACTATAACCTGACAGCTGATGATTGAGAAATATTACCATTATCAACATATAGGTAGTCCCATATGGGCTTTCATTTAGCACCATGAATGTTGACCTTGAGTGACCTTGAAATGTCAAACTGAAGGTCACAGATTCACCTTGTAAGGTGAATAGGCCAGACTGTCGGGTGAGGTTTGTTTTGCCTGGCAACACTTGTTGGGGTTTTGTTTGCGAATAGAGTTTTTATTTCATCCTCAGTTGGTTCACTAACACGCTCCATCATTTTGTTTTTCTCTACTAACGGTATATGAACTGATATCTTGGTAGTAGAGTAACCAATCAGAGTACACGATTGCTCATATCCAGTGGATAGAATAAAACATGATGGAGCGTACAGTTATAGAAAAATAATTAGGGATGCACGATATTTATCGGACCGATAAAATATCGGCCGATTTGGGGGAAAATTACGTCATTTTTTTAATCGATCCAATATGTACATTTTATCTGATAAAAAGATCCGATAAATTAATGAAATTGGGGGAATTGTTTGCAGGCCGCGTAGCCCCAAAACAGGCCATGATGCGCTGCTTACGTCATCTATCACGCCTTACTGGCAGGACCAAAGCCTGGCCCCGTCTCTGCCAGACTAACTAACTAAACTAAACATGTCTTCACCAGTGTAGTCGTTTTTTTTAGTGGCAGAGGATGATAACAGCATTGCTGTTTGTAAACGATGTTCAGCGAGGATTCCGAGAGGAGGAAAGAAGGCTTCAAGTTTTAACACTACTAATCTTATAACTCACCTGAGAAGTCGTCATCGCAGCGAAGTGGTGTGGAAAGAATACGAGGCAGCCGCGGTAGCAGCTAGCGGCACTAAAGCTAAAACAGCAGTACGGAGTGTTGTCCCCATTCAGCAGGTATTTGAAAACTGCAAAAACTTTTCAAGAGACAGTGAAAAGGCTAAAGCCATCAATGACAAAGTGATGGAATTCATAGCGCTCGACGACCAGCCTTTTTCTGTCGTTGAGAACCCGGGTTTTCGCAAGTTAATAGCACATTTGGAGCCACGTTACACTATCCCAAGCCATCGCTTCTTCTCAGATGTGTCCCTCCCTGCTCTCTATGACATCGTTGCCACACAAATCCACAACTTGATTGCCAAGGACGGACTAAACTTAAGTTTTACCACAAACATATGGACATGGGCGGCACGGTGGTGTAGTGGTTAGCGCTGTCGCCTCACAGCAAGAAGGTCTGGGTTCGAGCCCCGTGGCCGGCGAGGGCCTTTCTGTGCGGAGTTTGCATGTTCTCCCCGTGTCCGCGTGGGTTTCCTCCGGGTGCTCCGGTTTCCCCCACAGTCCAAAGACATGCAGGTTAGGTTAACTGGTGACTCTAAATTGACCGTAGGTGTGAATGTGAGTGTGAATGGTTGTCTGTGTCTATATGTCAGCCCTGTGATGACCTGGCGACTTGTCCAGGGTGTACCCCGCCTTTCGCCCGTAGTCAGCTGGGATAGGCTCCAGCTTGCCTGCGACCCTGTAGAACAGGATAAAGCGGCTAGAGATAATGAGATGAGATGAGACATATGGACATCTGATGTTAGTCCGGTCAGCATGCTAAGCTTAACGGCTTAGTGGTTGGATCAAGATTTTAACATGCAAAAAGCAATGCTGCACACACAGGAGTGCCCTGGCTTGCATACAGCAAAAATGATATGCCAAGCTTTTGATACAGTGCTCGCACAGTGGAGTATAACTAAAGACCAAGTGCATGTTGTGCTCAGGGATAATGCACGAAACATGACCAAGGCTATGGAGGAGTGTGGGCTTGCAAGCTTGGGTTGTATGGCACACACTTTACAGCTCGCTGTAAACGAGGCTGTACTGAGCCAAAGAAGCATCACAGACTGTATTTCGATCGGCAGGAAGATAGTAGGGCACTTCAGACACTCCCAACTCACCACCTCCCGTCTTCAAAGCTTACAGAAACAACTAGGCATGAAAGAGGCAAGGCTTCAACAAGATGTGCCTACTAGATGGAACAGCACGTTCTACATGATGAGAAGTTTGTTGGAGCAGAAGCGAGCCCTTGCAGCATATGCAGTAGATTTTGAGTTACCTGCTTTAATAAACCCATACCAGTGGACTTTAATTGAAAACATGCTCACTATTCTTGACCCCTGTGAACAGCTGACAAAAGACATTAGCTCAGCTACAGCCACAGCAGCTGATGTCATCCCCTCCATTGAAGCCTTGAAACGTCTGTTAAAAAAGACTGTTGCAAGAGATCATGGAGTTAAAACTTCAAAGAGCACCCTACTGCAAGCCGTAGAGCAGCGTTTCAGTCACATCTACACAGAGTCCCTGTTTTTTCTTGCTACAATCTTGGACCCTAGATATAAGGACTGCTATTTTGGCCAAGCAACAAAAAGGGAAGCAACAGAAGTGTTGCAGGTCCAGGTGAGATGTGCAACATCAGCAGAAAATGGTGAAGAGCCAAAGGAGAAGAAAACCAAGGCAGATGACAACAACAGTGTTTCCCTGCTGACAATGTATGAAGAAATCCTTCAAGAAAACCACACAAAAGGGCTGACCCAAAGCCAAACAGATCAGCAGGTAATTAACTTATTGTTTAAACCTTTGATGCAAAACATGGGTCAAAAGTGACCCGGCTGAGTTTTTAATCTTCTATATCTTTGCAATAAATTAATTCCATCATTCAGTATTCAAGGTATTCCTCAATTAACTTGTTTTTGATCATCATACATCCTTATTTTATTTTTTCCTTTCTTACTTTTTGAATAAAAACCCTTTTTGTATCACTACCCTTCTGATGCACAACATGGGTCAAAAACGACCTGCATTCATTTTCCAGGTTATTTCATGTATGGCTGAGTGTTTCTGTGATATACTTTTGAAATAAATTCATTTTGTCATTTACTTTTCCAAATATGCAGTAAATATCTTGTTTTTGTTTAGCACAAATCATCATTTTTATTTTTCCTTTCTTAAGTTATGAACAAGCACAGCTTTTGTAATTCTACATCGAGTTTACACACATGGGTCAGAACCGACCCGCATGCATTTACTCCAGCGTTTGGTGGGAACTGTGAATTGTGCTTGTGTCAGACATTTCACAGCTCAGCACAGCGCCCTTTGCCCATCTAATACATGTAAGTAATGTTTTTCAGTTGTTCTAACATTACCTTCGAAAAAAATTGATTATGTTTAGGTTACCTTGAGAGTGAGTAGATTACTTGTCAGAAAGTTACAAGTAATTACTATTAGCTACCGAGCTGTTGACATATTCTACTTTAGTTAGCTAATTTTATTGTAGTTGGCTTAGCTAACTACATAGCTAATAAATAAATAACTGGCCCCATTCACTGCTAAAGTAATTACTTGAAACAAATTATTATAGTATTAAGACATTTAATTTTAAATCACACTTGGATGACCCATGTGTAGTAATATAAAAAGTATTTTTGTTCATAAAGTAGGAAAGAAAAAAATAAATTAATGATTTGTGGTAATTAAAAACAAGATATTTAAAGAATACTTGGAATATTCAATCATAAAATAAATTGATTTCAAAAGATAGAGCAAAGAAAAACTCAGTCAGCATGAAATAACCTGGAAAATGAATGCGGGTCATTTTTGACCCATGTTGTGCATTAGAAGGGGTGTGCATATGTTTTGCATCAAAGGGTTAAATAAAGCTTTAGCTATCTCTGATAAAATATACCAAAACATCTCATCTCATCTCATTATCTGTAGCCACTTTATCCTGTTCTACAGGGTCGCAGGCAAGCTGGAGCCTATCCCAGCTGACTATGGGCGAGAGCCGGGATACACCCTGGACAAGTCGCCAGGTCATCACAGGGCTGACACATAGACACAGACAACCATTCACACTCACATTCACACCTACGGTCAATTTAGAGCCACCAGTTAACCTAACCTGCATGTCTTTGGACTGTGGGGGAAACCGGAGCACCCGGAGGAAACCCACGCGGACACGGGGAGAACATGCAAACTCCACACAGAAAGGCCCTCGCCGGCCACGGGGCTCGAACCCGGACCTTCTTGCTGTGAGGCGACAGCGCTAACCACTACACCACCGTGCCGCCCATACCAAAACATAGTAATGTTAAATATATAATTTAGTTTTTGTTCTTTGTTATTGTTCTACTACTTTAGATTCAAGCCTATCTCTCAGAGCCCACGATTCCTCGATCGGAGAGCCCCATGGAGTACTGGAGAAGCAAAACCCGGTTCCCGGACCTTGACTCACTTGCACAGAAATACTTGTCCTCCCCTTGCACCAGCATAGACAGTGAACGTTTGTTTTCTGCTGCTGCAAATGTTATTGATGAAAAAAGAAACCGAATTGGATGTGAGAAGGCAGAGATGCTTCTTTTTGTTAAGAAAAATCTCCCACTGTTGCCCTCAACTAACAAATAGAAAAGACAATGTAGACATTAGACAGAGTGACAAGTAAAAAGATAGTTTGGGGGGAGGTTAAGAAATGTTGAGTAGAAAGTGGAAATCATTTGAAGGTTTTTATTATTATTTTTGAACTAATGCAGTCAAAGCATTAATACTTCTGTAAACCTTTATGATGATTCACTTTATTTTTGAGGATGCAGTTTCTTTTATTTATTTGATTCGATTTTTTGAAGTTGAGGTTGACACATGTCAATGCATATAATTTTGTATTTGAAACTTAACTCCACAAATACCTACCTCATCCTCATGCACTTCAGGTTGAATAAATGTATTGCTGATGCATAAATAGTTGAATATGAATTTTGTTATTTGCAGATAAACCAGTCATAGTTCTGTTAAACAATTTTCGACTGATGCATGTTTTTGTTTTAATTGTGTAATTATTTGATATGTCAGTGCATTTGATTTATTCATTTCATATGGTAAATGTTTGGCCTGTGAGTGTCTTTTGCTGCTGTTAATGTTATTTACAGTAAATGACCACAAATATTTGTGATATTAAAAAATAAATAAATTAACATTTGAAAAGCCAAAACTTTTGTTTGCTGTTATAGATATGCCAGAGCTACTAAAATATCAGTTTTTCATCACTGAAAACTGCAAATTATATGAAGATTATATTAAATATAAAAATATTAACTTATCGGTATCGGCCATGAGAAGCAGGAAATTATCGGTTATCGGTATTGGTTGAAATTTTTCATATCGTGCATCACTAAAAATAATCAACAACAGTGTGGCAGCGGGGGTGTGGTCAAGCGTCGGTCTGTGAACAGAGGGCGGAGTCAGGGAAGGTAAGTGGCAGAATCACTGCACCTGATGTTAGTTAACCTGTGTTTGTGTGTCTTCCCCAGTGACCGCGCCCTATAAAAGGAGAGAGCAGAGGAAGGGAGCTCTCTCCCCAACCAGAAGACTTGTGTGCGTGCAGCTGGGAGAGTGTTTAAAGCTGAAAAGCTGAAAATAAAAAGAGTTTTGGGACTCAGTTCTGGCCTGCCATACTTCTGTGCTCCACCCACCCGCTCTGATCACTACAGTGGTGCTGAAACCCGGGATCAGAGCACAGAGGAGAACAGCCCCATGGAGTCTTCCCCCTTCCAGGACCTGATCCATGCCCTCGCCACGGCCCAACAGAGCCAGCACCAGGTGCTGGTCACCCTCAGGAAGGAGCAGGAGCAAAGAGGCCCTGGTGCTGGCGCAGCAGGAAGATCGCTAGGTGTTCCTGCACCTACTCGCGTCGGCGGGGTCCACCACCTCCCCCGCCGCGGGCCCTCCCCTCCTCATCCTAACGAAGATGGGCCCACATGACGACCCTGAGGCCTTCCTCGCGCTCTTTGAGCAGGCAGTAGAGGCCTGGGGCTGGCCGGTGGAACAGCGCATGGCGCGCTTCTTCCCCCTGCTAACGGGCGAGGCGCAGCTGGCCATGCTACAGCTCCCTGCCGACAGCCGGCTGGCCTACGCCAACCTCCGCCAGGCCATCCTCCAGTGTGTGGGGTGCACCCCGGAGCAACAATGACAGCGCTTCTGCGCTCTGCGCCTGGAGGAAGTCAGCCGGCCGTTCGTGTTTGGCCAGCAACTCCAGAACGCCTGCCGGCAGTGGCTGAGGGCCGACAACCGCGACGCCGAGGGAATTGTCGATCTGGTGGCGCTGGAACAATTCATCGCCTGACTTCCTGAAGGAACAGCAGAGTGGGTCCAGTGCCATTGCCCGGTGTCGCTGGATCAGGCCATCGAGCTGATGGAGGACCATTTGGTGGCTGTTCCGATGGCAGGACAGCATGTCTCCTCTTTTCCCGTCTTCTCTCTCTCTCTCTCCCCCTCCCCTTCTGTTCCTCATCCTCACCCCGTTCCCCCACCACGGAGGCGGGGGCCGGCTCCACCCCAGCCGGCCCGCCACACCCACGGTGCCCTATTGTTTCCCACTTCCATGTCTGTCTCTTCCCCCCCCCCCCCCCCCCGCCCCTCAGGTGAGTGAGCTCTGGAACACCGGTGGAGAGAGAGAGCCCGGGCCGGTTTGCTGGCGCTGCGGGGAGACGGGGCACCTCCAGCATCAGTGCTCGGCGATGGAGGTGGGTGCGGTGGTCCGGATCCCCGATGCGCCAGAGACCGTCCTCGATCAGGCTGGAGTGTATCTCATACTGGTGAGTATCCAAGGGGATACGTATCAGGCTTTGGTGGACTCCGGCTGTAATCAGACCTCAATCCACCAAAGCCTGGTGCAAGACGAGGCATCGGGGAGAGCACAATTGGTGAAGGTGTTGTGTGTGCATGGGGATGTTCACAACTACCCTTTAGTGTCGGTCCACATTCTATTTCGAGGGGAGAAATTTAGAGTAAAGGTGGCGGTTAATCCTTGGCTTACCCACTCGATAATTTTGGGGACTGATTGGCCAAGATTTCGGGAATTATTGACTCATTTAGTGAAGAGTGGGGCCTGCCATAGTTCAGCAGGGGGAGGTCCCGGTGTGACATTGGCAGGAGCAGCTGTCACAGAGCCGTCTACGTCATCACCGCGTCAGAGTGAGGAGCTGCCGGCTCCTCCTCCCTCTCTCGGGGAATCCCTCGTGCATTTCCCTTTAGAGCAGTCGCGAGACAAGACTCTGCGGCATGCGTTTGACCAAGTGAGAGTAATCGATGGTCAAACGCTCCAGCCAAACGCCACCCCGTCCTTCCCCCATTTTTCCATTATGAAGGATAGATTATACCGAGTGACGCAGGACATTCAGACTAAGGAGCTGATCACACAGCTTTTGATCCCAAAGAGCCGCTGTGGCTGGACACTTGGGGCAGGATAAAACACTAGCCCAAATAATGGCCCGGTTCTATAGGCCAGGGATTCGCGGCGATGTCCGTAGGTGGTGTACGGCATGCCGCAAATGCCAGTTAGTAAATCCAGCAGCCATTCCAAAAGCGCCTTTGCGCCCCCTGCCATTAATCAAGACCCCATTTGAAAGAATTGGGATGGATCTCATCGGGCCATTAGATTGGTCAACACGAGGGTATCGCTTTATTTTAGTTCTGGTGGACTATGCAACGCGATATCCAGAAGCAGTGCCTCTTCGCAATATCTCAGCACACAGTATTGCGGAAGCACTCTTCCACATCATCTCCCGAGTTGGAATAACCAAAGAGATTCTGACTGATCAAGGCACTACGTTTATGTCACGCACACTGCGCGAACTGTATGGGTTACTGGAAATTAAGCCAATCGGCACCAGCGTTTATCACCCACAAACAGACGGCTTAGTTGAACGGTTTAATCAAACCCTCAAAAACATAATTAAAAAGTTTGTATGCGAGGACACATGCAACTGGGATAAATGGCTCGAACCCCTGTTATTGGCAGTGCGAGAGGTCCCACAAGCCACCACAGGGTTGATGAAATTGAAAAATGAAATTCAATACGTTATCGACCTGTGCACAAAACTCCACACACTCACACACCTAACCCAGGAGAATTTGCGGCAGGCTCAAGAACAGCAAATCCGCCTGTACAACAGAGGCACACACCTTAGGGAGTTCGCACCGGGAGATAAAGTACTCGTGCTGTTGCCCACGTCGAGCTCCAAATTGATCGCCAAGTGGCAAGGACCCTTTGAGGTCACATGGCGAGTCGGGGACGTCGACTATGAGGTGAGGTGAACAGACAGGGGTGGGGCGCTACAGATGTACCACCTCAATCTTCTCAAACTTTGGAACGAGGAGGTCCCCATGGCGTTGGTGGCGTTGGTTCTGGAGAAGGCGGAGCTGGGGCCAGAGGGTCAAAAAGGAACACTGACATCGCTTACCTCTCCAGTCCCCTGTGGAGACCACCTCTCCCCGACCCAACTCACGGAGGTTGCCCAGTTGCAGACCCAATTTTCGGATGTGTTCTCGCCCCTGCCCGGCTGCACCCGCCTCATAGAACACCACATTGAGACGCCCCTGGGGGTGGTAGTGCGCAGCCGCCCTTACAGGCTGCCTGAACACAAGAAAAAGGTGGTTCGGGAAGAACTCGAGGCCATGCTCGACATGGGCATCGTCAAGGACTCCCACAGTGACTGGAGCAGCCCGGTGGTCTTGGTCCCCAAGGCCGACGGGTTGGTCCGGTTCTGTGTGGACTATAGAAAAGTCAACGCAGTGTCTAAATTCGATGCGTACCCAATGCCTCATATTGACAAGTTGCTGGATCGACTAGGCACGGCTCATTTTTATTCGACACTGGATTTGACAAAGGGATATTGGCAGATCCCCTTGACTCCATTATCTCAAGAGAAAATGGCCTTTTCCACACCGTTTGGCTTACACCAGTTTGTCACACTTCCTTTTGGGCTGTGTGGGGCACCTGCTACGTTCCAGCGGCTTATGGATAGGGTCCTCCGCCCCCATGCCACCTATGCGGTTGCATACCTGGACGATATTATAATCTATAGTAATGACTGGCCACGGCATTTACAACACCTAAGGGCCGTCCTTAGGTCACTGAGGCGAGCGGGTCTCACAGCCAACCCGAAGAAGTGTGCGATTGGGCGGATGGAAGTACGGTATCTGGGCTTCCACGTGGGCAATGGGCAGGTGTGTCCCCAAATCAATATGACAGCAGTGATTGCGGCCTGCCCAAGGCCCAAGACCAAAAAGGGGGTGAGACAGTTCCTGGGGCTGGCTGGCTACTATCGTAGGTTTATACCTAATTATTAGGACGTCACCAGCCCGCTGACTGATCTCACTAAAAAGAGGGCACCAGATCCAGTCCAGTGGATGGAGCAATGCCAGCGGGCTTTCTCTGAGGTAAAGGCTGCACTGTGTGGGGGGCCACTGTTACACTCCCCTGACTTTTCCCTCCCCTTTATGTTGCAGACGGACGCATCGGTCAGAGGGGTGGGTGCTGCTCTGTCCCAGGAGGTGGAGGGGGAGGATTGTCCAGTGCTGTACATCAGCAGGAAGCCGTCGGTGCGTGAGGGCCACTACAGCACGATAGAAAAGGAGTGTCTGGCCATCAAGTGAGCGGTCCTTGCCCTCTGCTACTACCTACTGGGACGCCCTTTCACCCTCTGTTTGGACCATGCGCCCCTCCAGTGGCTCCACCACATGAAGGATGCCAATACGCAGATCACCCATTGGTATCTGGCACTCAGCCCTTTAACTTCAAGGTGGTCCACAGGCCGGGGGCGCAGATGGTTGTGGCGGATTTCCTCTCCCGTCAAGGGGGGGGGGGGGGGGGGGGGGGGGGGCGGCTACAGGCCGGATGGCGGCCCGGCCTGAGTCGAGCAGTGAGGGTATGTGGCAGTGGGGGCGTGGTCAAGCGTCGGTCTGTGAACGGAGGGCGGAGTCAGGGAAGGTAAGTGGCAGAATCACTGCACCTGATGTTAGTTAACCTGTGTTTGTGTGTCTTCCCCAGTGACCACGCCCTATAAAAAGAGAGAGAGAGCAGAGGAAGTGAGCTCTCTCCCCAACCAGAAGCCTTGTGTGTGTGTGCGCGCGTGTGTGGCTGGGAGAGTGTTTAAAGCTGAAAAGCTGAAAATAAAAAGAGTTTTTGGAACTCAGTTCTGGCCTGCTGTACTTCTGTGCTCCACCCACCCGCTCTGATCGCTACAAACAGGATAAAGCTGCATTATAACAAGAAGTGTTCTCACTTCCCTGAAGTTGATTATTTCTCTATAACAGAAGGGTTTTGTTCCTTTTATACCACAGCAGTTTGCCAATGATTCAAATGTTTACTTAGCTTGTTTTTAGTGTTGTGAAATGCACAAGAATCAACTTGGTTCCTGTTATGTCTTAGGTTATAGCAGCTATAAAGGAATTCCCTCACCTCTCTCTTGAAGTTACACCTTTACCCCTGACTGCAAAATAAACATCATCCATCCATTATCTGTAGCCGCTTTATCCTGTCCTACAGGGTCGCAGGCAAGCTGGAGCCTATCCCAGCTGACTATGGGCGGGAGGCGGGGTACACCCTGGACAAGTCACCAGGTTATCGCAGGGCTAACACATAGACACAGACAACCATTCACACTCACATTCACACCTACGGTCAATTTAGAGCCACCAATTAGCTTAACCTGCATGTCTTTGGACTGTGGGAGAAACCAGAGCACCCAGAGTAAATCCACGCGGAAACCATGCAAACTCCGCACAGAAAGGCCCTCA
This sequence comes from Neoarius graeffei, assembly GCF_027579695.1. Lineage (NCBI taxonomy): Eukaryota > Metazoa > Chordata > Actinopteri > Siluriformes > Ariidae > Neoarius > Neoarius graeffei. Next base: position 50,901,593 of record NC_083591.1, on the reverse strand, counting down.
CCGGCTGCTGGGATTGAACCCAGGACCTTCTTGCTGTGAGGTGACAGTGCTAACCACTACGCCACTGTGCCGCCCAAAATAAACATCTCCTCACAGAAAAAAAATCAACAATTAGAATGAGGGCAGTGATATACACCTGTGATTTCCCTTGCAGACAGAACTACTGTCAGAGCTGCTCTTATAGAAAATGTATCAACACTTTCTGACCAATCAGGATCAAGAATCCATCAGCACTGTGGTATAATTTGATTTTATAACAACAGCTCTGACCGTACTCAAATCGCACAGTATAAAACCTAATAGTGGAAATGACTAAATAAGACAAGGAATCACTACTTGGACATCTTTAGGGGAGAGCAGGGAGACTTGGGATAGTTTGTATTCCCATAAATTAATTTCAGCCAATCAGGTTTTAGACTACATCAGAAGTTAGATGTTGCCCCTTAGAGTAACCAACTTCCTTTGGAGACAGGAAGCTGGACACTGCAGTAGGGTTTGTGTAGTTCAATATTTTATCAACAAAAACTTGTATTTTCTACTTCATCTCCATTCTATGGTGTAATGTACAACTATGCTGGTGAATTGGAGATTTGTTCAGAATTAAAGTATGTCGCCTAGAGTGACCAGTTACAGTGGGGCAAAAAAGTATTTAGTCAGCCACCAATTGTGCAAGTTCTCCCACTTAAAAAGATGAGAGAGGCCTGTAATTTTCATCATAGGTATACCTCAACTATGAGAGACAGAATGGGGGGAAAGAATCCAGGAAATCACATTGTAGGATTTTTAATGAATTAATTGGTAAATTCCTCGGTAAAATAAGTATTTGGTCACCTACAAACAAGCAAGATTTCTGGCTCTCATAGACCTGTAACTTCTTCTTTAAGAGGCTCCTCTGTCCTCCACTCGTTTACCTGTATTAATGGCACCTGTTTGAACTCGTTATCAGTATAAAAGACACCTGTCTACAACCTCAAACAGTCACACTCCAAACTCCACTATGGCGAAGACCAAAAAGCTGTCAAAGCACACCAGAAACAAAATTGTAGACCTGCACCAGGCTGGGAAGACTGAATCTGCAATAGGTAAGCAGCTTGGTGTGAAGAAATCAACTGTGGGAGCAATTATTAGAAAATGGAAGGCATACAAGACCACTGATAATCTTCCTCGATCTGGGGCTCCACGCAAGATCTCACCCCGTGGGGTCAAAATGATCACAAGAACGGTGAGCAAAAATCCCAGAACCACACGGGGGGACCTACTGAATGACCTGCAGAGAGCTGGGACTAAAGTAACAAAGGCTACCATCAGTAACACACTACGCCGCCAGGGACTCAAATCCTGCAGTGCCAGACGTGTCCCCCTGCTTAAGCCAGTACATGTCCAGGCCCGTCTGAAGTTTGCTAGAGAGCATTTGGATGATCCAGAAGAGGATTGGGAGAATGTCATGTGGTCAGATGAAACCAAAATAGAACTTTTTGGTAAAAACTCAACTTGCCGTGTTTGGAGGAGAAAGAATGCTGAGTTGCAACCAAAGAACACCATACCTACTGTGAAGCATGGGGGTGGAAACATCATGCTTTGGGGCTGTTTTTCTGCAAAGGGACCAGGATGACTGATCCATGTAAAGGAAAGAATGAATGGGGCCATGTATTGTGAGATTTTGAGTGAAAACCTCCTTCCATCAGCAAGGGCATTGAAGATGAAACATGGCTGGGTCTTTCAGCATGACAATGATCCCAAACACACCGCCCGGGCAACGAAGGAGTGGCTTCGTAAGAAGCATTTCAAGGTCCTGGAGTGACCTAGCCAGTCTCCAGATCTCAACCCCATAGAAAATCTTTGGAGGGAGTTGAAAGTCCGTGTTGCCCAGCGACAGCCCCAAAACATCACTGCTCTAGAGGAGATCTGCATGGAGGAATGGGCCAAAATACCAGCAACAGTGTGTGAAAACCTTGTGAAGACTTACAGAAAACATTTGACCTCTGTCATTGCCAACAATGGGGATGTAGCAAAGTATTGAGATGAACTTTTGTTATTGACCAAATACTTATTTTCCACCATAATTCGCAAATAAATTCTTTAAAAATCAGACAATGTGATTTTCTGGATTTTTTTCTCATTTTGTCTCTCATAGTTGAGGTATACCTATGATGAAAACTACAGGCCTCTCTCATCTTTTTAAGTGGGAGAACTTGCACAACTGGTGACTGACTAAATACTTTTTTGCCCCTCTGTATAGTAATATAGAAATCAAAGCTCAATGTTTCTCACAGCAGTGGAAAAAAAAAGAAATAATTGATATTGTAAAAAACTGTAAACATAAAACATCTACTGATTGTGATAACATTGATATGAAAATTGTGAAAAGGGTCATTGAGGGAATTTCAAAACCATTAACTTTCATCTGTAACTTATCATTCCAAACTGGCAAATTTCCAAACAAAATGAAAATAGCTAAAGTTGTGCCGCTGTATAAAACTGGGGATAGACTCCACTTCACAAACTACAGGCCTGTTTCTTTATTACCACAATTCTCAAAAATTCTAGAAAAAAATATTCAACAACAGATTAGACAAATTCCTGGATAAGCATAAATTACTCTCTGACAGTCAATATGGATTTAGATCAAACAGTTCAACAGCACTGGCATTAATGGAATCAGTTGAGGAAATCACTAACGCTATAGATCACAAACAGTACCCAATTGGAATATTCATCGACCTCAAGAAAGCTTTCGACACAATCAATCATGATATATTAATCAATAAACTGGAACGGTATGGGATCAGGGGGATAGTTTTGCACTGGGTGAAAAGTTATTAAAGGGACAGGAGACAGTTTGCGGGCAGCACGGTGGTGTAGTGGTTAGCGCTGTCGCCTCACAGCAAGAAGGTCCTGGGTTCGAGCCCCGGGGCTGGCAAGGGCCTTTCTGTGCGGAGTTTGCATGTTCTCCCCGTGTCCGCGTGGGTTTCCTCCGGGTGCTCCGGTTTCCCCCACAGTCCAAAGACATGCAGGTTAGGTTAACTGGTGACTCTAAATTGACCGTAGGTGTGAATGTGAGTGTGAATGGTTGTCTGTGTCTATGTGTCAGCCCTGTGATGACCTGGTGACTTGTCCAGGGTGTACCCCGCCTTTCGCCCGTAGTCAGCTGGGATAGGTTCCAGCTTGCCTGCGACCCTGTAGAAGGATAAAGCGGCTAGAGATAATGAGATGAGATGAGACAGTTTGTGAAGTTGGGAGATTACACTTCTTCATGCTTGGACATTGCTTGTGGTGTCCCCCAGGGGTCAGTATTGGGTCCAAAACTGTTCATCTCATTATCTCATCTCATCTCATTATCTGTAGCCACTTTATCCTGTTCTACAGGGTCGCAGGCAAGCTGGAGCCTATCCCAGCTGACTACGGGCGAAAGGCGGGGTACACCCTGGACAAGTCGCCAGGTCATCACAGGGCTGACACATAGACACAGACAACCATTCACACTCACATTCACACCTACGGTCAATTTAGAGTCACCAGTTAACCTAACCTGCATGTCTTTGGACTGTGGGGGAAACCAGAGCACCCGGAGGAAACCCACGCGGACACGGTGAGAACATGCAAACTCCACACAGAAAGGCCCTCGCCGGGCACGGGGCTCAAACCCGGACCTTCTTGCTGTGAGGCGACAGCGCTAACCACTACACCACCGTGCCACCCCCAAAAGTGTTCATTCTCTACATAAATGATATCTGCAAAGTTTCTAAGTTATTAAAATTAGTTTTATTTGCAGACGACACAAATATTTTTTGTTCAGGGAGGAATTTACAGGATCTTCTGGGGATGATCACTGCAGAACTGTCTAAATTAAAGTGGTCTGACAGGAACAAATTATCTTTAAACCTTAACAAAACTAAATTCATGTTATTTGGGAATTGTAAAAGGAATACTCAAGCACTAATACAGGTAGATGGGGTTGATATTGTAAGGGTACATGAAAATAAATTTCTTGGTGTAATTGTGGACGATAAAATAACATGGAAATCCCACATAAAACACGTACAAACTGTCATGGAGCATTTCAGTACTGAGTAAGGCAAAACACTTTCTGGACTACAAATCACTCCACTTTCTTTACAGCTCACTAATATTACCATACTTAAATTACTGTGTAGAGATTTGGGGTAATACTTATAAATGTACATTACAACCACTGATTATACTGCAGAAAAGAGCCATAAGGACAATTCATAACACTGGTTACAGAGAACATACTAATCATTTATTCTTAAAATCAAAAATACTAAAACTCACAGATCTGGTTCATTTTCAAACAGCACAAATCATGTATAGAACAATAAACAACCTACTTCCAGTCAACATTCAAAAACTTTTTTTTTTTCAGAAAGAAGAGGGATATCATTTGAGGGGGGGAAATGAACTTTAAACATCTTTTTGCTTGCACAACCTCTAAAATCACATTGCATCTCAGTATGTGGAGTGAAATTGTGGAACAGACTGTCGGGGGGGCTGAAGCAATGTCCAAGCATGAGTATATTCAAACAGCGGTACAAACACATGGTATTCACTAGGTACAGGGAGGAAGAAGGGTGGGACGAGCACTAGGGCTTTTGCACATATTTATTTACTTTGTTTATTTTGTTTATTTTCTATTTTGTTGGTACAGGCAAATATGTTTAAATTACTTGTGTTTAGGAGTATGTGATTAAAAAAACAGTAAATAAAAATAATAATAACAATAAAAATAAATAAATAATAAATTTTATATATATATATATATATATATATATATACTGGGTGCGATTTGAGGGCGGCACGGTGGTGTAGTGGTTAGCGCTGTCGCCTCACAGCAAGAAGGTCCTGGGTTCGAGCCCCGGGGCCGGCGAGGGCCTTTCTGTGCAGAGTTTGCATGTTCTCCCTGTGTCCGCGTGGGTTTCCTCCGGGTGCTCCGGTTTCCCCCACAGTCCAAAGACATGCAGGTTAGGTTAACTGGTGACTCTAAATTGACCGTAGGTGTGAATGTGAGTGTGAATGGTTGTCTGTGTCTATGTGTCAGCCCTGTGATGACCTGGCGACTTGTCCAGGGTGTACCCCGCCTTTCGCCCGTAGTCAGCTGGGATAGGCTCCAGCTTGCCTGCGACCCTGTAGAAGGATAAAGCGGCTAGAGATAATGAGATGAGATGAGATGAGACTTCAGAATGCTTAACAGTTGTCTTTTCAGTCATTTATTATAGTAGATCATATAAAGATATATAAAATAGGAAAGGAAAGAGAAGAATAGAAGAAGACATCACTTCTGATGATGCCGAGAGTACGCGCACTCTGAGTTGTGTTTTAGGAATGTTATCTATTATACTCTGAAAGCAGTCGCTCACTGCTTGTGTCTTCACGTGATTGGCTCAAGATTTTCTATGAAGCTTTGTTAAAGCGTGCACCTGGCGTGCTCTGGTATGTGCAGGCGGATGCGAGTTAGGGAGAGCTCAAGCTCCCTGCTTATCACCACCAAGGTCAGGAGAGGTGGTTACATCATGAGAAGATGCAAGCTAGGATGAACTCAAGCACCCTGCTCATTACCACCAAGGCCACAGAAAAGCGATTACAACATAGGAAAAAACATCTTTCTCAGTATAGGCCACTTGAGCTCAACACACAGAAACACAGAGAATAATAATGTTCATCCATTAAAAATTCCCTCACAGCTGTTAGCCTATTGTTACCTTAATTTTGTGACGTTTCATGATTAAAAAAAAAAACATCCCCCCTTCTGGTTTTTTTGACAAATCGCACCCTGTATATGTACAGGAAGTAAATAGTAAATAGTATTATTAATTAATTGGAAAAGGGGTAGGATTAAATAAGCTAATGCTTCTTCCTACTCCTTTTCAAACATGTTAAGTTAATATTGTTCCATTGGTTTTTTTTAATTGAATTAAGTGATTTTATTTGTTCTTTTGTTTTTGTTTTTTTTGTGTTTGTTTTTCTTCTCTTCTGTTTTGCACTACTTTGATATGTTTGAAATAAAGCATTCATTCATTCATTCATATGGTAGTATTATTTATTAAACTTAAATTCTGGGGGAAAAAAATTTAAGGATTTTTTTTTTTTCAAAATGTCCAGATAGGGAGAGTTGGGACAGTTCATCATGTTACAGGTTTTTTTTTCTTGTGGTTTATAAATATAAAATTGTTTAAAAATGTTTGTTTAAAATGTGGGAGGGTCCCTGCATGAGGATTAATCTTATTCCATTCCTTCTTGAGAATGGAACTCTTTTGTCAAGTCAGGTTTTGGGTAAACTGACATTTTTCTGTCGCTGTACCAGCATCATTTGTTCATTCATACAGTTCATATGTGACAAGTTTTGATGATAAATAAAAAAAAATGTAAACATGTAGGATTAAGCTAGGTGTTTTATTTTTGTCCCATGTCTCCCTAATATGTCCCAAGTCTCCCAACATAACGTCCCATGTCTCCCGTCAGTGTCCCATGTCTCCCTGCAAAAAAATATAATAACAGAAAAAGTGAAGTCTGAAGGCCAGTATCTGTGACAAGCTGAGAAACTAATGTTGTGGTAAGAGGGGATAGTAAATACTCTCTAATTCAGTATGAGACAGGAATGTGATTAAAGAATTTCACACAATCTACAAAAGCTGAAAACTTGTCCCAAGTCTCCCTGCTCTCCCCGACTTATCTGAATCAGCTTATGAGAACTCAATAACTGAACCTTGTTTGAAGAACTCAATCTGATTGAACTGTATTTCCGTGAGCGAAATTTTAAGCAAGCACAACTCCTGTGACTCAAGTTTTAATTACTCAAATAATATTAGTTTAAGCTTTATTCTTTCAACTTTTTTTAACTCAGCACCTCACACACACACACACACACACACACACACACACACACACACACACACACACACACACACACACAAATCCTTTTTGGCGACGACAACTGTTACTTTTAATTAGCTCTCGGCTACTAATTAAATAACGTGAGGTACATCATTTATACTGTATATTATAATTGCTCCAGGATCCCAGGGCCAATCCTGGCATCCAGTTTGTGCTGTATTCCCACCTCACGCCCAGTGTTCCTGGGATTGAATCCTGGTCCAGCACAGCCCTGATGAGGATAAAGCAGTTACCAAGAGTGAGATTTAACACAGGTTTGTCAACAAAACAGCACTTCTGAACTGACTTAATTAGTTCTTTAAACTAAATTTTGTCAAAGTAAGTGTAACAAAGATTATTCTATCCACATTCACTGGATATGAGCAATCACGCGCTCTGATTGGCTACTCTACTACTAGGCTATCAGCTCATATACTGTGAGTAGAGAAGAACAACATGGTGGAGCGCATCAAGTCAGATATATCACTTTGTCAAGTATTTAAAAGAAACAGAAATAACTAAAAGAATGTCTTTGTCAGCTCAGTCGGTGGTGGTAATGCACCTTTAAGTTGGTTTGCCAACCATAAAAAAAAACTGAAAGAAGAAGAAGAAAATGGCGGAGCATGTTGCTGAACCAACCGAGGATGAAATAAAAACTCTACTCAAAAACAAAATCCCAAAAAATAAAAAAGCAACAAAATATGGAATGAAAGTATTTGATGGTAAGAGCATATCTTTTTTATTTTTTTTTCAAGATTTATCGCTATAGCATTTTTCACAAATTGCTGCTGTCATTTCACCGGTCTGTTTACATTCTAAGCAGAAATTATTTTGTCAAATGTTTGTACAAAGTTTTTATTCATCGAATTTGCAGAAAATAAAAATAAAAATGCTTTGTTTCTCAAAATCCAGTGAACGTGGATAGAATAAAAGAGTTTATTCCATTCAATCTCGTCGTACACGTCTTATGGCTTTTCGTTTTTAAGAGGCTGATAACAGACAATTATAAAGCTGTTTCTAGAGGGTTTTTTAACTTTTGTGGTTTCTTGTGAGTGCAACAAGATTTTTGTTGTTGTTGTTGTTGTTGTTGTTGTTGTTGTTGTTGTTTTAATTAAGTTAAAGAAAAATGGGGATAAAAAGAGACACTGGTAAATGGTAAACTATAGCTGCTGTAACATAAGTGAAACAGAAACTTGTTTGGTGGAATTTCAGTAAGTACAGTTTAAAAAAAAAACACAGTCTATTTGATATGTAATACAAGTTAGTGGTTAGTAAGAAAGAGTCTAATATATTAGTTAGGACTGTCACTAGTACACTGTAGTTAAAGCAGACGGGTTGGTGACACTCAGAACTCTATGCGATACGGAGAAAGCCAGGCCAATGTCTTGTCAATATAAATATAAATGAATCCCAGATGATGTATGACATGTAAACTCCAAGAACATTCTCATCTCATTATCTCTAGCCGCTTTATCCTTCTACAGGGTCGCAGGCAAGCTGGAGCCTATCCCAGCTGACTACGGGCGAAAGGTGGGGTACACCCTGGACAAGTTGCCAGGTCATCACAGGGCTGACACATAGACACAGACAACCATTCACACTCACATTCACACCTACGGTCAATTTAGAGTCACCAGTTAACCTAACCTGCATGTCTTTGGACTGTGGGGGAAACCGGAGCACCCGGAGGAAACCCACGCGGACACGGGGAGAACATGCAAACTCCACACAGAAAGGCCCTCGCCGGCCACGAGGCTCGAACCCGGACCTTCTTGCTGTGAGACGACAGCGCTAACCACTACACCACCGTGCCGCCCACTCCAAGAACATAACTGAAAATTTTAAGAGCTTACTCAAGTTTTGCCTTCTCCAAAATTGCAGTCCAGTCGCGGTCAGCAAGCACACCAGAAGTCCACACACCATCAGAGAAGGCCAAATGATGGAACTGAAACAACACAACGGATGTAAACACGAGTACACAAAGTAAATAAATTCCTCAAAACAAATACCTTCAGTTGGAACGTTCTTGAGTTTGGAGAAAATCTACGATTAAAACACTCGATAACTATTTATTCGTCTTTTATAACTGGAATAAAACATGATGTGCTGCCCTGTTATCGGAAAATAATCGACGGTGAGGTGGTGTGATGCGATCTGATGGGAAGCAGAGTAATTCTCACCACAAGTTCTAATAACAGCACGTCGCAAAGTGTTTTAATCAACTTATACGGTAATTTGTGAAAGCTACGGATCTTTTTTATTAATTAGTAAAATGGAAACCTGTCGACCCTGAAGAGGAACATTGTGAAGTCCTGGTTGAAGGACTGAAGGTGTAAAAATGTATTTTCGATATAGTCCTTCTTTACAAATCACTTCGATAAGTAACACACTCTACTACATGCATATACAGGAGATTACGGTAACCACTGGGTAAAAATTTTATTTATTTATTTATGGGGAGGGGGGTTAGGAGTGGGAAATGAGCTGCCATTTGCCTGCTGGATATCTTCGTCCCCTGTATACCAGAACATTCCAATCACTACTTCAACAGGCTTCGACTTTAACCACAGCTGTGGCGATTTAGATTGGATTTTTTTTGGGGGGGGGCTTCTTTTGGCTGGAAAAAAAGTGCATTTTTGACGATTTTCAGCTTGAAATTTTTATTAATGTGAGATTGAGGAAAGAGGGTGGGACATCCAGGGTGTCATTTAATATTTCCAGTTGAAAACACCTACACGGCTGTTAGATATTCTACAGTCATATGCCAATTGGCTGAATTTTTTCATGCATTTTGAAGCCGCATACTTCAATGATAAAATGTGTCGTGGTTGGAAGGTCTGAAAATGACACGTCATCTGTTTTATCAGTTTATAGATATTCCTATCCAGAAATTCTGAATAAAATGTGTAAGCCATTACAGGATAATAATAATCATCTACACTTTCTACTCACTTGCTGGAGTCCTCAGTTTTAACCTCAAATGGATGCTGTTGTGTTATTACACCCAAGGCAGCTGTAAGGAAACAGATGACACAGAGAACAATGCTGAAAAAGTCCTAACAATAATATACACAAAAAATAATGGATTTATTATCACTGTATTATTATTATTATTATTATTATTATTATTATTAGCTCATCCAGCCGACAGGTGATGAGTTTATGCCATCGTATGTCATCCGGCGTCATCCACATTTCACGAAAATCGCTTCTTCTCTCTCAATTCTTCACCAATTTTTATTCTTTTTGGCAGGAAGGAAGGTCTGCCTGGGGTGCATACACTACCGTTCAAAAGTTTGGGGTCACCCAGACAATTTTGTGTTTTCCATGAAAAGTCACACTTTTATTTACCACCATAAGTTGTAAAATGAACAGAAAATATAGTCAAGACATTTTTCTGGCCATTTTGAGCATTTAATCGACCCCACAAATGTGATGCTCCAGAAACTCAATCTGCTCAAAGGAAGGTCAGTTTTATAGCTTCTCTAAAGAGCTCAACTGTTTTCAGCTGTGCTAACATGATTGTACAAGGGTTTTCTAATCATCCATTAGCCTTCTGAGGCAATGAGCAAACACATTGTACCATTAGAACACTGGAGTGAGAGTTGCTGGAAATGGGCCTCTATACACCTATGGAGATATTGCACCAAAAACCAGACATTTGCAGCTAGAATAGTCATTTACCACATTAGCAATGTATAGAGTGGATTTCTGATTAGTTTAAAGTGATCTTCATTGAAAAGAACAGTGCTTTTCTTTCAAAAATAAGGACATTTCAAAGTGACCCCAAACTTTTGAACGGTAGTGTACACAGTAGCTTTCTTTCTTTCTTTTTTAGAATTAGAATATCTTTATTGTCATTGTAAATAAATACAATGAAATTAAACGCAATCCTTGGTGCAAAAAAAGTGCATCTAAAAAAACCTGTGAAAATAATACAACAAGATAAACTCATAAATATATAAATAAATAATTTATAAAGTTTTTTAAAACAGCAGTCATCACTCGCAAACATTCACATCCTACGGTATGGAGGGCATTGCACGATCCCATATTGTATCATATTGTATTACTGAATGTACAGGTTTCCCTTATGGCTCTGGCATAGAAACTGTTCCTAATCCTGTTTGTCCTGTCTGCCTTAAGGCAGCAGTTTAAACACAGTGTGTCTGGGGTTCTTCTTTTGGTAGAAGAGAAGCTTCTACCCAAATTTGCATAATTGCAATTAATAATGAAGATATGGAGTAATTAATCAAGCCCTAATGAGCAGTTTCCACACAAATTGCTTCTTCTCCATCAATTCTTCACCGATTTTGATTCTTTCTGGCATGAAGATAGGGGTACCTAGGGTGCATAGAACTTCTACCTAGATTTGCTTAATTACAATTATTAATTAACTTATGGACTAATTAAGCCTTAATGAGCAGTTCAACAAAAATCCCTTTTTTTTGGTCAGTTCCTCGCCGTTTTGGATTCTTTCTGGCAAATAGGTCAGTATTCCTAGGGTGTATATAGTTTCTGTATATCGCCTGTATATAGTGTGTATAGCTTGCAGCATTTATTGCGCAAGGAAGGCGGCCCACTTTAGATCGTTCCTTCTGGACTAGACAGGGCCGGAGTAATATTTTACACACGGTATTTGATGTTATAATCAGCTCATCAGTGTTTTTGTTAGGCCACTACCTGTGACCTAAGATGACAAGCTACTCTTCTCTAAGTCTAATATTATTTATTATTATTAATATGTGATTGTTTCAGCTTTTCGATGTTATAACCGGTTAATTTTTTATAGTACTGTGCCTCAGCTGCTACCCGTAGCTTAGAGGCACGCCACTTTCCTAAGGATATGAGCTGTTCCAAGCAAAGCTGTCATTTGCGCACTTCCTGGGATTCCCAGAACTTCTTTGGTTTCCAAAAGGTTCTTTGAGATGGTCCCCAGTGTGCCTATTACAAAAGGTACGACCTTCACTGTTGCTTGGTGCAATCGCCTAACTTCAAGTGCCAGATCTTGGTATCTTTCTACCTTCCACCCTTCTGTTCTAACTACATTTTGATCGGCAGGTACGGTTATGTCAATCATAACCCACTTATGATGGGTCTTATCTACCAGCATAATGTCAGGTCTGTTGTGCTCTAGTCACCAGTCTGTGAAAACAGATGAGTCCCACATGAGACTGGTTTGCTCATCTTCCATTATTATTATTAGTAGTAGTAGTAGTAGTAGTGTCACCATTTCCCCATTTGTTTTTGGTTCTATTTTTGTCCTGTCTCCATCTCCAGTCCTGTCATTGACTTGTTATCCTACTGTGTTCACCTGTTCCATGTTTCATTCAGGTTAGTTTGTGTATTTAAACCTTGGTGGTGAAAGATCTCAAGTTTTTTGTTGTCGTTTGTTTGTTTGTTTGTTTGTTTGTTTGTTTGTTTGTTTGTTTGTTTGTTTGTTTTTTAATGCATTGAGCATTTCTGAGGTTTGGGATTTTGTTTGTTTGTTTGTTTGTTTGTTTGTTTGTTTGTTTGTGTTTTTTAATATCCTAGGCAAAAGTTTCTGGATTCCACTTCATAAAGTCAAAAATAGAATATTTCTGTATATAGAATATATAATTTAAAAATTATCGGTCAGATTATTTGCAAGTCAATTATTCTCAGAAGAAGAAAGCACAACTTTATTCATCACACACTTGTGAAATTTCATCTCTGCATTTAACCCATCTGAAGCCGTGAACACACACATGTGAGCAATGAGCACACACACATACAGTGGTGCTTGAAAGTTTGTGAACCCTATACAGTTTTCTATACTTCTGCATAAATATGACCTAAAACATCATCAGATTTTCACACAAGTCCTAAAAGTAGATAAAGAGAACCCAGTTAAACAAATGAGACAAAAATATTATACTTGGTCATTTATTTATTGAGGAAAATGATCCAATATTACAGATCTGTGAGTGGCAAAAGTATGTGAACCTTTGCTTTCAGTATCTGGTGTGACCCCCTTGTGCAGCAATAACTGCAACTAAACATTTCCGGTAACTGTTGATCAGTCCTGCACACCGGCTTGGAGGAATTTTAGCCCGTTCCTCCGTACAGAACAGCTTCAACTCTGGGATGTTGGTGGGTTTCCTCACATGAACTGCTCGCTTCAGGTCCTTCCACATTTTCATTGGATTAAGGTCATGACTTTGACTTGGCCATTCCAAAACATTAACTTTATTCTTCTTTAACCATTCTTTGGTAGAATTACTTGTGTGCTTAGGGTCGTTGTCTTGCTGCGTGACCCACCTTCTCTTGAGATTCAGTTCGTGGACAGATGTCCTGACATTTTGCTTGAGAATTCGCTGGTAAAATTCAGAATTCATTGTTCCATTAATGATGGCAAGCCGTCCTGGCCCAGATGCAGCAAAACAGGCCCAAACCATGATACTACCACCACCATGTTTCACAGGTGGAATAAGGTTTTTATGCTGGAATGCAGTGTTTTCCTTTCTCCAAACATAACACTTCTCATTTAAACCAAACAGTTCTATTTTGGTCTCATCCGTCCACAAAACATTTTTTCAATAGCCTTCTGGCTTGTCCACATGATCTTTAGCAAACTGCAGACGAGTAGCAATGTTCTTTTTGGAGAGCAGTGGCTTTCTCCTTGCAACCTTGCCATGCACACCATTGTTGTTCAGTGTTCTCCTGATGGTGGACTCATGAACATTAGCCAATGTGAGAGAGGCCTTCAGTTGCTTAGAAGTTACCCTGGGGTCCTTTGTGACCTCACCGACTACTACATGCCTTGCTCTTGGAGTGATCTTTGTTGGTTGACCACTCCTGGGGAGGGTAACAACAGTCTTGAATTTCCTCCCTTTGTACACAATCTGTCTGACTGTGGATTGGTGGAGTCCAAACACATTAGAGATGGTTTTGTAACCTTTTCCAGCCTGATGAGCATCAACAATGCTTTTTCTGAGGTCCTCAGTTCATGTGAGGAAACCTACCAACATCTCAGAGTTGAAGCTGTTCTGTACGGAGGAATGGGCTAAAACTCCAAGCCAGTGTGCAGGACTGATCAATAGTTACCAGAAATGTTTAGTTGCAGTTATTGCTGCACAAGGGGGTCACACCAGATACTGAAAGCAAAGGTTCACATACTTTTGCCACTCACAGATATGTAATATTGGATCATTTTCCTCAATAAATAAATGACCAGGTATAATATTTTTGTCTCAATTGTTTAACTGGGTTCTCTTTATCTACTTTTAGGACTTGTGTGAAAATCTGATGATGTTTGAGGTCATATTTATGCAGAAATATAGAAAATTCTAAAGGGTTCACAAACTTTCAAGCACCACTGTACCCAGAGCAGTGGGCAGCCATGCTAACAGCGCCCGGGGAGCAGTTGGGAGTTAGATGCCTTGCTCAAGGGTAACTCAGCCCAATGCCATCCCATATTAACCTAACCGCATGTCTTTGGACTGTGGAGGAAACTGGAGCACCAAGAAGAAACCCACGCAAACACGAGGAGAACATGCAAACTCCACACAGAAAAAGCCCTCGCCGGCCACTGGGTTCGGACCCAGAACCTTCTTGATGTGAGGTAACCATGCTAACCACTACACCACCGTGCCGCCAGTAATTAGTCATTTGTCAGTAATTGTCAGTAATTATCCCATGAAAAATATGATGGGTTTTTTTTTTGTTGTTTTTTGTTTTTTTCTATTACATACTTGTGGTTGATCCTGGAGTGACTAAAACATGAACAGATGCTTGGTGCTCGCCGGCTCTGCACAAGTACCATCCTGCGTCCTGCATCTTCAGCTGCCTCATGGTCACGGTAACTGTGTCCTTCCTGTTATCGCTAATGAGCAGAGATTTGCTGCTGAACGTCCCGTTGTTTGTAACCTTGCAGGAGTGTAAGTTGCCACTCCTGCACCACCTCTTCTCATTCTCTCTGATGGAAAACAACAACAAGGGCACTTAAAAAAATTCTCTTCTGTGAAGCGGCTGTGGTGTGTTAACTTCATCGTTTCTTTTGTTCTAGTTGTAACTGGAATAGAACAAAACCAGTGAGCAGCTGGAGGACTGAAAACCTGAGGTGTAATATGTCTGAAACAACAGCTACAGTGAGAAACGTGTAAATATATTTACTGTAGTACCTGTGTTTCTCACTGTAGACGCACTGCACAGTGACACTGCCACCCTCTTCAGCTTGTACTTCATCCTTTACTACTGACATACCTAAAATACATACATAAAGAAAGAACAACTCATATGAGTGTTATATTGTCTTTTAAGGTCATGGAGAATGGAGTTGTTGTAAACTATATGAGTCACTGAAGTAAGAAACGCATCGTAGCCGTTATTTATTAGTTTCTGATGTACAAACCAAAATGTCGTCACCACAAATCTGCTGTCTTCTGGCTAAAAGTTTCTTCACTATTAGTAAAAATTATATATTTTAACTGGGCAATGAAATACAGTCTGAGAAGCACGATTTGTAACTTGCTGGCCAATTAAATGATTCAAATTCGTCGGTAAGGAATAAAACCTGGCAGCGTGTCCAGTTATAGAAAAATAATCAACAACAAGTCCATTATTTTCCAATACATCCAAAATGCTCTTGTATTATTCCTCTTTACACAACAGAAATTTGGTAACGCTAGCAATTTTTTTATTATTATTTATTAAACAAAAACACTTTTTATCCATTAATAGTTACATTTTATGTATGGAACATCTGCGAAACAAGTTCCTGTTATCACTTCGCAGCTATAAACAGCCGATCCTTCAACAGTGACTGTTTATCTTGAATTTGCTAACATGTACGAAAAAAGGAAGAAAAAAAAAGAAATGCAGTTTGTTATGGAGAAAAAAGCTGAAAATTACAGTTTTACTGAAGGGCTGACACTGGAGACTCCTTCCAAAAATGCTAAATAAATGTTTCCTCATAGAAAACGTCATCAAGAAGTACACGTGGTTTTCTGTAGAGTGCCCACCACACAAGTTGAAATGGGCCTCATTTATCAATCTCTCAGTAAAGTCGTGTGTAAATGTCGCAAACTAGTTTTCTGCCGGATTTAGAAACATTTCAGGAATGCTGATGGTGGTCGCCTTACAGCAAGAAGGTTCTGGGTTCGAGCCCAGTGGCTGACAGGGGTCTTTCCGTGTGGAGTTTGTATGTTCTGCCTGTGTCTGCATGGGTTTCCTCCGGGTGCTCCGGTTTCCCCCAAAGACATGCAGGTTAGGTTAACTGGTGGCTCTAAATTGACCGTAGGTGTGAATGTGAGTGTGAATGGTTGTCTGTGTCTATGTGTCAGCCCTCTGATGACCTGGCGACTTGTCCAGGGTGTACCCCGCCTTTCGCCCGTAGTCAGCTGGGATAGGCTCCAGCTTGCCCGTGACCCTGCACAGGATAAGCAGCTACAGATAATGGATGGATGTTGTCTCATTGTTAGTTGATCCTACAGAAATATATTAATTACAAGGAGTGTATTGTTTTAAACCTGTGCTTTGAGATACAGTCAGAGATGCTGTCATAGAAAATTAATCAACACCTTCAGACCAGGCAGATATAGATTAAATCAGCTTCCCCCACTGACCCTGTTTGACACTGATTTGAAGTGATGCGTAGCTGTCCTTGTTCCATATCCCTCCTATTTCCACGCCACACCAGTACCAGCCAGAGTCCTCCTCCTTCAGCTCACGCATGGTCACCATGAACACATTCTGTACCGGTTCGTCAGTGATCGTTATTCTTGCATTCGAGAACGGAGCAGATTCCGACTCGTCTGTGCGTGCCAGGCTGGTGCAGAAAGTGTGCACAGAGCCTTTGCACCAGTACTTCACATTTGGAATGTACTCAGGGTTGTAAAGGCAGGGCACAGTGATCGACTGGCCCTGTAACAATGTCTGGTCTCCCACTGTGGTCACGGTGCATAGGACACCTACAGCCAAGGACAAAAAACAAGCCAAGGTTCATTATTAAAAACACATTATTTACATACCAGTTGAAAAGTACTGAGAAGTATACATGAGTGTCGAAATCTTTCTCACATTGCAGTAAACATATCGAATTTAATGTCTGCTTGACTGAAAGTCAGCGTGACAATATCTAGATTTAAACAAACTTCAGTATTGAAGAGTAAGTTTTAATAAATATTATTTAGAAATAAAAAATGAGCAATTGAGACATAAATCTGCATTGTTTAATTTATTTGATTACATATAGCATTTATTATATATACATGCATGCTGAGAGCAGAGAGAGAGTCAACGTGTCCGGTGGTACGAACACATTGAACAAGCCACTGGCTGCATCAACACCATCACCAAGTTGCAGTTGCCAGGCAACAGAGGTCGTGGCAGACCAAGGAAAGCTTGGATGGAGTGTGTCAAGAAAGACATCAAAGTGTGCGGCCTCACCAGTATGGATCCGCTGGACAGAGCTGCCTGGAAACGCGGTGTGAAGACTAGCCGACTGCTGCCTACCCCTGTGTCAGGGACCCCTGCAGCAGTATAATCAAATACTGGATACTACTACTACTACTACTACTACTACTACTAAGAGCAGTATTACTAGGAAGGACCACAAAACCAACAAACAGCTGTATGGTAAACTTAACATAACAGCTGTACTACAGGAAAGGCGGTTGAAGTTCATAGGGCACTTGTGGAGGAGGAGGAATGAGGAAATAATAAGTCAAGTGCTTCTTTGGGAGCCAAAGCAAGGTGCAAGAAAGAGAGGAAGACCAGCACTTACATATGTGGACCAGCTATGGAAAGACTCTGGACTGTCCACTGAGGAATTGAAAACCATCCTGGATGACCGTGAAGAATGGGGGAAACTAGTTCGTAGTGTCCGAGTGCACTCGAACTAAGTATTTATTAAATTTGAGACAAATCTAGAATTTGGCTTGCTGATTAGCTAATATTTATTATTATATCCACGTTCACTGGATATAAGCAATCGCGCACTCTGATTGGCTACTCTACTACTAGGATATCAGCTTATGTACCATGAGTAGAGAAAAACAAAATGGCAACGCGTGTTGCTGAACCAACCGAGGACGAAATAAAAACTCTACTCAAAAACAAAACCGCAGGAAAAAAGCAACAAAATATGGAATGAAAGTATTTGATGGTAAGAATGTATCTTTTTTATTTTTCAAGAATAATAATAATAATTATTATTATTATTGCATTTTTCACAAATTGATCCTGTCATTTCACAGGTTTGTTTACATTCTAAGCGGAAATGATTTTGTCGGATGTTTTGTATGAAGTTTTTATTTATCGAATTTGCAAAAAAATTAAAATAAAAATGCTCTGTTCCTCAAAATCCAGTGAATGTGGATAGAATAAAACAGTTATTCCAGTCAATCTCGTCGAACATGGCTTATAGCCGACTCGGTGCTGCGTGCCTTGTCGGCTATCAGCTCATGTACGACTTGATTTCGTGGCATAACTGTTAAATATCCTTGTTGGAATTGATGCTAAGGCAGGAAAACAAAACTTGCAAGCAAACTTACCAAGCTTCAAGCTAAAGCTCACTCTGATTGTGTTCGACTAACTGAAGTTTGTCTATTGATTGGACATCTTAGAAAATACAAATATAAAACCTGAACTGGCATAGCAGCTCATGGCATTTAGATTTTTAGTGAGTACTTTCAAGGTCAAAAAAATTGGAAGGAGTAAAAAGTTCTTTCTTTTATGAATTTACTTGAGGCAGAGTACAAATCATCCAGTAACAAAGGATTTTTGAAATGTTGGTTGTTTGAATGGACAGATTCTGAAAAATAAGGCTGCAGTTATCATTTGGATTATTTGTATTAACTATAGTTGCCAGTTGGTCAACAAAACCTCCAGTTTGCCTCGATACCCAGAATAGTTAAACAGTAACTGGTTGGGTTAACTAAAAAAAAAAAGAAAAGAAACTAGGATCAGGAGCATAAGTATTACATTATATTATTCCATAGTTACTTTTTTTTCTCATAGCGGTATGTACAGTGGGGAAAAACTACATATTAAGAAAGAACATCATGAAAAGCAAAAATGTGATTTATAATAGTCTATATTGCAGTTATAACATCAAATAATATAATTTAAATAAATAAACAAAATTACAGTTAGGTCCATAAATATTTGGACAGAGACAACATTTTTCTAATTTTGTTTCTGTACATTACCACAATGAATTTTGAACAAAACAATTCAGATGCAGTTGAAGTTCAGACTTTCAGCTTTAATTCAGTGGGTTGAACAAAATGATTGCATACAAATGTGAGGAACTAAAGCATTTTTTAAACACAATCCCTTCATTTCAGGGGCTCAAAAGGAATTGGACAAATTAAATAATTGTAAATAAAATGTTCATTTCTAATACTTGGTTGAAAACCCTTTGTTGGCAATGACTGCCTGAAGTCTTGAACTCATGGACATCACCAGACGCTGTGTTTCCTCCTTTTTAATGCTCTGCCAGGCCTTTACTGCAGCGGTTTTCAGTTGCTGTTTGTTTGTGGGCCTTTCTTCACATTGCTCAATCGCCTGCAGTACATTCAAAACTCAGCAGCAAGAATCCTCACACTCACCAACCGCACTGCTCACATCACTCCTGTTTTACAGCAACTGCATTGGTTGCCAGTTATCTCCCGGATCAAATACAAAATTTTGCTGTTAACCTATAAAGCTCTTCATGGTTTCGCTCCTTCCTATCTCTGTGAGTTAATTCATTTGTACTGTCCCTCCCGCTCCCTCAGATCTTCTGTCTGTGGACTTCTGACTGTTCCTCGTTTTAAATTGGCATCTATGGGTGGCAGATTAGTGTTGCTGATCCTAAACTTTGGAATTCGTTACCACAATCGCTTCGTGACTGTTCCACACTCTCTTCCTTCAAAGCCAACTTGAAAACTTTTCTCTTTACCTCACACTATTCTTCCTAATTTTTTTTTTTGGTGGTAACTCTTTTGTAAAGCGTCCTTGGGTTTGTGAAAGGCACTATATAAATTGAAATTATTATTATTATTATTATTATTATTATTATTATTATTATTTCTGTCTGAAGTTTAGTCTTTAACAAGTGAAATGCATGCTCAATTGGGTTGAGATCAGGTGACTGACTTGGCCATTCAAGAATATTCCACTTCTTTGCTTTAATAAACTCCTGGGTTGCTTTGGCTTTATGTTTTGGGTCATTGTCCATCTGTATTATGAAACGCCGACCAATCAGTTTAGCTGCATTTGGCTGGATTTGAGCATACAGGCCCACTTTACACGGGGATGGTCTGAAACAAAAACGCAAAAGTCCAATTTTCGTTCTCACTTTTTTCCGCATCTACACGACCGTTTTCAAGGAGGAAATCTGCATCTATACGGTGACGCATAAATGTGTGGAATTCAATTGGATGTGCATGCCAGGCAGCTAGGTGGTGCTGTGAAAGACCTCCGCTATGTCTGCACGCATGCGCAACGTCTTCCGTCTCGTCTGATCTGCACATCTGCGCCGCGAAAACTTTGACTACTCTGGCTATGGTAAGTGAGAAAGTAAGTAAAAAAGTAAGAGCATGCTATACCCGCCTCTGTTCATTAACAGTATATGTGCAGATTCGGTATAGATGTTCGAAGGACTCCTGGACGTTTATTAAAGCTTCCAGAGCAGCCTGAAGGTCCGTTGGATCGATGTAATCAGACATGCTCTTACTTTTTTACTTACTTTCTTACTTCCCGGGCTGGCATGTACAGTATATGACATGTGTATGACGTAAACGCGTACCTGACGTGAGCAGATCCGAGCAGAGTTTCGCGTATTGGGTAGTTTAGATGGATATGCAATGGGGGCTGTTTTTAACTTATCCACTCTGGAAGGCGTTTTCAATTTTTTCCGTTTTTCAGCCTCGGAAATGCCGTCCCTGTGTAGACGAAAGGCACTTCCGATAAAATATTTAGTCGTTTTTACCCGACAGCGTCCTCGTGTAAACGGGCCCACAGTATGTCTCTGAATACCTCAGAATTCATCCGGCTGCTTCTGTCCTGTGTCACATCATCAATAAACACTAGTGACCCAGTGCCACTGGCAGCCATGCATGCCCAAGCCATCACACTGCCTCCGCCGTGTTTTACAGATGATGTGGTATGCTTTGGATCATGAGCTGTACCACGCCTTCGCCATACTTTTTTCTTTCCATCATTCTGGTAGAGGTTGATCTTGGTTTCATCTGTCCAAAGAATGTTCTTCCAGAACTGTGCTGGCTTTTTTAGATGTTTTTTAGCAAGGTCCAATCTAGCCTTTTTATTCTTGAGGCTTATGAGTGGCTTGCACCGTGCAGTGAACCCTCTGTATTTACTTTCATGAGTCTTCTCTTTATGGTAGATTTGGATATTGATATGCCTACCTCCTGGAGAGTGTTGTTCACTTGGTTGGCTGTTGTGAAGGGGTTTCTCTTCACCATGGAAATTATTCTGCGATCATCCACCACTGTTGTCTTCTGTGGGCATCCAGGTCTTTTTGCATTGATGAGTTCACCAGTGCTTTCTTTCTTTCTCAGGATGTACCAAACTGTAGAGTTTGCCACTCCTAATATTGTAGCAATTTCTCAGATGGGTTTTTTCTGTTTTCGCAGCTTAAGGATGGCTTGTTTCACCTGCATGGAGAGCTCCTTTGACCGCATGTTTTCTTCACAGCAAAATCTTCCAAATGCAAGCACCACACCTCAAATCAACTCCAGGCCTTTTATCTGCTTAATTGAGAATGACATAACAAAGGAATTGCCCACACCTGCCCATGAAATAGCCTTTGAGTCAATTGTCCAATTACTTTTGGTCCCTTTAAAAACAGAGTGGCACATGTTAAGGAGCTGAAACTCCTAAACCCTTCATCCAGTTTTAATGTGGATACCCTCAAATGAAAGCTGAAAGTCTGGACTTTATGTCCATGTCCATTATATAACTATAACTTGAATATGTTTCAGTAAACAGGTAAAAAAACAAAATTTGTGTCAGTGTCCAAATATATACGGACTTAACTGTAATTCTAAAGTGAATTTCAATTTATTCGTTTATGTTTGTTTGTTTTTCTCTTCTTGTTTTTCGAATTGAGAAATTTTGTGAGCTGAAGCAGTTACATACACAAACATGAATACATCATGCTTTTGATGATTTCTCTGAACTGTTCTTTTTCTGTGCCAGGAATTTGGTGCACACATTTTAATTTATTTTGGATTTTTGGAAAACAGCATGGTCTAAATTATAGATACAGTGTCAAAAATA
Source organism: Neoarius graeffei (assembly GCF_027579695.1). Taxonomy (NCBI): domain Eukaryota; kingdom Metazoa; phylum Chordata; class Actinopteri; order Siluriformes; family Ariidae; genus Neoarius; species Neoarius graeffei. The sequence goes on along the minus strand of NC_083591.1, from coordinate 50,879,456 downwards.
TACATCCACCCACTTAGATTATTAACTCAGTACTGCTGAAAGTTCCAAATTGTCTTTTAACTCCTCAAGGTCAAGGCCTCTAAACTTCCTGTTAGTGATCATGATTGACTGCAGCTGATAGCTTCTCTGTGCACAACATACTGTAAACAGTGTTTGTTTGACAGCACTCACTGGATTCACCAACACACTGTGCAATGGGAAAGTCCAAGGAGCTTTGGGTTTTCTGAAATCAACATAGGGTCAAAATTATACATACAGGGTCAAAAATTTACATACGCTCACTTAGATTATTAATTCAGAGGTCCTGAAACTTCCAAGCCGTCTCTTATCTTGCCAAGGCCGAGGTCTCTTAACTTCCTGTTAGTGATCATGATTGACTGCAGCTGGTAGCTTCTCTGTGCCTTCATAAAAAGGGTTTGTTTACAGTGCTCATTGACTTGACCAACACACAGTAAAATGGGAAAGTCCAAGGAGCTCAGTGCAGATCTGAGAAAGAGGATCACAGATTTATACAGCTCAGTAATGTCTCTTGGAGCCAATTCTAAACAACTGCAGGTTCTAAGATCATCAGTTCAAACAATTGTACATAAGTACAAGTTATTTGGAGGTGTAGCCACTTTGCCAAGCCACTTTTCTGGAAGAAGATCCAAACTGTCACCCTCAGCTGAAAGGGAATTGATTTGGATGGTCAGGAACAATCCAGGAACCACTAAGGCACAGGCCTCCCATGAACTGGAAGCTTCTGGAAAACTGTCTTCAGTCAAGTGAGTTTTATATCTCCATGGACTGAAAGGTTGCCATCCAAGAAAGAAGCTCCTGCTCCAAAACCAACACCTTCAAGCTGGACTAAAGTTTGTAGCTGACCACAAGGACAAAGAGCAAGCCTTCTGGAGGAGAGTTTTATGGTCAGATGAGACAAAGATTGAGTTGTTTAGCCACAATGCCAGAGGTCACCTGTTCAGCATGGTGGTGGTAGCATTATATTTCTGGGGCTGTTTTGCTGCCAATGGATAGAATAATGAAGGAAGATTACCTCAGAATTACCTCATAACACCAGAAACTTGGACAACATTGGGTGTTCCAACAGGACAATGATTCCCAACCAACATCAATGCTGGTTGTGATATGGATAAAGCAGGTTAACACAAAGGTCAAAACATCACATTACATTAATGGCATTTAGCAGACATTCTTATCCAGAGTGACCTACAACAAATCCAGAGCAGCCTGGAGAGCAGTTAGGGGCCTTGCTCAAGAGCATTTCAGCCATTCCTGCTGATCCAGGGAATCAAACCAGTGACCTTTTGGTCCCAAAGCTACTTCTCTAACCATTAGGCCATGGCTTCCCCCAACCCTAATCCTATCAAAAATATATATACATATATGGCCTGTGCTGAAAAGGCAGGTCTGTGTCAGGAAACGCACAAATTGAATTAAACTCTACCAATTCTGCCAAGATGAGTGGACAAATATCCAATCAGAATTCTGCCAGAAGCTTGCTGATGGTGACCAAAAGCATTTGGTCAAGGAGAAACTTCCTAAGGTACCATTTCACCAAATATTAGGCATTCTGTATGTAAATTTTTTACTCTTTATGTATAATTTTGACCCTGTGTTGATTTCATCTCATCTCATTACCTCTAGCCGCTTTATCCTGTTCTACAGGGTCGCGGGCAAGCTGGAGCCTATCCCAACTGACTAAGGGCAAAAGGCGCGGTACACCCTGGACAAGTCGCCAGGTCATCACAGGGCTGACACATAGACAACCATTCACACCTACGGTCAATTTAGAGTCACCAGTTAACCGAACCTGCATGTCTTTGGACTGTGGGGGGAAACCGTTGATTGTACGGTACAATGTACGGTACAATCATTCTGCCACAGAAAAAGAACAGTTCCGAGAAATCACTGAAAACCCCAAATTACCCTGACATTCATGTCCTTGTATGTAAACTTCTGACTAGTGTAGTGAAAGTTATGGAATAATTTATTCAAATTATTTACTATATTACTAATCTAATATATTAGCACATATTATAAAGCATATCTCATTTGATTAATTTAGAAAAATCACACCATTTGACTGGTAAAGACACATCTGGACAGCATCTGTTTTATACCAACACCAGTATTTCTCTCTTTTTACCAAGTGACCAAACATTAGAAAGTTATGTTTCATTTCCATTATAATGAAAGTGAGGGAAACTCACTGAACACATCTCAAACCCCATTCCTGAATGATTCATTTTGAACTATTTCCTGTTTTTGGCAAAACACAAGCATGAGTCATTGCTCTTAGAGAGTTGGATCTGATTACACTCAAGTTGTGCAACTCATTCTTTTATTTGTTGTTTTAGATCCTTTTTTGGGATGCTTTTAATCAGGTCAAAGATCAGACGTGTCAGTCACTTATTATGATAATAATGATTTATACAGTGTACATTGCAAAAAAAATGAGAAAATATCTTGACAACGGGAAAATTGATCTTGTATTTCTCATTATGAGATTATTATTGATCAAATACAAAGTTATTCCACTTTATTCCAGTTCAAACTTTAAATTGGTTTATTCTATCAGGAGATGATTTTGCTTTCCTTCTAGGAAATCCAAAACAAGACAAGTTCAAGTTTGAAATAGGTTTACGAATTTGGATTCTTGGAATCTTATAATAGGAAATACGAAATATATTTTATTTTATTCTACCTACATTCACTGGATATGAGCAATCGCGCACTCTGATTGGCTATGCTACTACTAGGATATCAGCTCATATACCGTGAGCAGAGAAAAACAAAATGGTGGAGCATGTTGCTGAACCAACCGAGGACGAAATAAAAACTCTACTTGAAAACAAAACCCCAAAAAATACAAAAAAAAGCAACAAACTATCAGATAAAACTATTTGATGCTAAGAATGTACAGTGGTGCTTGAAAGTTTGTGAACCCTTTAGAATTTTCTATATTTCTGCATAAATATGACCTAAAACATCATCAGATTTTCACACAAGTCCTAAAAGTAGATAAAGAGAACCCAGTTAAACAAATGAGACAAAAATATTATACTTGGTCATTTATTTATTGAGGAAAATGATCCAATATTACATATCTGTGAGTGGCAAAAGTATGTGAACCTCTAGGATTAGCAGTTAATTTGAAGGTGAAATTAGAGTCAGGTGTTTTCAATCAGTGGGATGACAATCAGGTGTGAGTGGGCACCCTGTTTTATTTAAAGAACAGGGATCTATCAAAGTCTGATCTTCACAACACATGTTTGTGGAAGTGTATCATGGCACAAACAAAGGAGATTTCCGAGGACCTCAGAAAAAGTGTTGTTGATGCTCATCAGGCTGGAAAAGGTTACATAACCATCTCTAAAGAGTTTGGACTCCAGCAATCAACAGTCAGACAGATTGTGTACAAATGGAAAAATTCAAGACCGTTGTTACCCTCCCCAGGAGTGGTCAACCAACAAATCACTCCAAGAGCAAGGCGTGTAATAGTTGGCGAGGTCACAAAGGACCCCAGGGTAACTTCTAAGCAACTGAAGGCCTCTCTCACATTGGCTAATGCTAATGTTCATGAGTCCACCATCAGAAGAACACTAAACAACAATGGTGTGCATGGCAGGGTTGCAAAGAGAAAGCCACTGCTCTCCAAAAAGAACATTGCTGTTCATCTGCAGTTTGCTAAAGATCACATGGACAAGCCAGAAGGCTACTGGAAAAATGTTTTGTGGATGGATGAGACCAAAATAGAACTTTTTGGTTTAAATGAGAAGCGTTATGTTTGGAGAAAGGAAAACACTGCATTCCAGCATGAGAACCTTATCCCATCTGTGAAACATGGTGGTGGTAGTATCATGGTTTGGGCCTGTTTTGCTGCATCTGGGCCAGGACGGCTTGCCATCATTAATGGAGCAATGAATTCTGAATTATACCAGCGAATTCTAAAGGAAAATGTCAGGACATCTGTCCATGAACTGAATCTCAAGAGAAGGTGGGTCATGCAGCAAGACAACGACCCTAAGCACACAAGTCATTCTAGCAAAGAATGGTTAAAGAAGAATAAAGTTAATGTTTTGGAATGGCCAAGTCAAAGTCATGACCTTAATCCAATTGAAATGTTTTGGAAGAACCTGAAGCGAGCAGTTCATGTGAGGAAACCCACCAACATCCCAGAGTTGAAGCTGTTCTGTATGGAGGAATGGGCTAAAATTCCTCCAAGCCGGTGTGCAGGACTGATCAACAGTTACCGGAAACGTTTAGTTGCAGTTATTGCTGCACAAGGGGGTCACACCAGATACTGAAAGCAAAGGTTCACATACTTTTGCCACTCACAGATATGTAATATTGGATCATTTTCCTCAATAAATAAATGACCAAGTATAATATTTTTGTCTCATTTGTTTAACTGGGTTCTCTTTATCTACTTTTAGGACTTGTGTGAAAATCTGATGATGTTTTAGGTCATATTCATGCAGAAATATAGAAAATTCTAAAGGGTTCACAAACTTTCAAGCACCACTATACATTTTTTTTATTTTTTATTTTTCAAGAATTATTATTAGCATTTTTCACAAATTGCTACTGTCATTTCATCGGTTTGTTTATATTCTAAGCGGAAATTATTTTGTCGGACGTTTTGTACAAAGTTTTTATTACTGAAGTTGCAAAAAATGAAAATAAAAATGCTTTGTTTCTCAAAATCCAGTGAATGTGGATAGAATAAAACAGTTATTCCACTCAATCTCATCGTACATGGATTATAGCCAACAGTTATCTTGAATAACTCTAAAATACAGTTTCAAGATATTTTCACATGCTAAGATGTCAGTTCTAGCAGTGTCTTCACTTTTCGATTATTTTTAACAATGATAAAAATAATAAGTGTTGCCAGGCAAAACAAACCTCACCCGATCGCACTTATGATGAATATGAAGGAAGATATCGCGAAAAAACTATTTTGACCTTGTATGTGAACATACTTGGCCAATAAACATGGTTCTGATTCTCATTTAACGTGCTTTCCAATGAAGGTACTGCACCTTAAAATTGATACCTGGTGGGTGCGTAAGTTCCAATAGAATAACTAGAACCAAACAAAGGGAACTCGCACACCTGTATGCCAATATAATAATGCACTTTTATTGCATATTAAAACAAACAAAAAGTGCTACCCAAGTGAAAAGTGCAAAGTGCAAAAGTTTCGGTCACAATCAGACCATCCTCAGTGCAAACAATTAAAAATAAAGACACACCCATATATAGACAAGACCACGTACACGGAAAACAGGTAATAGGCCTACAACCAAGCTTGAATACAGGTTAAGGTGCATGGATAAAGACATCCTATCATCAGTACCGTTCCTGTTATGATTTAACTAATGACATAATTTATAGTCATAACAAATGTCATAAGGAAAGAAAATAACAGCAACAAAAATAAATAAATAAATATGCAATAAAAGTGCATTATTATATCGGCATACAGGTGTGCGAGTTCCCTTTGTTTGGTTCTGATTCTCATTTACACACCGTGCTCTCAGCCAATCAGAACACATCTGAATGAATATGAAGGAAGATATCACGAAAAAACGATTTTGACTTTTTTGGTGACCTTGACCGGATGACCCTCAAAATATTGGAGGTTCTATTTGAGACCAATGCCCATCTATCCTGAAAGATTTATGAAGATTGGTCCAGCCATTTTCCCATAATGTCATAAACAAACAAACAAACAAACAAACAAACAAACAAACCACACTGAAAACAATACCTCACCCCCTGATGGACTCCTTCCCAGGCGAGGTGGTAATAATAATAATAATAATAATAATACAACCCCGATTCCAAAAAAGTTGGGACAAAGTATAAATTGTAAATAAAAATGGAATGCAATAATTTACAAATCTCAAAAACTGATATTGTATTCACAATAGAACACAGACAACATATCAAATGTCGAAAGTGAGACATTTTGAAATTTCATGCCAAATACTGGCTCATTTGAAATTTCATGACAGCAACACATCTCAAAAAAGTTGGGACAGGGGCAATAAGAGGCTGGAAAAGTTAAAGGTACAAAAAAGGAACAGTTGGAGGACCAAATTGCAACTCATTAGGTCAATTGGCAATAGGTCATTAACATGACTGGGTATAAAAAGAGCATCTTGGAGTGGCAGCGGCTCTCAGAAGTAAAGATGGGAAGAGGATCACCAATCCCCCTAATTCTGCGCCGACAAATAGTGGAGCAATATCAGAAAGGAGTTCGACAGTGTAAAATTGCAGAGTTTGAACATATCATCTACAGTGCATAATATCATCAAAAGATTCAAAGAATCTGGAAGAATCTCTGTGCGTAAGGGTCAAGGCCGGAAAACCATACTGGGTGCCTGTGATCTTCGGGCCCTTAGATGGCACTGCATCACATACAGGCATGCTTCTGTATTGGAAGTCACAAAATGGGCTCAGGAATATTTCCAGAGAACATTATCTGTGAACACAATTCACCGTGCCATCCGCCGTTGCCAGCTAAAACTCTATAGTTCAAAGAAGAAGCCGTATCTAAACATGATCCAGAAGCGCAGACGTCTTCTCTGGGCCAAGGCTCATTTAAAATGGACTGTGGCAAAGTGGAAAACTGTTCTGTGGTCAGACAAATCAAAATTTGAAGTTCTTTATGGAAATCAGGGACGCCGTGTCATTTGGACTAAAGAGGAGAAGGACGACCCAAGTTGTTATCAGCGCTCAGTTCAGAAGCCTGCATCTCTGATGGTATGGGGTTGCATTAGTGCGTGTGGCATGGGCAGCTTACACATCTGGAAAGACACCATCAATGCTGAAAGGTATATCCAGGTTCTAGAGCAACATATGCTCCCATCCAGACGACGTCTCTTTCAGGGAAGACCTTGCATTTTCCAACATGACAATGCCAAACCACATACTGCATCAATTACAGCATCATGGCTGCGTAGAAGAAGGGTCCGGGTACTGAACTGGCCAGCCTGCAGTCCAGATCTTTCACCCATAGAAAACATTTGGCGCATCATAAAACGGAAGATACGACAAAAAAGACCCAAGACAGTTGAGCAACTAGAATCCTACATTAGACAAGAATGGGTTAACATTCCTATCCCTAAACTTGAGCAACTTGTCTCCTCAGTCCCCAGACATTTACAGACTGTTGTAAAGAGAAAAGGGGATGTCTCACAGTGGGAAACATGGCCTTGTCCCAACTTTTTTGAGATGTGTTGTTGTCATGAAATTTAAAATCACCTAATTTTTCTCTTTAAATGATACATTTTCTCAGTTTAAACATTTGATATGTCATCTATGTTCTATTCTGAATAAAATATGGAATTTTGAAACTTCCACATCATTGCATTCTGTTTTTATTTACAATTTGTACTTTGTCCCAACTTTTTTGGAATCGGGGTTGTACACCATTTGCACCAAAATGCACGGCAACTACATTTAACAAAGAAAAAAAATGCTTCTTGAAGAAGGAAGATTAATAGAAATTGCTGATTACATTATTCTGGGGGAATGGATCATCATTTTGTTGAACCACACAAAAGCATATCTTTGTGCCTCCTTTTTCCCAGCCTGAATGTTTCAGTGAGCATGCACCAACTCAGCTTCGTAAATTATGCCAAACGTCTGCTGCCAGAGTTTAGAAAAACTACGATCTCACCTGAAAGTTGAGGAAGGAGAACAGTGAGAAAAAGCAGAAGAGTCATCCTGAAGTGTGTTAATGGACACTGCCTGTGAATGGAGCCTTCTCTCCCATGCGCAGCTGTTATGAGAGCCATAAACTTACTTTCACTTCCGTTTCACTGAATCCAGTGGCGGATGTGTGGAACTGTTTGACCACTTTAACCTCTTGTATTCCAGGTCACAATCATAGCTTCTTTTCTACCACTTTCTGTGGTCTTTCTAACAAATTACAGTGGTGCTTGAAAGTTTGTGAACCCTTTAGAATTTTCTATATTTCTGCATAAATATGACCTAAAACATCATCAGATTTTCACACAAGTCCTAAAAGTAGATAAAGAGAACCCAGTTAAACAAATGAGACAAAAATATTATTCTTGGTCATTTATTTATTGAGGAAAATGATCCAATATTACATATCTGTGAGTGGCAAAAGTATGTGAACCTTTGCTTTCAGTATCTGGTGTGACCCCCTTGTGCAGCAATAACTGCAACTAAACGTTTCCGGTAACTGTTGATCAGTCCTGCACACCGGCTTGGAGGAATTTTAGCCCGTTCCTCCGTACAGAACAGCTTTGAGATGTTGGTGAGTTTCCTCACATGAACTGCTTGCTTCAGGTCCTTCCACAACATTTCGATTGGATTAAGGTCAGGACTTTGACTTGGCCATTCCAAAACATGAACTTTATTCTTCTTTAACCATTCTTTGGTAGAATAACTTGTGTGCTTAGGGTCGTTGTCTTGCTGCATGACCCACCTTCTCTTGAGATTCAGTTCATGGACAGATGTCCTGACATTTTCCTTTAGAATTCGCTGGTATAATTCAGAATTCATTGTTCCATCAATGATGGCAAGCCGTCCTGGCCCAGATGCAGCAAAACAGGCCCAAACCATGATACTACCACCACTATGTTTCACAGATGGGATAAGGTTCTTATGCTGGAATGCAGTGTTTTCCTTTCTCCAAACATAATGCTTCTCATTTAAACCAAAAAGTTCTATTTTGGTCTCATCCATCCACAAAACATTTTTCCAACAGCCTTCTGGCTTGTCCACGTGATCTTTAGCAAACTGCAGACGAACAGCAATGTTCTTTTTGGAGAGCAGTGGCTTTCTCCTTGCAACCCTGCCATGCACACCATTGTTGTTCAGTGTTCTCCTGATGGTGGACTCATGAACATTAACATTAGTCAATGTGAGAGAGGCCTTCAGTTGCTTAGAAGTTACCCTGGGGTCCTTTGTGACCTCACCAACTATTACACGCCTTGCTCTTGGAGTGATTTGTTGGTCGACCACTCCTGGGGAGGGTAACAATGGTCTTGAATTTCCTCCATTTGTACACAATCTGTCTGACTGTTGAGTGGTGGACTCCAAACTCTTTAGAGATGGTTATGTAACCTTTTCCAGCCTGATGAGCATCAACAATGCTTTTTCTGAGGTCCTCAGAAATCTCCTTTGTTCGTGCAATAATACACTTCCACAAACATCTGTTGTGAAGATCAGACTTTGATAGATCCCTGTTCTTTAAATAAAACAGGGTGCCCACTCACACCTGATTGTCATCCCATTGATTGAAAACACCTGACTCTAATTTCACCTTCAAATTAACTGCTAATCCTAGAGGTTCACATACTTTTGCCACTCACAGATCTGTAATATTGGATCATTTTCCTCAATTAATAAATGACCAAGTATAATATTTTTGTCTCATTTGTTTAACTGGGTTCTCTTTATCTACTTTTAGGACTTGTGTGAAAATCTGATGATGTTTTAGGTCATATTTATGCAGAAATATAGAAAATTCTAAAGGGTTCACAAACTTTCAAACACCACTGTATATATAATGTACATACACTATATTGCCAAAAGGATTTGTTCACCCATCCAAATTATCGGAATCAGGTGTTCCAATCACTTCCATGGCCACAGGTGTATAAAAACAAGCACCTAGGCATGCAGACTGTTTTTACAGTTTGGAGCTGGCCCCTTCCTCTTCCAACATGACTGTGCACCAGTGCACAAAGCAAGGTCTATAAAGACATGGATGACAGAGTCTGGTGTGGATGAACTTGACTGGCCTGCACAGAGTCCTGACCTCAACCCGATAGAACCCCTTTGGGATGAATTAGAGCGGAGACTGAGAGCCAGGCCTTCTCGTCCAACATCAGTGTGTGACCTCACAAATGTGCTTCTGGAAGAATGGTCAAAAATTCCCATAAACACACTCCTAAACCTTGTGGACAGCCTTCCCAGATGAGTCGAAGCTGTTCTAGCTGCAAAGGGTGGACTGACGTGAACCCTATGGATTAGGAATGGGATGTCACTTAAGCTCATATGTGAGTCAAGGCAGGTGAGCGAATACTTTTGGCAATATAGTGTATATTATATACAGTCAGGTCTATAAATAGCTGTATTTGTACTTTGACAGTTATTGTTTTTGTAATTGTCTACTACAGTATATTGGAGTTGAAATTAAATATGAAATATAATCTCAAAGTTCAAACTTTCAGCTTTAATCTGATGGTCTTTACATCCAAATCATGTGAACGTTGTAGGAATTACATTAGTTTTTATACAGTATGTGGTCGCTTCTTTTAAGGGACCAAAAGTAACAGGACAATTAGCTGCTCAGTTGTTCCATGGCCATGTTCCATGTTTGTTATTCCCTCATTATTTCACTTACAACTAAGCAGATAAAAGTTTATTTGCATTTGAAATCAGTTGCTGTTAAAGCTAGACGGCCTTTCAATTTCATAAAATCTGTGAAATTCGGTTCCATTTGAAATTTGGTCATGTTTATTTTTGTAATATCTCACAAAATATCAGGGCATTTTGTGGCTGGGAAGTTCTTTAATTTGAGGGGATTCCTGAGCAAATAATGTGCATGAAATCGCTCGCTTCGCACAGTCAAGCAGACAGAGGAAGTCCGTGTGTGTGTGTGTGCGCATGCGCAGGTTTACCTTTGAGCGTGCACTGACAGTTCCATCATTCTGTCGCTAAACGAACAGCTGATCACACCGAGGTGCTCGCTGACCGCCGATATTTATTAGTTTGGTCCTGCGTTTCCTTTCCTTCGTATATAACATAACGTCTTTTCTTCTCACTTTCTTTCCGTTACTGTAGTCGGTCTTTCACGTTTCATTCGCACACTCACGTCCTCCATTTTTCTCTCCGGTTTCAAATTTGTATCCCACAATGCCTTGCGCAAACGGGGAAATCCCACCACGTCATGCATGATGTATAGTATCTTGTATTGTGTCATGGTGAAGCAGGAAAAAATAGTGGAGAATTTACAGCCACGTGGCTCTATAATCATTAATTGTTCTATTTTTTAAAAAAACTAATACAATTGGAAGTCTGTGATTTGAATTCAGTGGCTTTCGGTCCACTAAACAAAAATAATTATTGGGTGTCGGGGAAAATAATTTTTATGACCTCCACTTGAAAAATCTGAAAGGCAGTCTACCTTTTAACTCTCAATATGAAGTCCAAAGGGCTGTCACTGCCTGTGAAGTAAGACATCACTAGGCTGAAAAATCTTAATAAACCCAAAAGAGCTAACAAAAAATTACGTATCCAAATCAAATAATTTGGTACATTTTTAATAGGAAAGAAAAAAAAACTGGTGAGCTCAGGAACACCAAAAGACCCAGAAGATCACAGAAAGCAACTATGGTGGAGCTTGGAACCTTCTTCTTTTTTTTTTAAATTCGTATACAATACAATTATACAAAACAATCACAATACACATTATTCCTCACTGTTAATTTTGGTTTTTCACTCAATTTTAAATTCAGTGTTGTGTTTGAATTCTGAGCTTGGAACCTTCTAAGAACTGGTTTGTTTTTCCATGAGCTATAGAGCCACCATCGAGGCATGTCATTGGGTCACTGTATATGTCTCAGTTTTCCCAGCTGCTAGCACTGCTAACTGACCCCACTTGCGGCAGTGGCAAGAACAACAATGGCTGACTACATCATCTCCTTTTCCTCTTCTTTGGATTAGTCAGACAAGACACTACACTAGCTTTTTGTTTGTTTGTTTGTTTGTTTGTTTGTTTGTTTGTTTGTTTGAAATCGCAGTCGAAGTTGTAGCCGGTCACCATAATCCCACCCCTAGCCCAACATAAGCAGTTCTTGGTTCTAGCCCTGCAAAGAGTTGGTACCACTTTGGAACCAGTTTTCCTGGCCGAGAGACAGTTCTTTGACTCTTGAAATGTGAAGAACTGGTTTAAGATTAGGCACCGGCTCAGAATCGGCCCTGGAACTGCCTTGCTGGAAAAGAGGTAAAAGCAAAAAATCAAGAGAAAACATCACTAGACTAAATACAGAGGGTTTACCACAAGATGTCAACCACATGAGTGGTTGACATCTTGTGGTAAACCTTCTGACCTCAAACTCAGGAAGACCAAATTAGAGCTTGCCAAAAACCAATACAGTTATAGAACAACATCCTATAGATGGACAAGACAAAGACCAATGTGCACCAGAATTATGGGGAGAGAAGAGTATGGAGAAAGGAAGGTACTGCTTATGATCCAAAGCACATCACATTACCTTATGGCATGGGTATTTACAGCTGCCAGTGGAACTGTGTCCTTTGCATTTATTGATGATGTGACAGGATGAATTCTGATGGGGCTTTTCTGCTCACATTCAGCCAAATACTTCAAAACTCCTTGGACAACATCTCACAGTGCAGATGGGCAATGATCCGGAGTATACTTTGAAAGCAGCCCAAGATGTTTTTCAGGCAAAAAAGTGGCATGATATGCAATGGCCAATCCAATCCAACTGAGAATTAATTTCACTTGGTGAAGGGAAACCATCCCAAGAACAAGCAAGAACTGAAGAGAGCTGCAGTAATGACCTGGCAGAATATCAGGGAAGGATTTGTGGGCCAGCTCAGTGGTTAAAGAAAATATCTCATAAATAAACAAATGGAGCCAAAAGTCCGTCTTTATGTCTGTCCTTTATAAAAAAAAAAAGCTGCATGTTGAATTTGTTCTTAACGATATAACCATTAAAGTGATGAAAACAGACAGGACTATTTTTTGTCAGGGAGGCCACCATAACTCCATTGTACGTGATGTAATTTTCTGCAAGCACAGCGGAGGTGTACAAGTACATGTTGTACTACACTACAGTATAATATTATGGTCTAGTGTGACTTCTCGGTCAATTTGTTTGCATTTCTTGACAAAAATTATGGCAATACAGTATTAGAAAAGGAATCAAAATAAAGTAGTGGCTAGTTTATTGCCTGTTTTTTTTTTTAATATTATCTTCCATGGCGGCACAGTGGTGTAGTGGTTAGCGCTGTCGCCTCACAGCAAGAAGGTCCTGGGTTCGAGCCCCGTGGCTGGCGAGGGCCTTTCTGTGCGGAGTTTGCATGTTCTCCCCGTGTCCGCGTGGGTTTCCTCCGGGTGCTCCGGTTTCCCCCACAGTCCAAAGACATGCAGGTTAGGTTAACTGGTGACTCTAAATTGACCGTAGGTGTGAATGTGAGTGTGAATGGTTGTCTGTGTCTATGTGTCAGCCCTGTGATGACCTGGCGACTTGTCCAGGGTGTACCCCGCCTTTCGTAGTCAGCTGGGATAGGCTCCATAATATAATATGAAGGTAGGAAGAAGAGCAGACTATGATTTGCACTTGTAAAACCCGTAATTCGCAACTTGTGAATGCGCATCTCAGAGTTTGTAAGTGTAACTTCAGATCCACACATCTGCAAAAAGCAAACTGCCAAGCATATTCCACAACTTGTGAAAGCGCATCTTCGAATTTGCACTTGTAACTTCAGATCTGCAAAGCTGCACAACAGGATTTGCATGTGCAGGTTCCTATTTGCTCGCTCAGTTGCGTCATCCTTCTCACGTGATTTTTGGCACGATTCACTCGGATGGAGATTTGAAGGAAACGATTTGCACGCAGAGACCAGGAATGCCTGTTCTACCACTTTTGTCCAGGAGGTGGCAGTGTGGTTATTGACCATGCAAAGTCGTATATAGGGAATAATATCTCAATAAACGGCTCTGTGGCCATGAATCTTGGTCTGCGCCACGGCGCCACGAAAGCATGGAGGGAAGAGGTGTTCAACAACGTGTAAGTAACATTATGGTTTAAATGTCTTATAGTTAACTAACTCTGTAATATACACGGTTAGTGAAATTATCCTATTTGAGGTAATGTGCACGTAAAAGCAGCCTTGAAGAATGAGGTAATTAGGCTATCTTGACAGGCTAAGTTGGCTAACTATATTGTAATACACGTGTAGTAACATTTACAGTTAGCGAAATTATCCTCATAGAGCAAATGTGCGAGCGATACAGCTTGAAGAGTATAGGTAGTTATCCTGAGAAGCTACGTTAGCTAACTGTATATAATTGTGCTTGTAACATACGTGTAGTAGGCTAACGTTTCACAGCAGTGGCGGGCTGACCATCGGGACCACTCCTGCAGCCGGTCTCACTAAGGCCGAATCCCATTTCACCCCTTGGCCCTTCCCCTCCATTTTGCGCGTTCACGTGAAGGGGTAGGGGTATCCCAATCCCAGTTAACGCAGAGGGGTAGGGGAAGGGGTAGGGCTTCTGTACCCCTCCTAAATTAGGCCCAATCCCAATTCTAATTTCTACCCCTCCCCCTCCCCCTTCCCCATGGCCCTTCCCCTTGAAACTGAGCTACAAGGGATAGGGCTTGAAATTCAACCCCTACGTATTGGGATAGCCCTTCAACGATCGCATACGTCATCGCGTCCGTCCGTCAGCGTTTACGTTAGCAAAACGCGACCAATGCGTCACTGGCTGCGACCAGCCGCTACAGTCAGAGCCAGAAGCAGAACCAGAAATTTCTGCTGGCAGGGTGTGATTTGTTAACTAACACCACTGAATGGGATATCTTTGGCGCTTCGTGCACCACATCCGACAGAATGAGGTGTCAGAACACTCATGTAAACAATAAAAGCGAGAATAACAGAACAAAACGTACGCAGTCAAGCAACCGAAAACAATACTCACTCCCAAAGCTTTTTAGCAGCAGCTTGGATTTCAGAAATCGCTGCTCATTCTCAGCTCGAAAGCGAATCAAGCGGCGTGTTTCCTCTGGATAACAACTTAAAACACGTAAATAATGGAGAAAATACATTTATGACAATCTTTCGCCGCGGGACCCGCCATCTTTCTGAAATCCGCATGAAATCTCGCTGAAATCCGCATGGCATTGTGGGAAATCACTCAAACCCCTTCATTCGGAGTCAGCTCCAGGAAAATCTCCGTTTGGAGGGGTACAGAAGCCCTACCCCTCCGCGTTAACTGGGATTGGGATACCCCTACCCCTTCACGTGAACGCGCAAAATGGAGGGGAAGGGCCAAAGGGTATGTCCAAGGGGTGAAATGGGATTCGGCCTTAGACTATGACTTTAACTTAGACAGCGGGTATAGTCGGGCTTAGCATAGACGTCTAACAAACACTGTTGCACAAAGCAGTTAAGACTCCGACTATCTTAAGTCATACTATGCTGCAAAGGATTGTGGGTATTTTAAGACTCTTTTCAAAACAAAAAAAATGGCGGACAGTGGTCGTTCAGCCACTCGGAAAATCTGGCTATATTAGAGGAATTTAATTCCTACAAAGACGTTTTATTAGGCAAATTCAGCGAAGAATGTAGCAATAAGAAAAAACATGAAGTGTGGGAAAAAATAACGTCGTCTGTGAATAACGTTAATCCATCTGCGAGAAGAGATGTTGCTGCCGTGCGTAAAAACACCCCCACTGGAGGAGGGGGTTTGAAGAAACTAATGGCCCTTTTCCACTACCCTTTTTCAGCTCACTTCAGCTCGCTTCAGCTCACTTCAGCCCGACATGGCTCGCGTTTCGACTACCAAAAACCAGCACGACTCAGCTCGCTTCAGCCCTGCTTAGCCCCTAAAACTCGCACCGTTTTGGAGTGGGGCTGAAGCGAGCCAAACCGTGCCGAGTGAGGCTGGGGGCGTGAGCAGACACTCCCCTGTGCACTGATTGGTGAGGAGGAGTGTCCTCACATGCCCACACACGCCCCGCGAGCACGCTGGGATCTGTAAACACCGTAAACCCGGAAGAAGAATAATTACGAATTGCGAGAATTTCTGAAGCCTTATGCGCCTCGCCTCATCTATATGCTCTTGCCAGTATCTGTCCGCGTTGTCGGTGACAACAAGCCACAGAACCAAGACCAGCAACACTAATGACTCCATGTCCTCCATGTTTATTGTTTACTATCCGGGTCGTGAGACTACCGCTTAAAAGATCACTGAATCAGTGACATACAGAGCATCGTGGACAAGTTCGCGGAGCGCAAGGCTCGTCGTATGCCCTTCAAATAATGCGCGCAGTAGGCTATTGATGTTTTATTATGAGCCATGTACAGTATGTCGCCTAATGTTTTTTTGTTTCTGAGTTACATGTTCGTTTGAAGGACTTAATGTACAAAATAACATATAGTTGCACCCGGTAGTGTTGAAATTGGTAAACACCGCAGTTGCGGACATTTTGTAGCCTAAAATGATGTTATGATAAGCTTTAATAAAGGGCCCGGTCATTTGCCCCGCCCCCGGCCCGGCTCTGACTTGTTCCGCCACTGTCACTGATGTCACTGTTTGCGCTGCTTAACGACATCACGTGACGTCCACCCACTTTCGCTAACTCCACCCAATGTGTCCACCCACTTCCAGCCAGCACGGTTCAGCGCGGTTGTAGTCGAAATGCAACTCCAACAGCCCCGCTCAGCTCGACTCGGCACGGCACGGCTCAGCCGCGTTTGTAGTGGAAAAGCGGCATAAAAGTAACCACCGAAATGGTCATCAACATTTATGGCGATGAGTCGCCCTTATTCTGGGGAATGAAAGGAGGAAAGGAGAGCGGAGTAACCGGCTTCGCCAGACCCAGCAGCAACTCCCTTAGCAACGTTGCTAGCAACGTTGAAGCTGAGGCTCCTTCACCCTCGGAGTTGTCATCACCCAGTACCTGCGCGGATGTGACACTACACGAAGAGCCTACCAAAAGGAAAGACTGCAACTTAAATTGAAGAGACTCGCGCAGATGGAGGAGTGATGTGTGTGTGTGTGTGTGTGTGTGTGTGTGTGTGTGTGTGTGTGAGAGAGAGAGAGAGATAAGTGATGAGTGGTGATGTAATTCTATGCATAAATGAATTGATATTTATATTATTTATATATATTTATAAGTAATAAAATGAATAAGCTGGCATTACACTGTTTGTTCTTTATTGAATACTTTATAGTTAGATTATAATAGCCTAAATTTGTGTATTACATACTTGCAATGTACTTCACTGCCTTAACATTTCAAGCTTTCTTGTAGTTATTGACATTGATGGCACTTATGGCTTGACTGTTTTTTTTTTTTTAATTAAATTTTATAGCCCTTAGACCCATATTAGACTGGGGGGAGGGTGTCTTACTTTTTAAGCCTAAAATTAGACTTAAAAAATTAGTCTTAACTTTTGTGAAACTGTCTTACTTGCATTAGACTGGTCTATAAAGAAACTTAAGACCAATCTTAACCCATAGACCAGTCTAAACTACTTTAGTGAAACCGGACCCTGGTGGCCTGACAGTTAGCCTGATTTAAACAGTCAACTTCACCAGCAATAATATAGTAAGCAATTAAACACACCTATGACAATGGGCAACATTGGATTGTGGTATATTAAAACGTGCTGCCTGTCTTTGGGCTGCACAGAGTATCCGCCTCCACTGAGAGAGGAGAGGAGCAGTATTATTTTTTCCTGAGTGCTGCAGTGACTATTGGCGGCTTTCCCTCCTGTTTTTCAGGAAAAAAACGATATTCAAACAGAGAACTTAATTGACATAAGGAGAGACCATTTTTAAATCTATTTTGTACATCATTTTCCCCTAGACATATAAACATGTTTATACGACTATGGTTTTTCGATATTTTCTCCGCTGTCCATGATTTGTCAGTCAATAGTTATTTGGCTACCGGTACTTTACTACTGTTATTGTTACCATTCATAAGCGCATTGATATGGAACGGTGATTACTTTTTTGGGGACTACTTCAAAGGTAGGCCATTTATACGACGTTAATGGCCACCCCATCAGCCAATCAAGGAAGAGAATCCCATTGTTAAGGGAGATAAAAGTGCAGTAACTGATGCAGAACCTATGTATGTTTGCTAAGTGCCTTTCATGTATAGTACAATAACAATGGAAAATTGTCTTTTATTTACAGGCACTGTTGCGTCATGTCCTTCAAAGACTGCTTACACGCCTGGAACATGTCCTGCAACAGCCACACCTGGACATGGACTTCACGCAGTTTGTATGTTGTCAGGAGAGAGTTTTTCTCAGTGCCATAGCAGGTCAAGTCACTATTCCAGCAGAGGTAATTGCAGGAATAGATGAACTGGACCGTGCGATCAACACTGAGATTGATCAAGAAAAAGTAACAGCATTGAGTATGGAGCAAGGTGCAAGAGGGCGCCCAAAGACACTCATTTCTGACGAGCAAATAAGCAGCCTGTTGGAGTTGTCGTTCCCTGTACCGACAATTGCTGATTTACTTGGGGTGTCCATCAGAACAGTGCGTCGGCGGATGGAGGAGTTCAACCTTAGTGTTAGGGCCTCCTACAGCAACCTCTCAAATGAGCAGCTTGATGGGATTGTGTCTGAGATTAAAACCAGGATGCCACATGCAGGATACCGCATGATGAAAGGGGCATTGGAGGCAGAAGGACACAAAGTGCAGTGGGATTGTATCCGAGCATCACTGCATAGGGTGGACACCCTTGGTGTGTATTCCCGCATGATAAACCTTGGGTGTGTGGTGAGACGGAGCTACTTTGTTCCGAGCCCAAGGTTTCTCATGCACATTGACACCAATCACAAACTGATCAGGTTAGTTTTTTTTGTTTAATCGTGCCTGATGTTTAATTAAAAGTGGTGATATTCACAACCACCGAACTAAAGGAGTTTACATAACTGTGTGGAAGATAGTCAAAGGAGTTAAGTTGTAAGCAACTGGACTTCTTGTTGGAGCTTGAAGACCGTTCACCTTTTATCCCAAAGGCTTTTTCAGTTCTGGCCTGATGTTTGAAAATCAGGAATTATATCTCTGGATCACTGGAGGTGTGAACCACACCCCTCATTCCAAGACAAAGGGTCACATAAGTCACCCGTCAAGGTGTGAATTGGAGTGAGATATAACTCCTGGTTTCCAAGATCAGGCCAGAACTGAAGAATCCTTTTGGATAAAAGGTGAAATGTCTTCAAGCTCCAACAAGAAGTCCAGTTGCTTACAACTTAACTCCTTTGACTACCATGACCTGGATGAATGAGAATCTACACAGACAGCTATAAGGTGCAATTTGCCATTCTGGCAAATGGATTTTTGTATTGTTCCACAGTCAAATTATGACACTCCTTTCTGTGCGCTTGAGACTGAAATAATGTACTGTTCTAAACCAGTTTTCCAACATAAAGATTTTTTTAGATTGGAGAAGAAGACTGCACCTTTTTAAAATATACATTTTATCCCAAGATAGTGAACAAGTGTTTCACATGGGATCATGACTTTGTTTTAATATCACTTTCAGGTGCTAAACATTCCCCTGCTTGACTGGGAAAGCAGTGGACTGAGAACAGATCCAAACCCTGGGGTTACTGTGCCTTCAATTGCTTGCCCTTTGAGCAATGCACAAATGGAGGAGTTGAAACAAAGGGTCAATCCAACGGCTCCATCTTTGTCCTTTGGCACAGACCAGTACCTGGCAACTCTGCAAGTGGTGCAGAATATGATTGCAAGTTAAAATATTGTAGTTACCACAATGTTAATGTCCACTTTTGTTACTTAAATAAATAAACATGCTGATGTTTTACAGTGCTTTTAATGTTTTTTTTCCCTTCTTCACTTTTTAGATGTTGACACACTTAACAGGCAGTGCTTCTACAAAGACAAAAACAGTCATTCCAAAGAACCTAAACCTTAAAAAAATTGAATGAAATTACATGAAAGGTTGCATATACTGTAGAAAGTCAATCAAAATAACTTTATGCCTGTGTCACTTGTTATATGAGCCCAAATCCAGTGTTGCTTGTTTTGATGCACGCCTCTAGGTCCTTTTGAAACTGCCTGAAATCAGTGTAATGAGTGGGAAGACGGAGTGTTTCAAAACAAGTTGCTGCTCTTGGGTACTTTGATGAAGTCATCGCGACAATGAGTTCATGGGGCAAGACCTCCCATCCAGTCCAAAAACGCAGCAGTTCTTTCCGGTCATTGCTGGATGCTGCAGGTGAAAGACCAGATGTCTGTTGACCATACTTTACAAAATGATGGATTCTTGAACAAACTGAAGTTGGGTGGTCTCTGTTTACATCCATGTCCAGTCATAATCAGTATTAGCTGCAGCATGTATATGGATGGTATAAGATACTAATACTAAGACACTTAATACTGATTATGAGTGGACATGGACGTAAACCGAGAACAGTCAGACATTAACTGACACAGCATGTTTACATGACAAAGTAAAATATAGAAAATATTCTTTAGACGTTACAAATAACTGGTCACCTACCATTCTCAATAAATTCACGAAGGTATCCTGTTATGCGACTTGTAGTTTCGACTGGACATTCATCTTCAGAGTCGTCATCTGTAGCACTGGGCCAGGTAATTACACGTAGAATGGCCTTGAAACATTTTCAGAAGGTTAGAGTTAGATCTGAGATCAACCACAGTTCCCCTTAAAGGCTATGCACTTGGCACTTAAGCATTTTTGTTTTACCTCTGAAGTCAATGAGGCATCCTTCTCCCTTGGAAAAATTAAGGGTACCACATCAGGTTTTTCTGTCATGAGATGAGTCTCTTTTAGACCCTTGCGCAGTTGCTTCACTTGTCTGGTGGTGCGTCCAATGACCTTTAAAAATGAGAAATGTTTTTATGTTAGGAATGCAGTGTCCTTGGTCCATGGATAACGTCTTGTATAAAATAAGGTTCCAGGAATTAGCTATCGACATGGCCATGAAACGGAACATCACTTAATAAATGCTGTTGCTAAATGTTGTGATTGTGAATAATTTTATTTTTTCCATTAAAAACCCATATGAAACACACATTTAAAATAGAATTGAAATCCTGAAAATTAATTTATATTTTATACATGTTAACAGGACTAATGTTGGTTAAAAATAAACTCGTTATCTGTTATGGCAGTCTTTTTATGTGGACAGATTTCTCCCCAAGGAACCCTAACGGGAAAAAATCTGTAATTGAGGCACAAGTGTTAAATGCCTAGACTAAGTGCACATTGAATCTTTTGCTCCATCTACAGTACTGCTCTCTAGTAATACAGTAACTGCAAAGTAAGACTCACAGAATGAGGAAGCATTTTTTCACATAACCATCTTTGGTTATTTTCAGTTACTCTGGGAAGGTCCCATGCAAAGGCCAAATTCTGAACACGCGCTTTCTCTTGTTCTGATAGCTCTGATGTTCCATCAAGCTGTAAAAACAGAAACAATGCAAGCATTGACCTGAAATGACCTGAAAAATGACCTGAAAAAAAAAAAGACATTCAGTCATTTTGTTGACTTAAGAAACCATTTTTTGCAGCTGTAGTATAGTCATTGATATTTCTATTCAATTCATGTGTTGAAGCACTGCAGCTCCCATTTTACTGACTGTGACAACTTTCACATGATGAAATATCAAGGGTGTAAATTTGAGTATTCAAAGTTCAGCTGAGTTAGTATCAGAAAAGCACAAGTCAAAAATACAAGGTCAGCAATTACCAATGCCACAAATATTACCACTGAGTATTACAAGATAGGGACAGGTGCATGTGCACAAAGTGGATGGTGTTTATTTCCTCCTCATTTGTTGAACAGTTTATTTTGGTTAATATGGTTTTCAAAGGTCAAACCTGGTCATTTCCTGATGAACTGTAGGCTGTTGCCCTGCAGTTAGGTTACTTTGCGGTTGAGATGTTCCCACAGGTTCATCTGGCAATTGCTGGACAATAGGTTGCAAGACAGACGCTACGTTCACACTGCAAGGCTTAATGCTCAATTCCGATTTTTTTGTGAAATCCGATTTTTTTGTGAGGTCGTTCACATTAACAAATATATGCGACTTGTATGTGATCCTCAGTATGAACGAAAAGCGACCTAAAAGTGTTTCGCATGCGCACTGCAGGATACGACGACGTCACACGCAGTGAGCATGGCCAGTGTTTACAGAAGTAAAACCGCCCGGTTGTGGTATGACTCATCCAATCTAGCTTGAATAGCTGCATCCCCCCAAATGGAAATCAGCTCCCTAACCTCTGCGTCCTTCCATTGAGAAGATTCAGAACCTTCACAGCCCGAAGCGTCCCTCGCATTGATGTCATGCGCAGGGGCGCAGATACGTTTTTTGAACTGGGGGGGACAAAGCTGCCAGCAAACCAACCCCAACCCCGATATGCCTGTCAAACTTGTTGTTAGTAACCATAGCAACCAAGCTCGAGCTCGCAACCTGTGCAGTCTGCACAGCTCAACCAACCGAATATCAGTCTTTGTTTTGTTTTATGTGAGTTGTTGCAACTATGTATACACTGCTGTGCACCTCAATAAACCGAATGGTAATTAGTCTTTTGATTTTTCCGTGAGGTTTGCCTTATGCAAAGAAAGAGAGCATAGACGTTTTTTCCTCCCTATAAGTGGGGGGGACCGAGCGAGGTGAATTTAAATCTGGGTGGGACGAGTCCCACCCTCTATCTGCGCCCGTGATTATACGCCATGTTGTTGTAACTTTTTTTGAGAGACCCGCCGCCTACTTCAGCGCAGAATAGTGACGTTTGTGGCTTGTTGATGATGTGTAAGTCGGATGAATGCGACCTGGCGGTTCAGACTGAAGTCGCATATGAAAAGAGTGGACAGGAATCGGAATTAGGACCACATATCCAAACGGCCTGGGTCGGATTTGAAAAAATCAGATCTGTGTCGTTCATATTGTCAATAAAAGATCGGATACAGGTCACATATGGGCGAAAAGATCGGATTTGAGTCACTTCAGCCTGCAGTTCTGTGCTGCATCCCGTATATTGACCTGTTTGGAAAAGAAACGTGAAAAACGTAATGACTGACGGAATTTAAATGTTTCCACATACTTAGGCTACGTTCACACTGCAGGCTGAAGTGACTCAAATCCGATCTTTTCGCCCATATGTGACCTGTATCCGATCTTTTATTGACAATATGAACGACACAGATCCGATTTTTTCAAATCCGACCCAGGCCGTTTGGATATGTGGTGCTAATTCCGATTCCTATCCGCTCTTTTCATATGCGACTTCAGTCTGAACCGCCAGGTCGCATTCATCCGACTTACACGTCATCAACAAGCCACAAACGTCACTATTCTGCGCTGAAGTAGGCGGCGGGTCTCTCAAAAAAGTTACAACAACATGGCGCATAATCACGGGCGCAGATAGAGGGTGGGACTCGTCATATTTAAATTCACCTCGTTCGGTCCCCCCTACTTATAGGGAGGAAAAAACGTCTATGCTGTCTTTCTTTGCATAAGGCAAACCTCACGGAAAAATCAAAAGACTAATTACCATTCGGTTTATTGAGGTGCACGGCAGTGTATACATAGTTGCAACAACTCACATAAAACAAAACAAAGACTGATATTCGGTTGGTTGAGCTGCGCAGACTGCACAGGTTGCGAGCTCGAGCTTGGTTGCTATGGTTACTAACAACAAGTTTGACAGGCATATCGGGGTTGGGGTTGGTTTGCTGGCAGCTTTGTCCCCCCCAGTTTTTTGTCCCCCCCAGTTCAAAAAACGTATCTGCGCCCCTGCGCATGACATCAATGCGAGGGACGCTTCGGGCTGTGAAGGTTCTGAATCTTCTCAATGGAAGGACGCAGAGGTTAGGGAGCTGATTTCCATTTGGGGGGATGCAGCTATTCAAGCTAGATTGGATGAGTCATACCACAACCGGGCGGTTTTACTTCCGTAAACACTGGCCATGCTCACTGCGTGTGACGTCGTCGTATCCTGCAGTGCGCATGCGGAACACTTTTAGGTCGCTTTTCGTTCATACTGAGGATCACATACAAGTCGCATATATTTGTTAATGTGAACGACCTCACAAAAAAATCGGATTTCACAAAAAAATCGGAATTGAGCATTAAGCCTTGCAGTGTGAACGTAGCGTTAAACTTTCACTTGCTCCCGTATGCCTATACACATTACAACATTCACTGCATTTTTAAAGGGTGCCGCGAAACAAGATATTTTAGGCCGCAAAAATCACAAAAAGGCCAACGCAATCCTGGAGGGACTGATTAGCTAACTTGGATATTCGCAATCTAATGTTGCCCATCGACATATGTGGGAATCGTCACGATGCTCCTGATGGTCAGCTCGCCACTGCTGTGAAACGTTAGCCTACTACACGTATGTTACAAGCACAATTATATACAGTTAGCTAACGTAGCTTCTCAGGATAACTACCTATACTCTTCAAGCTGTATCGCTCGCACATTTGCTCTATGAGGATAATTTCGCTAACTGTAAATGTTACTACACGTGTATTACAATATAGTTAGCCAACTTAGCCTGTCAAGATAGCCTAATTACCTCATTCTTCAAGGCTGCTTTTACGTGCACATTACCTCAAATAGGATAATTTCACTAACCGTGTATATTACAGAGTTAGTTAACTATAAGACATTTAAACCATAATGTTACTTACACGTTGTTGAACACCTCTTCCCTCCATGCTTTCGTGGCGCCGTGGCGCAGACCAAGATTCATGGCCACAGAGCCGTTTATTGAGATATTATCCCTATATACGACTTTGCATGGCCAATAACCACACTGCCACCTCCTGGACAAAAGTGGTAGAACAGGCATTCCTGGTCTCTGCGCGCAAATCGTTTCCTTCAAATCTCCATCCGAGTGAATCGTGCCAAAAATCACGTGAGAAGGATGACGCAACTGAGCGAGCAAATAGGAACCTCATCTCATCTCATCTCATCTCATCTCATTATCTCTAGCCGCTTTATCCTTCTACAGGGTCGCAGGCAAGCTGGAGCCTATCCCAGCTGACTACGGGCGAAAGGCGGGGTACACCCTGGACAAGTCGCCAGGTCATCACAGGGCTGACACATAGACACAGACAACCATTCACACTCACATTCACACCTACGGTCAATTTAGAGTCACCAGTTAACCTAACCTGCATGTCTTTGGACTGTGGGGGAAACCGGAGCACCCGGAGGAAACCCACGCGGACACGGGGAGAACATGCAAACTCCACACAGAAAGGCCCTCGCCGGCCACGGGGCTCGAACCCAGACCTTCTTGCTGTGAGGCGACAGCGCTAACCACTACACCACCGTGCCGCCCCCAAATAGGAACCTGCACATGCAAATCCTGTTGTGCAGCTTTGCAGATCTGAAGTTACAAGTGCAAATTCGAAGATGCGCTTTCACAAGTTGTGAAATATGCTTGGCAGTTTGCTTTTTGCAGATGTGTGGATCTGAAGTTACACTTACAAACTCTGAGATGCGCATTCACAAGTTGCGAATTACGGGTTTTACAAGTGCAAATCATAGTCTGCTCTTCTTCGGATATATGGCACTATCCTACCTTCATAGGGGGCTCCAGCTTGCCTGCGACCCTGTAGAACAGGATAAAGCGGCTAGAGATAATGAGATGAGATTATCTTCCATCCTTTTGATGCATGACATGGTATGCTGTCAGAGTTTTGTGCTGAAACAAAGTTGGGATCGCGTCTGGCTTCAGCTGTCGTTTCTGCCTCGTGTCTCACTTCTTCCCAGTGATTTTTTTTTCATACAAGTCCTCCACAAATCCACAATCTTCTATAAAATGCTCACTGCACAATTTGCTCCCTTTTCCAGGAGTAAAGTTTTCTCACTTTACCTTATGAAGCCACTCGGCTAAACGTTTTGGATCCAGGACGGAATGAAGACGACGTGTGGAATCCTACGTCACACAGCACCACCCTCATTTTCATCTCCTAATACATCCATCCATGTACGTGGCTAATCCAGTACGGCCACACCCGGGGAAATGACACAATGGACTGATGTTACAACTTTAACATGTTTTCTTCAAGCCAAAGTCCGCTTAATTTTTTTCCATCTAGGACATCTTGTATTAATGTATAACGATGACATTTCATAACCCTATAATTTCAAAATGTCCTGGTTAATCGCTTTAAGACTTTGGACTACTTGTGGCATTGTAGGGTTCCTTGTACAATAAATGTCAATGTAATATGATTTCCGACTGCAGTCAGAGCTGCCATTACAGAAAATTAACCAACATCTTTTGACCAGTCAGTTCAACACACAAAGCTACATACACCAAAACATTTACAGTGGTGCTTGAAAGTTTGTGAACCCTTTAGAATTTTCTATATTTCTGCATAAATATGACCTAAAGCATCATCAGATTTTCACACAAGTCCTAAAAGTAGATAAAGAGAACCTAGTTAAACAAATAAGACAAAAATATTATACTTGGTCATTTATTTATTGAGGAAAATGATCCAATATTACAGATCTGTGAGTGGCAAAAGTATGTGAACCTTTGCTTTCAGTATCTGGTGTGACCCCCTTGTGCAGCAATAACTGCAATTAAACATTTCCGGTAACTGTTGATCAGTCCTGCACACTGGCTTGGAGGAATTTTAGCCCATTCCTCCGTACAGAACAGCTTCAACTCTGAGATGTTGGTGAGTTTCCTTACATGAACTGCTCACTTCAGGTCCTTCCACAACATTTCGATTAGATTAAGGTCAAGACTTTGACTTGGCCATTCCAAAACATTAACTTTATTCTTCTTTAACCATTCTTTGGTAGAATTACTTGTGTGCTTAGGGTCGTTGTCTTCCTGCATGACCCACCCTGAGATTCAGTTCATGGACAGATGTCCTGACATTTTCCTTTAGAATTCTCTGGCATAATTCAGAATTCCTTGTTCCATCAATGATGACAAGCCGTCCTGGCCCAGATGCAGCAAAACAGGCCCAAACCGTGATACTACCACCACCATGTTTCACAAAAAAGTACCATTTTGGTCTCATCCGTCCACAGAACATTTTTCCAATAGCCTTCTGGCTTGTCCACGTGATCTTTAGCAAACTGCAGACGAGCAGCAATGTTCTTTTTGGAGAGCAGTGGCTTTCTCCTTGCAACCCTGCCATGCCACACCATTGTTGTTCAGTGTTCTCCTGATGGTGGACTCATGAACATTAACATTAGCCAATGTGAGAGAGGCCTTCAGTTGCTTAGAAGTTACCCTGGGGTCCTTTGTGACCTCACCGACTATTACACACCTTGCTCTTGGAGTGATCTTTGTTGGTCGACCACTCCTGGGGAGGGTAACAATGGTCTTGAATTTCTTCCATTTGTACACAATCTGTCTGACTGTTGATTGGTGGAGTCCAAACTCTTTAGAGATGGTTTTGTAACCTTTTCCAGCCTGATGAGCATCAACAATGCTTTTTCTGAGATTCTCAGAAATCTCCTTTGTTCGTGCCATGATACACTTCCACAAACATGTGTTGTGAAGATCAGACTTTGATAGATCCCTGTTCTTTAAATAAAACAGGGTGCCCACTCACACCTGATTGATTGAAAAGACCTGACTCTAATTTTACCTTCAAATTAACTGCTAATCTTAGAGGTTCACATACTTTTGCCACTCACAGATATGTAATATTGGATCATTTTCCTCAATAAATAAATGACCAAGTATAATATTTTTGTCTCATTTGTTTAACTGGGTTCTCTTTATCTACTTTTAGGACTTGTGTGAAAATCTGATGATGTTTTAGGTCATATTTATGCAGAAATATAGAAAATTCTAAAGGGTTCACAAACTTACAAGCACCACTGTAAAGATGACTCGTGGTTTTATTATCCCTTTATTCCTCATTTAGTCATTGTAAACAGCTTTTTAAAAAAGGTAGAAAACTGTATTCCTGAGATGAACAAGCACAGAACAGTAACAACAACAATATTAAACATTAAAATGTGCATTTTCATGGCTTGAGGTGTCACTTGTAGACAGCTGTTGGTCAGTAAGGCCTCCAAATTTCATCTCCACACCTGGAACAGATAATCAGCTTCAGGTTAGTTAGAACAGGGTTGTTGTTTTTTTTTTCTCCCCCCAATTGCTGCTTTTCTTGCTTACTATTTCTCATCTCATTATCTGTAGCCGCTTTATCCTTCTACAGGGTCGCAGGCAAGCTGGAGCCTATCCCAGCTGACTATGGGCGAAAGGCGGGGTACACCCTGGACAAGTCGCCAGGTCATCACAGGGCTGACACATAGACACAGACAACCATTCACACTCGCATTCACACCTACGGTCAATTTAGAGTCACCAGTTAACCTAACCTGCATGTCTTTGGACTGTGGGGGAAACCCACGCGGACACGGGGAGAGCATGCAAACTCCGCACAGAGGGGCCCTCGCCGGCCCCGGGGCTCGAACCCAGGACCTTCTTGCTGTGAGGCGACAGCGCTAACCACTACACCACCGTGCCGCCCTGCTTACTATTTGTTAGGTTCAAATAAATCAAACGATTTTTTTATACAACAACAATACAAGACCAAGTACATTGGAGTAAAAAAAAAAAAAAACAGTGAGGAGGAAAAGAGTAAAAGACAGTGATGAAATATACTGTATTCTCGTGTTTGACTCCTGTTCAGAGAGAGTCAGCAGAACATCTTGACTTCAATCTATTAGCATTACAAATTCCCAGCTCGTGGTTTTGTAGGATTCTCCCCCACCTTCAACACGAAAGATACATTTATTAAAAGAGATTTTTTTTTTAATCACTGCAAAACTTATTGTTTATCTATCAACTAGACTATCCATGTTATTATATATGCACAAAATGTATTTGGAGGTTTTTTTTGTTACTTCGCCCGGGACGGAGTCCACCAGCAGGCGAGGTTTTGTTTTCGGTCGGGTTTCTTTGTTTCTTTTGTTAACAATATTACAGGAAAACGACTGGATCAATCTTCATGAAACTTTCAGGATAGATGGGCATTGGTCTCAAATAGAACCTCCAACATTTTGAGGGTCATCTGGTCAAGGTCACCAAAAAGGTCAAAATCGTTTTTGATGTGGCTACTGCCTCATATTAGAGGCGCTAACCATTACATCACTGTGCTGTAAGAATGTAAGAGTGTAACAGTCGCGCACTGTGCATGCACATGCATGTGTTCCGATTAAAATGGCCGGTGAGCAAACAATTCAGTTCACCATTTGAAATAAATGGACTACTCGAAAGAAATCACTTTCAGACATGTTTATGCTTATTACAGAGGGAAAGCGCGTTCCACTGAGCTCTAGCGCCGAGCCATTTCTGGGAAATAAGAGTTTGGGTCATGGCGACAGCGTGTGTATGTCAGCCTCAGTTCGGAGGTTTACTTGGTATATTTTACTTCTGTGATTTTTAAATTGTTCATGTTTGGATTACGCTTCATTTTTGTGGCTACTGACTCCGAGTAAATATATATATGCTATATTTACTGCATGAACGTGGTATTAGAAAACAATTTTATTTATAAGCAGTAGCCACGGCGGCACGGTGGTGTAGTGGTTAGCGCTGTTGCCTCACAGCAAGAAGGTCCGGGTTCGAGCCCCATGGCCGGCGAGGGCCTTTCTGTGCGGAGTTTGCATGTTGTCCGCGTGGGTTTCCTCTGGGTGCTCCGGTTTCCCCCACAGTCCAAAGACATGCAGGTTAGGTTAACTGGTGACTCTAAATTGACCGTAGGTGTGAATGTAAGTGTGAATGGTTGTCTGTGTCTATGTGTCAGCCCTGTGATGACCTGGCGACTTGTCCAGGGTGTACCCCGCCTTTCGCCCGTAGTCAGCTGGGATAGGCTCCAGCTTGCCTGCGACCCTGTAGAACAGGATAAAGCGGCTAGAGATAATGAGATGAGATGAGCAGTAGCCACATGTACCCATAGGGTACCTATTTTTTTTCGCGATATCTTCCTTCATATTCATCATAAGTGCTACCGGGTGAGGTTTGTTTTGCCTGGCAACACTTGTTTTGCTTTTAATATGGGCTGAGTATCTCAAGCATCATTGCACAAAATCATCTTGAATTACAGTGATTTTCAGGAAACAGTTATATACATATATCACTAAAAAGACAGATCACTGAATACATAACCTGTAAAACCACTTCCTTTTTTACTTTTCGGATCAGGCAAGCCATAAATCATCAAAGTTTATCCAAGTAGGTTCACACCAGTCAAAAGACCAATAAGAACAGACTGATGCTGATTAGCAAGAGTATACAGTATCCACTCAGTAGCTATTCCATCAGTTAAACGCATCATAAGTCACTTTTTTCAATTAGGATTGTTCTTAAAATGTATTCAAAATATTTTTTATAAACATAGCAGTTTCAGGTTGTCGTTCCAACCAAGCAAGTCAGGTGTCGTATCTGATTCTAGCAGTTTCAATTCATCTTGGCCCTCTATAGCGGTGTTCACACGGCACATATTTGCATCGATGCTGCACCGATGTATTTTGTTGCGATCAAGGCCGGATTAACTATATGGGCCTGCGGCACAGTGCCCAGGGGCACTAACCACTCACAGCCAGTGGGGGGGCACCACATGACAGAAACTTTAAAAAATATTTTTCCTGAATGTTTGTACACTTAAAATGGTTATACACTTGACATTGTTAAATAGTCATATATAATTCATTATGAACACTAATTTCATAAGAACAACAACAATAATCATAATTCTGAGCAAGAGTGGCCTATGTGACCATTAACCCCCCTTTCCTCAACCTGTCAGTTGAGCCAGTCCACCTACGGTGAAATGTATCAATTTTTTAAAAACCGCGGTAGAAATGAAAAATGAACAGACATCAATTGAGTGGTTGTGCGAAGAGAAAATTTAAAAAAGAGAGACTCCAGGCGAGGCGGCACGGTGGTGTAGTGGTTAGCGCTGTCGCCTCACAGCAAGAAGGTCCTGGGTTCGAGCCCCATGGCCGGCGAGGGCCTTTCTGTGCGGAGTTTGCATGTTCTCCCCGTGTCCGCGTGGGTTTCCTCCGGGTGCTCCGGTTTCCCCCACAGTCCAAAGACATGCAGGTTAGGTTAACTGGTGACTCTAAATTGACCGTAGGTGTGAATGTGAGTGTGAATGGTTGTCTGTGTCTATGTGTCAGCCCTGTGATGACCTGGCGACTTGTCCAGGGTGTACCCTGCCTTTCGCCCATAGTCAGCTGGGATAGGCTCCAGCTTGCCTGCGACCCTGTAGAACAGGATAAAGCGGCTAGAGATAATGAGATGAGATGAGACTCCAGGCGTGTAGCTGCAATTAAAAATGTTCCAGTGTTAGATCGGTTTTTTTTTTATAAAAACATCGACAACTGCTGTCACTACCAGCGCTGAAGCCGAAGCTAGTGAAATCAGCGATGCTAGTGAGGGAGATGGCCCTGCTTGAGACATTTCAATATGGATAGAATAGAGTATGGATGCTTTGAAGGTTTTTATTGAGACATACAAATATATGCTGCTCATTTTTGAATAAGACATTTCAGTATGCCTACATGCATATCGTTGGTTGTTTTCAGTGAATTTGATGGGCTGATGTAGCCTACTTAATACATTGTGATTGAGGAAGAATGACCTTGTTTATGTATACTATTGTTTATGTATATGCTACTATTTTTGACAGCAAAGGGCAAGGTTTGTGAGTGTGTGCAGGAGGTTACTGAATGCGTGCGCGCAGGGTGGTGGTGGTGGGGGCACTTGAGGTATAGTGCCCAGGGGCACCGCATTGGCTTAATACAGCACTGGTTGCGATATATCTTACACCAGTGTAAATTTTGTGGAGCGTTCACATGTCACAAACCTGCTTACTAGAGAGAAGCGTGTTGGCACCGGTGCAGCCCCACTTGCGTTCACACGGCAGTTTTTGCGACCGTGCTATACGATAGTAATAATGCGGAAATGAAATATGCGCATGCGTGAAAATGTACTTCCTTTTCCCGGTTGTCATGGCATCACCAAGCACCAGGAAAACAACGTGGATGAAGATACGCAGTTCTGTTGTTGTTGATATTCGCCATTTTGGAAGCGCAAAATACCAGGATGCAAATTAAGGCCCGGTCCCACTGGCCGATGGACACAAAACGTATGCAAAAAGGACACAGTGGACGAGCAAAATTTCGGGGGTGGCTCTATCCGTTTTCATCCGCTCCAGAAATGGACAAAATTGGCGAAAACAGAACGGAAAAGAACGGACGTGGGTAGTATATAGCGGGGATGTTAAACGCATGTTCATAGGAAGCCTAGCGGATGGAAGTGGATGACAGCTCCGAAGGGGTTACCGGTGATAACTGAGAAGCGGACGCATAGCAGAAAGAGCGGATGCATAGCAGATGAAGGGGCTGCATCACGTACGCCTAACGGAAACAAAGGGGATGTTGCGCGGATGTATATCGGATGCAGACCGTTCACTGCGCTAGGTGTCCTTCTACATACTCTAGACATACTCCAGACATCCTAAATATACGAGATACATCCCAGATATAAACGCTTTGTCCGTTTTGAATACTTTATATACGAGATGCATACGCTTACATCCTTTCTATTTCCGTGCTACTAACGATGAATAGACGTTTCATGTACCTTATCTTTCCTCCCTCTTTCCGTTTTCAGCTGCAGCGGATGTGAGTTGCGAGGATGCCCAGAGGATGCAGAGAGGATACAGCAGACGTTTAACGGATGATAACGGACATAGAACGTTTGTTGCTCGTATATGTCGCGGATTTACATCGTACACGGCGGAAAGTTCATCCGTTCTAAAAGTTTTGTGCAGCTCAAAACTTTTTGCGCGGATGACATCACAGTGGACGGATGCTCGATGGATAGAGCGTATGAAGCACGTATGCAATGAGTACACAACGGATGCATAGCGTTTTCCAACAGATGGCAAAGATTTTTTTACGTTTTACATCCTCTTTGCATCCATAAGTGCAGTGGGACCGGGTCTTAATGCAATGCCCGTATGTAATCAACTCTCCTCACGCGTAGCGAGTCTACCCCTGTAGCGTTCAGACGTCCCATTTTATATCGGTGCTGCCCAGCAAACTAGCATTTACTCCGGAGTAAATTTCTTAAACCACCTCCCGAGCAGGGTTAGATTTGCACCGGTTTAAGCAGCTTTCAGGGGCTACACCGGTATAACTTTGTACCGTGTGAACACTTTACCGGGGCAGCCCCGGTGCTACACCGGAGTAAAAGTTGACGTGTGAACACCCCTTATGCTGAGCTAATAATCCAGGGGACGGAGCCAGGTCTGATTTGAAATCCTCCCATCCGCAAAACCCATAACCTTTAACCCAGACAGCACTCTAGAATATGAAACAACACATTTTCAGTGAAACACAGCAGGTTGTGTCCACCCTCTTGGGCTAATGGCTCGGCCCCACCCCCTTGGGCTAATAGCTCGGCCCCACCCAGGTGGATCGGTCTGAGGAGCTGGAGAAGGTCTGGGACCAGCCCTTGGATTTGTGGCTTGACTCCTCCCAGGCAGGAGGAGCTGGATCAGTTCCAACTCCACCCCCGGTTGGAATTTAAACCTGCAGAGCCGGCCTGGATGGTTAACGCACACACTACAGTCAGTAAGCGTATATAGATGCACATTGCATCTTGATCACAGCTATATACCTGCAAAAAGTAGCACCAGGTGAGAAGGTGATCTTCATTCAGCCAATATAATTGACCACCACGAGATGGAGGATGGTGTGTGCAAACAGGAAGTCAGCAAATGCCCTTTCCGGTGATACAAGCACAAAGTGTCTCTTATTCTGTGGATTGACCTGGATGCGCAGGCATACTATAAGGAAGAGGAAGAGAAATATGAAGTATAAACAACAAGAAAAACACTTGGTTAGGTTCGACTGATCTGATTGTAATTGATTTATCTTGATTTTTTAAAAAAAGTTAACATTTTTACAGACCAGTACACCCACTGAACTCACCTGCAAGAATAAACGATCCAACACAGGAAATGAAGCCTGACAGAAAGCTGTTGAATGGGAAGGTCCCTACCAGCAAGCAATACAGGAACTCGAAAGCTCCTGTCAGTAACACGTACAGCAAATACGCATCTATTACTTTGAGTTTATTCGGTGTACCAGTCGTGTATTCACTCAAAAACCGCCACAAAACCGAAAACACAGAAAGGGCCATTGTTTCTCTGTCGAAACAGCTGCTTAAAACTTACTCCAGGTAGAGTGTCAGGTAAATGAGTGGCTGTGTACCAAACAATAACGTACTTCCTATCCTTGTGCACTACTTAGGGTGTGACATGAAGGGCTTCTACGCTGTCTGTACTACACTATCTGTTAAGAACATTCAGGACTCAGCCTAGTGTTTCAGCCAATGGTGTTTAGAGCACTGAGCTCTCTATAGAATCTGGACCACCATCTTACCACTCGCATCACATGTATTTGGCTTATGTGTTAAACCGTCGTATCTGATCAAATTTGCGCCAAGAAAAGTATCTCCTGACTCCCCCCCCCCATTACCGCCTCTTATTTTCTCACCTTTACCCCCATTCCTTACATATCTTTATAGTGCTCCCCTTCACTGTTATTGTTTTTTTTTCTTTTCCAGTTCAGTCTCTGATCATATATATATATTTTTTGAACGGGTCTTTTACTAGCAGCACGGTGGTGTAGTGGTTAGCACTGTCACCTCACAGCAAGAAGGTCCTGGGTTCGAGCCCAGGGGCCGACGAGGGCCTTTCTGTGTGGAGTTTGCATGTTCTCCCCGTGTCTATGTGGGTTTCCTCCGGGTGCTCCGGTTTCCCCCACAGTCCAAAGACATGCAGGTTAGGTTAATTGGTGGCTCTAAATTGACTGTAGATGTGAATGGTTGGTTGTGTCACCCCTGTGATGGATGACCTGGCGACTTGTCCAAGGTGTACCCTGCCTCTCGCCCATAGTCAGCTGGGATGGGCTCCAGGTTGCCTGTGACCCTGTACAGGATCAGCGGCTACAGATAATAGATGGACTTTTACTCCTATAATTATTTCAACAGAGATTTCAGTTTTTCTTTTATATGGTGTATGTTTCTCTTTTGTATATTTCTATCTATCTATTATACCAACACACAGGCTGTACGATACTTCCTTTCTGTTTCAGACAGTTGTTGAAACAGGATTAGTTTCTCATGTTATTTGCCATTTTCACTTCATTCTCACAGTCATGTCTTAACAGTATTGGTCACGTAATTCACTGTGGGCGGCACGGTGGTGTAGTGGTTAGCGCTGTCGCATCACAGCAAGAAGGTCCGGGTTCGAGCCCAGCAGCCGGTGAGGGCCTTTCTGTGCGGAGTTTGCATGTTCTCCCCGTGTCTGCGTGGGTTTCCTCCGGGTGCTCCGGTTTCCCCCACAGTCCAAAGACATGCAGGTTAGGTTAACTGGTGACTCTAAATTGACCGTAGGTGTGAATGTGAGTGTGAATGGTTGTCTGTGTGTCAGCCCTGTGATGACCTGGCGACTTGTCCAGGGTGTACCCCGCCTTTCACCCGTAGTCAGCTGGGATAGGCTCCAGCTTGCCTGCAACCCTGTACAGGATAAGCGGATTACTGATAATGGATGGATGGATAATCAATAAATACTGTTAAGACATGACTGTGAGAATGAAATAACATGAGAAAATAATCCTGTTTCAACAACTGTCCAAAACAGAAAGGAAGTTTCATACAGCCTTTGTGTTGGTATGTTTAATTAATATCGATAGGAAGGAAGAACTACATAAAAGAAAAAGATACACTGTATAAGAGAAAATCTGAAATAATATACCTAAAAATAATTATAGTAGTAAAAGAGCCGTTAAAAAAATGATCAGAGACTGGACTGGAAAAAAAACCAACAATAACAGTGAAGGGGAGAAAAAGAAAGATATGTAAGGAATGGGGTAAAGGTGAGAAAATAACAGGAAGTAATGAAAGGGGGGAAAGTCTAACACAGTTTAACACACAAGCCAAATACACGCGATGCGAGTGGTAAGATGGCGGCCAGATGGCTTCACTCTGACGAGCCTATGCGCAGAGCTCAGTGGAGCGGTAACGTAGAACGTGTCACTGCAAAAATGTCCTCCACGGAAACATTTCTTAGAACTATAGTTCCGGGACATGTTGTGGAATTTTCTATGAATTAAAAATAGATATATTACTCTGTCACAAAGCGATTTTAGCCGTTTATTATTTCATCAGGCATATAATTAATTTATATAATTCTGCAGTTAAAAATAAACGACAACACAGGACTGCTGTCTGGAGTCAGTCAGCTGACTGTTAAATGTCCAGGTTACATAACAAGAGTGTGAAGTTACTACAGTAACGTTGTTGTTTTTATTGTTGGCTGGAAAATTATAAAAGATACAGGCTAATAAACTTGTCTTTTATTATCCACGGCTTTGCTACGAGAGTCAATGGGGGTCTCCACTTCCGGAAAGATACCGACTTCCGCTGTGACGCAACAATGAATCGTGGGAAGAGTTCTGGAAAGTTGTGTGAATGTTATTCAGTTAAGAAGCAGAATGCAAGAAGAGAACGGATTAGAGTGAGTCATGTGTTATTGTTGTAATAGTATTGAGCTTTTATTGGTATCGATAAGCTAACAAGCTTTAGGTAGAATTAAATGTTAAGAAATGTCAATCAGTCTCAGGGCTTCACTAAGCATCATTAGTGCTGAGTCATACTGTTGAAACTGGGCTTGTTGAATTCAGAATTGAATGCTAAACAATGTACTTTTTGCAGAATTAAAATGTTTATCCGTTCTTAAGCTATTACAGATCATAAATTGAAAGAGATGGCTTAATTTATTTATATATATATATATATATATATATATATATATATATATATATATATATATATAATTTTATTTATTTATTTTTAGAAAACTGCCATAATAGAGCAGCGGCTACAATTTTGGCCATTACAAAGGTAGAAAAGGCGTTCAATATGTAAATTAGTCATGAATAATTAATCAGACTGCCACGATTACTTAGCATATCAGATCACGTGACACCTTTATCCACAGTTTGACACCCAGATTATTATATATTTAAAATATGTGGTATTAAATTTAACAAAGCACGGTTTTTATTTAAAATTTGTTTTACATAGACTTATATTTAGTACAAAATATCTTTTATATAAATATATCGGGGGGCGGCACGGTGGTGTAGTGGTTAGCACTGTCGCCTTACAGCAAGAAGGTCCTGGGTTCGAGCCCCGGGGCCGGCGAGGGCCTTTCTATGTGGAGTTTGCATGTTCTCCCCGTGTCCGCGTGGGTTTCCTCCGGGTGCTCCGGTTTCCCCCACAGTCCAAAGACATGCAGGTTAGGTTAACTGGTGACTCTAAATTGACCGTAGGTGTGAATGTGAGTGTGAATGGTTGTCTGTGTCTATGTGTCAGCCCTGTGATGACCTGGCGACTTGTCCAGGGTGTACCCTGCCTTTCGCCCGTAGTCAGCTGGGATAGGCTCCAGCTTGCCTGCGACCCTGTAGAAGGATAAAGCGGCTAGAGATGATGAGATGAGATAAATATATCAATGTCGTTGCTTATGTAAATAAGAAATGAACTGTTTAACCTGCATCAGAAAATCTTTCTGTTCCACTTTCTTAGTATTTTCATAGAAGGGTCCGTCTCAGAAACTGGGTACTGTGGGGGTCCCCCACTAAGGGCCCGTCCACACGAGTACGCGGCCTCACCCAATACGCTATCGTTTTTGAAAAAAAATCTCCGTAAACACGGCGTCGTTTCCAGAAATATCTGCATCCACACGGATTCACTGGAAACGACCCCAAACGCTGTAGTACATATGCCAGACCTGTATGCAGCGCTGTGACGCCGCCACACCAATACACTAAAACCAGAAGAGAAGCCATGGAGCATGCGTATAAAGGTCACGCGCTGTTTACAAACAAGCTCATAACACGAGAAGAGGACAATCACGGCCAGCGCAACTCTGAGAGGAAGAGGAGAGTCTTTTGTGTGGACCGACAATGAAGTGGAATTTCTACTTCAT
Organism: Neoarius graeffei; assembly: GCF_027579695.1. Lineage (NCBI taxonomy): Eukaryota > Metazoa > Chordata > Actinopteri > Siluriformes > Ariidae > Neoarius > Neoarius graeffei. Next base: position 50,841,617 of record NC_083591.1, on the reverse strand, counting down.
GTCACATTGGACGTTTCTGCAGTACGAGCACAAGCCTGTAGTCCGCCATTATTGTTATGACGCGTCTAGCGGCGGCGGCTGAGGTTAAAGGTTAGAGAGGCGGGCTTATACGTCATCGTTTCTGAAAAAATCCGCATTCGCCGTCCAGACGACTCCGGGCTATCCGGTGTTTTAGGATTTTCCCACTCTGGGACCCGTTTTCAAAAAATACTGGTTTCACACCTCGAAAAAGCCAGATCCGTCTGGACGCGAGGCCGAAACGATAAAGTATTTATGCGGATTCGACAAAAATGTACTCGTGTGGACGGGCCCTAAATATACTCGGTCAATAAACTATACGGTTTTGAATGGTGATGTTGGTTTTAATTTGAAACAAAATGATGAAAGAAATAATACAGATAAAACTAAATCTTTGATGTGAATACTCCTATTCAGAATTTGGCAAAAATTCTGCAAATTTGTGGAAAAATGGCGGCTTGATCTGGGACATGATAAATGGTTGACTAGTACATCGCATTCCCTTAAAATGGTTGTAGTCCACTGAAAAGTCTACAGTTATCACTGATTGTATTTTAAGTTGTAACTTTATACACCTAAGGATTGGTGCGCTCACAGAATAATCATAACCGTAATAAAACATCATGCAAAATATTTGATCACCGTTGTAACTCCATTTTCCGCAGACCCAAAACCAATACGATCGTGTGCTTTGATCTAAACGGAAAGCCTCAGGGTCAAGGTCACGACCTCACCAAAAGTAGTAACTTAAAATCACTACGCCGTATAAAAATTTAGTTATAAATCTGCGATTTTTGTTTTTTAAAACGAAAGCTGAAAGTTAGGTATAGAATGTTTCTTACAGAATATGTTACGATGGTAGCTGGTCTTGTATGAATTTCTGAGCTATAAAATGAGCTGTGGTCTATTTTTTACCGTAGCGTGTTATTTGTGTGCGGGGAAGGACATGCATTAACAATTTGCATGTGTAGAATGGAATTTTCCACTCCAACAGTTAGAAATTGATCGTGTTTCCATTTGCGGTTTTTCTGTTACGCGGGTCAGGGTTTTTTCTAGAAAAATCTAGTATGAGGGCGCTCACCATGGCGAGGGGGGGGGGATGGTGCCGGTTGTCCCACCGTGCGAAGCCTTTGAAAAATTGAGGCTACAATGGGACATTCTGAGACATTCTTCTGTCCCGGACAGTCTTTGGCTTTCTTCTGTTTCGTGCCGCGGGATGACATCTTTAAATGCCCAAGTGTCAACAAAAACAACTCGCGAACTACTTCTGTCAAAAGCTCCCGTGCCGGTGGGTGAAAGGTCATTCAGTCTCGAGAAATCTCGCTCTACAAGTCAGCTGACCTTGTATGTAATCCATGTCAAATCTCGCGAGAGCAGCCGCGACAACTAAACAGCATGGCGCCTCAGTCTGGAAAACGCCAATTCGGATTGTTTTTGCACCGTCTGGCGGTGTATCTGCTATGATTGGAATATTTTTGGAGTAATTATAACGTATTTGATGATCAGACACATTGTCACGTGGTGTTGCTGGGATGTTTTCACGGAGAAACGATCGTTTTGAGAAAGATTGCATGTTGTGCAGTAGCATATAAGTGCATGGCCTAAGTGTGACTTGGGGTTCAATCGGCATTTTGGTAAGAGGGCGCAGCACCCCTGTTCCCCAGTTTAGACGAAAGCCTGACGCGGGTGATCTGTTCGGACGTTATCACTGAAAAGGTGAGTTTTGGCAGTTTTATTTTGTTTTAGTCTTGCAGTATAAGGCAATAGAATGTTGTTGTTTTTTCATCTTACTTTCATATTTCATAGTGCTTGCAAAATATTGGCCAAAAATACGCAACCATGGTCAATTTAGATCGAACTTTTGATAGAATCTACGGCCAGTCATTCTGCCCCGCCCCCGCCTCGTGCTCTGTCCGGTGCGGTAGTGATGTCCCGTTGCTCGCGCGCCGCAGCAGAGACCCGCGCGACCTTCAGCTGGTACAGTCGCTGTTCTTTTACCAGTGCCGTTATTCTCATCTTTCCGGTGTGTTCTTGATTTTTCCATTGTGTCCTATTTCGCCATATCAAATACCCAAAATGTATCATCATATTTAAGTGAATAATCCAGGGCTTTTCAAAGTGTGGGGCGCGCCTCCCCTAGGGGGTGCCAGAGTTCTTCAGGGGGGCGCAACGTGAGGAAAAATAAACCAGAATAAGTTACTATTGCGGACATTTTGCGAACTTCAGCTAGCCTTTACCAGAGACAAAATGGATCGATTTTTAGTACCTAAAGCTACAGTGAGTGAGGAGACAGAGTCTGGGCCAAGCAAAAAAAACCAGACCCTCCAGGATTTCGCGATGTTGCGATTTGCAACTTCAACGCAAATTCAACCAATCCCCGTGAATTCAGGGCGGTGTTGCAATTATATCCAATCACCACAACTTTCACGCAAATTTGACCAAACGTTGGCGTCGTCTTGAGGTGATGTCGACAAACTACCTTCCGCCTTACTTCCGTGTATACGTTCAAGAGAAGCAGCATGCGCGCAGTGTTGCCAGATTGGGCGGTTTCAAGTGCATTTTGGTGGGTTTTGAACATATTTTGGGCTGGAAAACGTCAGCAGTATCTGGCAACACTGCATGTGCGAGTCAGTGTTTACATAGACCCCTTTCACTGACGTCACCCGAAACCGGAAGTAAACAGACCCTGCGCCATTTTGGAAGACCAACAAACTCGTGATTAGGGGAAAATAACGGCAGCGGTATGTGAACCCACGAGAATAAAGTGGAGTGGCAAACGACTTAAACAAACAAATCTGAGCTGTTTTATTTATGATTTATTGGCCCAACAGTAGACTTGAAAGAAACCTGTGTGAGACTTGGCAAAAAAACTGTGGATATAATGGATAAGTCTGTGCATGATCTGCGGACACTTTGAGGTAAGCAAACGCAAGAAATTCAGATTTAAAACATGCTAAATTGGCCCCAAGTTGATAACTGTATGAGGAGCAAGCCTCCCAGACTTCTACAATTTAATAATAATAATAATTTAGGATGGTTTGGGGCTTGCTCGCTGCTGCCAGGTTGATTGTTGAGTAGCCTGACTGTTTTGTTTTTTTTTCCTTTTCCTTTTTACTCCGTTGTACGAACTTCAACCTGCCGTTACTCCAAAAGTACTGAACAGATCTTAACCAGATGAAATTTTTTTTGGAAAGCAGAGATTATAAGCTTTTTAATGATCGTGTTCACGATAAAAAATATCCAAGAGTTAAGCAATGACAGGTTTGGAAACTTAGATGAGCGTCTGCATGGACAATTTTCACAGCACGGCCAGCGAGCATCTGATACGGCTACATGCTGTACTCGTATTATACTTAAAGCCATTACCCAACATTCTTCTATCCACATTCACTGGATATGAGCAATCGCGTGCTCTGATTGGCTACTCTACTACTAGGATATCAGCTCATATCATGTAAAGCATGAGTAGAGAAAAACAAAATGGCGACGCGTGTTGCTGAGCCAGCCAAGGACAAAAAAAACCCTCTATTCGAAAACAAAACCCTAAAAATTACAAAAAATAGCAACAAAATATGGAATAAAAGTATTTGATGGTAAGAACGTATCATTTTTTATTTTACAAGAATTATAATAATATAATAATTTTATTATTATTATTAGCATTTTTCACAAATTGCTCCTGTCATTTCGCCAGTTTGTTTACGTTCTAAGCGGAAATTATTTTGTCGGATGCTTTGCATAAAGTTTTTATTTATCGAATTTGCTAAAAAATAAAAATGCTCTGTTTCTCAAAATCTAGTGAATGTGGATAGAATAAAACAGTTATTCCACTCAATCCTTTTTTTGAATTTTGAAAGAGAAAGATGTGTTGAACGTCCGAAAGGAATGTGTAATAATAATAATAATAATAATAATAATAATAATTAATAATAATGGCTAGCTTTTTTTCATGGTTTATCAGATATATTCCATTCAGCTACTCGTCTTTGAGTCGTTCCGTATCATGCTAGCTGAATGGAATATATCTGATATACACTACCGTTCAGGCGGCACGGTGGTGTAGTGGTTAGCGCTGTCGCCTCACAGCAAGAAGGTCCTGGGTTCGAGCCCCGGGGCCGGCGAGGGCCTTTCTGTGTGGAGTTTGCATGTTCTCCCCGTGTCCGCGTGGGTTTCCTCTGGGTGCTCCGGTTTCCCCCACAGTCCAAAGACATGCAGGTTAGGTTAACTGGTGACTCTAAATTGACCATAGGTGTGAATGTGAGTGTGAATGGTTGTCTGTGTCTATGTGTCAGCCCTGTGATGACCTGGCGACTTGTCCAGGGTGTACCCCGCCTTTCGCCCGTAGTCAGCTGGGATAGGCTCCAGCTTGCCTGCGACCCTGTAGAAGGATAAAGCGGCTAGAGATAATGAGATGAGATGAGACACTACCGTTCAAAAGTTTGGGGTCACCCAGACAATTTTGTGTTTTCCATGAAAAGTCACACTTTTATTTCCCACCATAAGTTGTAAAATGAATCGAAAATATAGTCAAGACATTTTTCTGGCCATTTTGAGCATTTAATCGACCCCACAAATGTGATGCTCCAGAAACTCAATCTGCTCAAAGGAAGGTCAGTTTTATAGCTTCTCTAAAGAGCTCAACTGTTTTCAGCTGTGCTAACATGATTGTACAAGGGTTTTCTAATCATCCATTAGCCTTCTGAGGCAATGAGCAAACACATTGTACCATTAGAACACTGGAGTGAGAGTTGCTGGAAATGGGCCTCTATACACCTATGGAGATATTGCACCAAAAACCAGACATTTGCAGCTAGAATAGTCATTTACCACATTAGCAATGTATAGAGTGGATTTCTGATTAGTTTAAAGTGATCTTCGTTGAAAAGAACAGTGCTTTTCTTTCAAAAATAAGGACATTTCAAAGTGACCCCAAACTTTTGAACGGTAGTGTACCATGCAATGCCAGCCAGTATTATTTCTCTGTGGTCGGCTGAAATGCTCGACTCAACAAAGCTGCTCATGATCTAAACAACCTTTACATCTGAACTTTGAATCGTTTATCCCAACAAGAAGCTCAAACCCACAGAAAGCTTTGCTGTGAATGTCGTACCACTGATGTGTTTGCTAGAACGTGACTAGGCGATGGGTTAAAGGAACTAAAGGTGTGGCGCGTGACTCAGTGCTATTGTGTGCTTTTGTGCCTTATTGATTCATCAGCTATTTATTGCTTCTTCCTTTCTTTAGGTCAAACTCTGAGAACTGGTCCTGGTGGCCATCTTGGCAGCCAACATCTATGTCCTTGCTGAAGCGTGCAGAGGCTAAAATTCTTGCCTGTATGTGCCAGAAAATATCTTAATATTACCTGGATGTAGTCCGACATTCGTGATTCGGTATCGCTTTCAATAACATAGCTGTTGTTTCTTTACACTGGTCCTGATTAAACTTTATCCATCTTCCTTTATTAAGGTATTAAGAATGAAGTGCGGTCCCAATTTATCACGTTGCCAAATCAAAACAGAATCTGGACCGTGATCGTGAGGAACAAGGCAACACGCAAACCTTCAGACCAAGGTACAGATCTCAGGTAGTATGTCTTTTATATGGTGAGTTTTAGGATTCATCACATCTAGACTCCTACAAACACAACAGACTTCATTAGGCCAAGAAAAAATAATTGTTTGTTTCCGGTTACCCGACCGACCGTTTAAAAAATGCCCCGACCCTAGACTTTTTTGTTAGATGTTTAAAAAAAAATGTATTTTCGCCGACCAACAATAAATTTTGAAAAAAAAAATATCTGCATTACGATTTGCATAATATTGTCGATCTGACAAGTGACTAATTCTAAAACGCATATATCGGACAAGAAACACTCATTGATTTCTCACGGCCTCAATCTGACGTCATGACCTCTTTCCGGGAAACTCCGGCTTGTGTTGTACACAACGCTAGGCATCATGGCGGCCAACGAAGTGTTCTCGATTACCGTGATCGGTTGCGACCACACGGAAGATTGTAAGACAATAAGTTCATTTTATAAGTTTTCAACTGTAAAAGAACTCTACGAACATTATCATCCTCCGCTGGACGAGTCATGCAAACAGTATACACACAGCGCCCAGGCTAACGGCGGTATCGATATCACGATGTTCTTTGTATTCATATTAAACATACAAGTTCACAACATAGTGTTCCTAATAAAGTTAAGGTTCAACATTTGTAGTTATGTTTATAGTTCCTTTAAGCGTCCGAGCACTCCATATTTTATCCATGGGCTCCGAATCCTGTATTCCACAAGCTTCACTGGTTTTCTTAGGCCTGGTTCTGGATGGTTGAGTCACAGAATGACACTTCCCCACTATGTGCCACTTTTTGTCCCACACCTAAAATTTATTTCTAAAAAAAAAACCTACCTACCCGGTATTTTGTGTGATAAAAAAAATAAAATAAAAAGACTTACCTACCTACCCTATTTTTTTTCCAAGATGTAATAGGAAACAAACAATTATTTTTTCTTGGCCTTACAGCTTTTTTTTTTTTTAATTTGTATGATTGATCATTCATCATAGTTGGTTTAAACCATCTTGTTATTTAGGCTGCTCCTTCTATAACGCATTGCTTATGTTCTTTTTATTAGCTTCTCCGATCCCCCTTGTGATGGTCCACGGCTTTGCAGGGGGAGTCGGCCTCTGGGTCCGAAATCTGGATGCTCTGAGCCACTCGCGTTCCGTCTACGCCTTCGATCTGCTCGGATTTGGGCGCAGCTCTCGCCCGGCCTTCCCCAACGACGCCACGTTAGCCGAGGAGCAGTTCGTCGAATCCATAGAACAGTGGAGGCAGAGCCTGGGTTTGGAGCGTATGATCCTATTGGGCCACAGCCTAGGAGGTTACCTAGCAACGTCATATTCCATCCAGTATCCTGAGAGGTGCTGATATGATCATTCTCTCATTTTAAACAACAGTAATAATAATACAAATACTAATATTAGAAGTTAATGTGTTTTTATTTGTATAGCGCCTTTCTCAAACCCATCATGGATTTAAAATGCTACAAAGCCGTTCTCAATTTAAAAAAAAACAAAACAGGATTTTAACCTAATTAAGGATATTTTTAGGGGTCTGATGTTCATAAATTCTTCCTGAGGTTCTTAAATGCTTTTGTTTTTCTACATATTCAGAAAAATGGCTAAATTGAGATGAGTCACTTAACAGCTTAAAGTACAGCAATATGAGGAATTTGTAATCATTAAAACACTAACATTCAGTTTGATTATTGATTCATTCGAATAGATGCGTTTTTCACATTATATAATCATATTTAACCAGGCTGATTTCAGATCAGTTTGCAGTTTGTGCTTTGCACTGGCTGCCACTGAAATTTAGAATTGAATTAAATCTAGTTATGATCATTTTTAAAGCAGTATACTCCGGGGCAAGCCCGTGTGTTATATACGCAATATGATTAAGGATCGTTCACAGTATAGTTTAAGATCCAGTAATGGCGTACTACTTCAATAATCTGCTATTAAAATTAAGAAAACCCTGGGTGACCACGCCTTTTCTGTGGCAGCACCTTGTGTATGGAACAGATTACCTTCAGAAGTTCGAAACGAATCTCGTTTTTATAGATATGAGTTTCCTGAAGGCATATTTATTTAGGTTGGGTTTTTATTAGTTTTAATTGATTGATTTATTGATTGATTGCTTTATTCCGAACAGTAAAGAAGAAAGATATTGAAAAAATGCAATAATCAAAACATCGTCATAAACAAACAGAATAGCGTAGCCACAAGGCAGTAACATAATAATGTACAGAAAGGATTAGGAAGAAGTAAATAACTTATCAAATCCTAACCCTCTATACCACCGCTAATCAAACGTCACTTTCCACCATAATAAACTATATAAACAAATGCAACAAACAAAAAACATACCAAGACATACCAACATAGTATAATATCAGAGATGCCTACTAGTACGGATTGGCCGTATTTTGTACGGAAAAGTTACATAAATACGATGTTACGGCAAACGGTGTTATTCTGTATGGAATTATTATAAAGTCTTAAAGAATTCCAGTGAGTTGTTTTTAAATGTCCAAGCGACTTTTTCAATCCATGCGCGATTCACGGCTAGGCTATTTATTTTTACGACAACCACACATGCTGTGTGTAACATGCGCAGATTCCGCACATTTGTTCGCGCTATTTTCGATACGGTAGAATGGCCGCGCATTACACCCAGTCAAAAGGGCAATGGATACGCGCACTGCAAACTGTGTAGAACTGACATTAACATCACTCATGGTGGTCGCGATGACTGCACACGGCATGTCAACTACAAAAAAAAACAAAACATATGGCGTATGCTGAAATGGCGAGTCAGGCAGAAAGTAAATCTGGGGGTATCCAGCAGTTTTTTACGAAATCTGTGGATGAAAAGACACGGAACGTGACACGTGCTGAAGCGGTGATGGTTGACCTGTGCTTGGAGTTGAACTTGCCGATTAGTGCCATGAAATGTGAGTTAAACTTATTCAGTTTCTTTTTACATGTATGATTTTTATTCACTGAAATATCAAACACTGGCTGGACTTCTTTAATTCAAAGTCTTTTCAGTGTTGCAAGTGCAAATGTACATGTAGTGTGATCAAAAACAGAATTTTATGATTAGTGTTGTTGGGATTGTGGCAAAAAATTGATCATTCCACTGTTTTAAATACAATTATAAATGCCATTTTATTCAATGTCTCTTCTGAAGCATTATGCTGAAGTATTTATATATTGGGACATTAAGATAACAATGTCGGACTCTCTTTGGCATGAAATAAGAAATTTTTTTAAAATTTTATTAGAATCCGTAAACAGGTAGAACATTTTGCCAGGCAATATAATATAATACTTTTGAGGAGTTACATTCAATACCAATGATTGGTAGCCAACCGTAATGTCTGCAAACAGGGAACACTATTGTATTTATAAAAATGTGATATATCGTATGCTCTAGAAATTTGTTGAGTGGAAATTCAGTTGAGATGGCTGCTCGCGTTTTGTTTATTCAATTCACACAAAACAGTTCTTTTTAATAATTTAAATGTTAAACATATTGGTATATACACCTCTTTATAATGGAAATGCGCATAAATTAATGTTACTGAAAGTTATTCCAAAATACTGAAAAATGTTTTCAAGAATACTGAAATTCAAAATTTGGGGTAGGCATCTCTATAATATCGACCACATCAAATCATATATACAGATACTTATGTTATACATATATACACACATACAGTACATGCATATACACATACCTATAACTATACACATATCCATATGTACACAGACACCCATATCATAATTATGCATATTATGCTTATATATTATATACAGTTGTGCATATATGCATACATACACACAATACTCATTATGATTTTATATATATATATATATATATATATATATATATATATATATATATATAAATAAAATGTATCCGTACGTACCCATACCCACATATATACACTTATATTATCAATAGAATGTTATTGTAATTCCTCCTCCCTATACCTCATAAAGATCTGTTCCTTATACCTTTTTTTGAACTGGTTTATAGTTGTACATTTCATGAGCTCCACATTCAAACTGTTCCATATTTTACTCCACAAATAGAAATACTGAACATTTTTAACGTTGTCCTAGCACTGCGAATTTTAAATTTCAGTTTCCCCCTAAAATTATAGCCCCCCTCTCTATCCGAGAACATTATTTGGATATTCCTTGGTACTTTATAATTCCTCACTTTGTACATTATTAGGGCAGTTTTATATTCTATAATATCCCTGAATTTTAAACATTTAGAATTTAAGAACAGTGAATTAGTATGATCTCGGTAACCAGCACTATGAATTATTCTTATAGCTCTTTTTTGAAGTATAGTTATTGCATGAAGTGAACATTTATACGTATTTCCCCACACCACTGAGCAGTAATTTAAGTACGGTAAAACCAGGGAACAGTAAAGAATGGGGAGTGAATTATAGTCCAGGACGTGCTTAGCTTTACTCAACACAGATATGCTTCTTGATAGTTTCATTAGTATGTATTTTATATGTGATTTCCAAGTAATTCTATCATCTATTATTACCCCAAGAAATTTATTATTAGAAACTCTTTCAATATCAACACCATCTACCTGTACATTTATTGCCCTATTTATTTTATAATTACTAAATAACATGATTTTTGTTTTAGACAGATTTAATGATAATTTATTTCGATCAAACCAACTTTTTAACCTGCACAATTCTGAAGAGATTGTTTTCTAACTCATGTAAATTTGTTCCAGAACAAAATATATTCGTGTCATCTGCAAATAATACCATCTTAAATATCTTTGATACATTGCACATATCATTTATATAAAGAATAAACAGTTTAGGACCCAACACTGACCGCATAGTTCTTATGAAGCTATCGAATAGAAGCTAAGGAATCATATTGTTGTTGTTATTATTAATGAATTTGAATTTCTGATATGTTTGTTTTTTCATTACATGTATTTATCTTGAATATCTTTTTGAACATAGGACAGTTATCATAGTTATTATTGGATACGTCACAATAGGATATTTTATTATTTATAGATTTTATAGCAATCAGAGGGCGTTTTACCAGAGATCATTACCACAAGCTATTTTATATCTTTGTCATATTTTATGTTGATTTTAATCTCGTAATGCACATTTGATCATATTAATATGTAAATTTGCACAATAGAAGCATTATTATTATTATTATTATTATTATTAGAGCAGCGGCTACAATTATCGACACCTTAACGATCTTTTGGCCGTTGCAAAAGTAGAAAAGGCTTTCAATACGTAAATTGTGCATGAATAATTACTCAGACTTCCACTGAAGAAAAAAAAAAGAGTTGATTCCCGATTACTTGGCGTATCAGATCACATGACACCGTTCCACAATTATCGACATCCAGATGTTTATTTTAAAAAAAATAGTTACGTGGTATTAAGTGAACAAAACATGGTTTTCCTTTAAAATTTGTTTTACGTAGGCTTAGTATAAAATATCTTTTATATAAATATCTGGATGTCGGTGTGTACATAAATAAGGAAGTAATTCTAATGTTTGTAAAGAAATGAACTGATAATGTTTAACCTGTGTCAGAAAATCTTTTTGTTCCACTTTCTAAGTATTTTCATAGATCACATTTTGTTAATCATTCATCGTTGTTTGTATTAATTTCTAGTTTTGTAGTTTATCACTAAGGCCCTGTCCACACGGCAACGGATTCAGGTGAATCCGATACAATTGTTTATCGTTTCGGCCTGGCGTCCACACGGCACCGGCGTTTTGGGTGCCCCAAAACACAATCTTTTGAGAACGGGTTCCAGAGTGGAAAGATCTGGCAACGTTGCCGTTGCGAAGTCGTCTGGATGAGTAGAACGGATTTGTTTACGATGACGTCACAACCACATGACTGTGAGTGCTTCACACCGGGTAGAAGTGTAACGAAGTCGATGCGAGTTGTCAACAAATCCTATAACTTGGTTCATGAAACGCGCTTACAAAATATTTTCACTGTGAATATTTATTGTGTAATGGTGCAAAGTGAGAGAGAGAATAGCCCTTAGGGCAGAGTCAATCCCGCCAGCAAAAATAGGGAAAAAAAGGAGCGATCTCACCTCTTCAGATGTTGGTTTAAGTCCTACAATACATTCCTCAAAAAGGGCGTAGAAGAACAAATTAATCCATCAACGTGTAGCATTCAATTTATTACGGACCATTAAAGACGCCGCCTTCCGCGTAGAATCATACGTCATCCTCGCCGCCATATTGGATGGGTCAAAGCGGAGAATAAAGATGCCTCATTCATGTGCTGCGTTTAACTGTACCAACAGGTTTACCATCCAAACAAGATCACATGGGATTACCTTTCATACGTGAGACTGGAAAAATACTTTTCATTGTATTTGGTCATTATAATGTAATTTTATGAACAGATTTTTCTGACTTTGTGGCTAATATGAAGTCTCGCACATAATAGTTTATGCGCATGCGTCCTTACTACTTCTATTGTTCTGGTGTCTCCGAAGGGACCGTCTTACAGCGCCCCTAGAGGTGTGGCATGTGTATTGCATCGTTTTCAGCAAGTGTTGCGTTGCCATATGGACCTGATATTTTACTGATCGTTGCCCATGTGGACGCGATATTTTTTTAAATAACATCTCGTTGCCGTTGTCGTGTGGATATAGCCTAAATGTCAACAGGGAATTGAAATTGTAACCACATGAAAATCCAGGTCAAAGGTCGCATCTCATTCCTCGAACCAAACTATAAAATGTCTACTGATATTGTGATATGTGGTAGATATTTACAACAAACTGCAAAAAAGATATATATTTTCTGAATGGAATAGAAAAATCTGAATATTTCGAGCATGTAATTTTTTTATATACTGGGAATTTAATTCTATTTATTGCAGTTGGATTCTACATTTTATGAAGCAGAAAAAAAATTATAAATCACAGCACTTTTTTTTTAAAGTACTTCATGAGTACTTCAACAATGTGACACAAAGATCGATCCATAAGTTGTAAACGTCCCTTAATTCCACAGCGTGTTGGTAATGGTGGACACCGGTGAAAGTGATCACTATTATCGACACCTCACGTGACTTCTCAAACGTGCGTTTAAATACAAACTGGCGACTGAGAAATGAAAGAGTAAGAAACAAAGTAGGTTTCGACGAGGAGGTCATGAAATATCTGTGAATTTGATCAGTAAAAACACGTCCATGATCTTTCCACCGTGCTTACCTGCGATGATGTACGGGTTTTCCGAAAAATTACTGATTGTGCTAAAAAAAAAAATTTTTTTTTAAAATTCCATCTCTGGTAACGAGCTGTGTCGTCAGACGACAAGATCAAAGGGCGAGGGGGGAGGGGTCTTCCGGTTGATTGATTAACCAATAATGATAACTGTTGTAACTGAAACTCACCTTTTGTAAAATTGTTTTTATTGGTAAATCTGAAAAGGTGTCGATAATTATGGACTGTCGATAATTGTAGCCGCCGCTCTATTATTATTGTTGTTATTTCAAAGAATGCTAAATGTCCCAAAATAAAACAGAAGCAGGTTAACTAAAATATATATGAATTATAAAAAAGAAATCTCAAGAAAGAACTGGAAAACATGAAGCATGCAGATGTGAAAGTGATAGCTCTAATATTGTCACATTGAAAACGACTGTCCTCAGGTATTCATGAATAACATGCCTACGTCGTGTCCTTGTTCCTTAGGGTCAGGCACCTCATCCTCGTGGATCCCTGGGGCTTCCCGGAGAAACCACAGCCTCAGCAGGAAGGCTCGTCAGCTCAGGTTCCGGGGATCAAGAGACCGGGGGTGCCTCACTGGGTGAAAGCAGTCGCGTCTGTCTGGAGTTTGTTCAATCCTCTGGCCATCATCAGATTAGCAGGACCATGGGGTGAGACGCAGCCAGAATTGCATGTCAATTAAACCTCGCTCTTTACTCGTCGGTGTAAACGTATCAAACGATTCTCAGTTAATTATGTTGATGGTGTTTTTCGGTTCAGGTCCAGGCCTGGTGAACAGATTCCGACCTGATTTCAGAAGCAAGTTTGAGGATCTTTTTGACGATAACACCATTACTGATTATCTCTATCACTGTAACGCACAAACGCCCAGGTAACGCCAAATCACTGCATTTTTCTCTTTTTAATGTGGTCTGCTCAGAATCCACTAGAGGGCAGTATGATGCAAGTTCGACAGGTTTACACCAGTCGATGAGTCAGATGAGATATTCATCCCCAAAAGCAATAGCAAGTAATGATTTATTCTGCAACGCAACCAGTTTCCTGGGATTCTGGTGATACGACGCAGCATCGAACGCATTTAATTTAAAAAATAATCAGATAATTGCGGGAAAAAAACCCATTGGGGGCAGGAATTTGATCAGCGTATTTACATTCAAATAATTCACATAGTCAGATAATGATTTAACCTCTAGATGTACATGAATTCATTTTTTTAGTCGCCTCACTAGTGATTTAATCTATTTAGACATGATCTTCTTTTGGCTGCTCCCGATTAGGGGTCGCCACAGCGGATCTTTCGTCTCCATTGCTCCCTGTCTTCCATAGCCTTCTCTACCACCCCTGCCACTTTCATGTCCTCTCTCACCACATCCATGTATCTCCTCTTTGGCCTTCCTCGTTTTCGTGTGCCTGGCAGCTCCATCCTCAACATTCTCCTTCCCACATGCTCCGCATCTCTTCTCAGGATGTGCCCGTACCATCGCAGTCTCATCTCTCTTAGCTTAATTCCCAAGCTCTCCACATGTGCTGTCCCTCTGATGTGCTCGTTCCTTATCCTGTCCAACCTCCCATCGCAAACCTTAACATCCTCAACTCCGCCACCTCCAACTTTGCCTCCTGTCTCTTCGTTAAGGGTACGGTCTCCAATCCGTACATCACAGCTGGTCTCACTACTGTCTTATACATCTTACCTTTCACTTTTGCTGGGACTTTCCGATCACAAATGACTCCTGAAATCCTTCTTCAGCTGCTCCACCCTTCCTGCACTCTCTTTCTCACCTCACTATCGCAGCCCCCATTTTCCTGCACAGTTGACCCCAGGTACTTGAATTCACCAACTTTCTTTACATCTACTCCTTGCATCTTCACTGCATTCTCATCGCCGTTCTCATTGATGCACATGTATTCTGTTTTGCAATCTATTTAGACATAACGAAAAAAAATTCTATCTCCGGTAACATAGCTTGTTACCGGAGATGGAATTTTTTTTTTCGTTATCATGTCTAAATAGATTAAATCACTAGTCAGATAATGATCACCTGTGTATTTATACTAAAATAATTTTTAGTATAAATACACAGGTGTTTTTTTTTTTTTTTTTTTTTAAATTGAAAAAAAATCTTTTTTTTTTTTTTTTCAAACTTTAAAACCAGCATGCAAATGTAATAACGGTGTGGCGTGGACTTGTCACTTATCTACGCCGACTCACACAAAATACTTTGAAAAAGTAGATTCGTCAGAGTAGTTAAGTAACAATTATTCACCAAAGGCGAGGTGAATGTCGGTGATTATTATACATACAGGACACTTTTTCGATGGAATAAAAGCACGTGTTCTATTCCCTTCTAGCACATTTCATTCATTTCGACATTGTTAGCGTATCACTTCTCCTACGTGTATTACGTCACTCTACCCAGTGGAGAATGAGCGTTGAATATGGTTTGCGATATCGCATGGTTGTCAAGACAACATGATGTCGGAGAAGTAAAACTTCCACGCTAGCGAGCGACTGGGACAATTTGTAAACAAACACGGTCGCCAAGTTTGCTTCGTTAACTACGAAAGATTTTGAGAGAAGTTTGAAAGAGAAAGACGCATTGAACACCTGAAAGGAATGTGTACGAATAATAATATCAGCCCTGCGATGACCTGGCGACTCGTCCAGGGTGTACCCCGCCTCTCGCCCATAGTCAGCTGGGATGGGCGACAGCTTGCCTGCGACCCTGTAGAACAGGATAAGCGGCTAGAGATAATGGATGGATGGATAATAATAATATTGGACGGCTTTTTTTTTTTCCATGTTATATCAGATATTTTCCATTCAACTAGCATGATGTTGAACGAGTCGAAAATGAGTAGCTGAATGGAATATATCTGATATACCATGAAAAAAAAGCCAGCCAGTGTTGGTTAAATAATACCCGAGACGAAGTTATTCACTGAGCCTGAGGCAGATAATTGTTTTAGTATAAATACACAGGTGATTTTTTTTTTTTTTTTTTAGAAAAAAAAAATCTTTTCTTCGAACTTCAAAAGCAGCACACAAATGTACGTAATAACAGTGTGGCGCAGGCTTATTATTTTTTTAAATTTTACTTATTAGTTTATTTGTCAGGGCGGCACGGTGGTGTAGTGGTTAGCGCTGTCGCCTCACAGCAAGAAGGTCCGGGTTCGAGCCCCGTGGCCGGCGAGGGCCTTTCTGTGCGGAGTTTGCATGTTCTCCCCGTGTCCGCGTGGGTTTCCTCCGGGTGCTCCGGTTTCCCCCACAGTCCAAAGACATGCAGGTTAGGTTAACTGGTGACTCTAAATTGACCGTAGGTGTGAATGTGAGTGTGAATGGTTGTCTGTGTCTATGTGTCAGCCCTGTGATGACCTGGCGACTTGTCCAGGGTGTACCCCGCCTTTCGCACGTAGTCAGCTGGGATAGGCTTCAGCTTGCCTGCAACCCTGTAGAAGGATAAAGCGGCTAGAGATAATGAGATGAGTTTATTTGTCAGGGACAATGCAGCGCACATTATTACATACATAATATCACAGTCAATGCCATAACAATATGTGTAGATGTGTTGCATAAAAGGTTTCTAGCCAATTGGCTAATTTGCAACCCCAGTCCCTGGTCAGACCTTTCTAAAAAATAAAAAATAGTCCAAATATAATTTTTAAAAGCGCAGCATAGTGTGAGTTACACAGTAACAGCGGATATATTGGATACCAATACATTGCATCAACATTTCACAGAATCATGACCATATCACAAGAGCAGCGCACCGTATGCATGTGTGCAGTTGCCGTTGCTTCCCCCCCTTTTTTTTCTTTCTTATACAACATTAAGCACATCACAAAAACAGCACATCGCACAACAACATGAACCCCAAGCGCCCAGCCGCTCACACCTGCCCCACCTACACTCACCCCGACACTGAGGGGCCCGGACCGCTACGTATTTAGCTCCCATACCCAGACCCCCGGCAGCCATGCACGAACAGCCAGGCGTCCAGCACGGACAACACACCACAACAGTGTATGCATGCACATGCACATGCACGCGCCTCTGCCCCTGCACCCATGGTCCTGACTCAGTGATTACATGTTTGGTTTTCTTTCAGCCAGTATTTCAGAATCAGAAACACTTTAAAACACTTTAATTGCCAGGTATGTGGACACACACGAGGAATTTGACTCCGGTTCACTTAGCTCTCATAGTACAAAACAGATTAAAAAAGCGTAGACACAAAACAAGCAAACAACAACAACAAAAATAGGTGCATAGTACAAAGTAATCCAGGTAAGTCAAGTATGGAATTGTTAAATAAATATAAAGTATACAGTGTGCACAGAATGACGGTATAAGTGTTCAGATATTTTGCAAGTGATATTACTGATATATGAATCTGGATTTTAGCTGTTCATCACAGAAAGGATTTCCCTTTTGGTGCAATATGGTGCATAGTGCAAAGATGAATAGTAAATTTAAATAAGTATAAATATAAGTAACAGTGGGCGGCACGGTGGTGTAGTGGTTAGCGCTGTCGCCTCACAGCAAGAAGGTCCGGGTTCGAGCCCCGTGGCCGGCGAGGGCCTTTCTGTGTGGCGTTTGCATGTTCTCCCCGTGTCCGCGTGGGTTTCCTCCGGGTGCTCCGGTTTCCCCCACAGTCCAAAGACATGCAGGTTAGGTTAACTGGTGACTCTAAATTGACCGTAGGTGTGAATGTGAGTGTGAATGGTTGTCTGTGTCTATGTGTCAGCCCTGTGATGACCTGGCGACTTGTCCAGGGTGTACCCCGCCTTTCGCCCGTAGTCAGCTGGGATAGGCTCCAGCTTGCCTGCGACCCTGTAGAAGGATAAAGCGGCTAGAGATAATGAGATGAGAATGAGATAATTAACAGTGAGCGCAGAATGACGGTATGAGTGTGCAGATATTTTGCAAGTGATATTTAGGGCTGGGAATCGATCCAGATTTCCTGGATCGGTTCGATTCCGATTCACAAGGTCACGATCCGATTCGATATCGATTTACTTAGATATTGCTGGATTGTCACTTTAAAGTAAAAACTGTCCCTATTGACAGGAACAGCCCCATGTGTGTTTGTGCATGTAATTTCACACCAAATGCCTTCTCCAGTGCAGTTTGATTCGCTGCGGGTTTAGCTGAAACTGTGTCGGCGTGGTGCCTGGATAAGTGGTTGCGGAGATTGGTTGTATTGCCACTATATTTTACCTCTGTGTGGCACAGTTTGCACACTGCTTTTGTTCTGTCAACTTAGTCTCTGTCCTCATAACGTTTGAATCCAAAGTAATGCCATACATCAGCTTTCAGGCCAGGATTTCCCGGGAAACATTGATTTTCGTGACGTCGCGTGCGGGACGCCTCCTTCTGAATCCTACGTCAGCGCTGGTTTGTTTATGAGAAAACGACCTGGTGCTTTTCTGCAAATTTCTTCAACGTTATCGCGTAATTATTAAAATGGTTAGCAAATGTATCGTAGGAGGGTGTAGCAACACCAATCATGATGGGATTAGTACTCATCGTTTCCCAAAAGACCGGACAATGAGAGAGAAATGGGAGCGCTTGGTGTACACAGGCTGTGCACTGAAACCGTGCAAAGCTCGCGCAGCCTGCTGGCGCTTCCGCAGGTGACGTCACGAATCTGGCTCCAGACTCCCTTGGGATTTTTCCAGACGCGTTTTGTTATTTTATTTTTTTCTGCTGTAGACAGATGGCCTTGTGCAAAATCACCCTTCTGGATGAGTGTGTAAAGGGACATACTTTCATATAAAAAACATGAAATTGGTCCAGAATATGCACTTTTAATGTGATATTTTATTTTTAAAAAAATCACTGGTGTATTTATACTAAAACGATTATCCGCCTCAGACTCGGTGAATAATTGTTAAATAACAGCATTCGGTCATGTTTATTTCTGTATAGTTTCATTTACTGAACAAGCACAATCGATATACGAAGTATTTCATGTCAGATGGTTGTAAAAAATCGATTTACGTTTACTAGTTGATGAAGAATCAGTTTTTTTTGGCTGCAAATTGCATCCAATGCTGTTATTCTTTAAAACATATGTATTTTGATCCTAAGACAGAGATGATTGTTGATGAGCTTTTTGTTGTTTTTTTGCGCTTCAATCTAGAAAATAAGTCCAGATACCGGATTTAATAATAAACATCAACTGAATAACCTGATGATCATTTTATAAAAATTGAATCCAGTTGATTTATTTATTAGGATGCTGTTTATTAATATGACGACTTCAATTATATGGTCCCTCCGACAGTGAAATAAATAATCAGATTATTAACCTGCATGTAAACACACTCATTGAATGATCAGTGTGACTGGTAATGATGTCGAATCAGTTAATGGTTCCCTCTCGCTGTTCAGAGAGGTTTGGAAACATTTTGTTAGATACTTGCGTTATCTAAGTCTGTGTCTGTCTGTATGTGTCTTCTGCTCCGTCTCTGTCTCAGTGGGGAGGTGGGATTCAGAGCCATGTTAGCGTCTCTTGGTTGGGCAAAGAGGCCGATGGTGCAACGAGTGAACCTGCTGCCACCCTCGATGCCCGTCACTATGGTGTACGGCTCACACTCGTGGGTGGACAGTTCCACAGGCAGCCAGGTCGCCCAGATCAGGGGCCCCCAGAGCCCCACACAGGTGGTGGTGAGTCTCAGAAAGCCATCACTTCATTCACATTTTCCAAAAACAATCCATTTTCTGATCCTAAAATGTTATGGCTGCTATTTGAGAGATTTGGATGAAGAAAAAAAGCTCAACTTTGTTTGTTTCTCACAGTTGATTGATGAAGCATCTCATCATGTCTATGCAGACCAGCCTGAGGAGTTCAACCAAGTGGTCGAGAACATCTGCAGGACTGTTGTCTGAATGTGAGCACAACGGAATGATGGATAGTTTTTATGTCGGGAATGTACAATAGATTTATAGCGTTACAGTAAAGATAACTATAATCCCAGGTCCAGATTTGCAACTCTGATTTTATAGATTTGCAATTTATAAACTCATGGCTTCATCGTTGTTTGTCTATGATATATATATAATTTTTTTTTCTCACAATAAAATACAACCCCGATTCCAAAAAAGTTGGGACAAAGTACAAATTGTATATAAAAACGGAATGCAATAATTTACAAATCTCAAAAACTGATATTGTGTTCACAATAGAACATAGACAACATATCAAATGTCGAAAGTGAGACATTTTGAAATTTCATGCCAAATATTGGCTCATTTGAAATTTCATGACAGCAACACATCTCAAAAAAGTTGGGACAGGGGCAATAAGAGGCTGGAAAAGTTAAAGGTACAAAAAAGGAACAGCTGGAGGACCAAATTGCAACTCATTAGGTCAATTGGCAATAGGTCATTAACATGACTGGGTATAAAAAGAGCATCTTGTAGTGGCAGCGGCTCTCAGAAGTAAAGATGGGAAGAGGATCACCAATCCCCCTAATTCTGCACCGACAAATAGTGGAGCAATATCAGAAAGGAGTTCGACAGTGTAAAATTGCAAAGAGTTTGAACATATCATCATCTACAGTGCATAATATCATCAAAAGATTCAGAGAATCTGGAAGAATCTCTGTGCGTAAGGGTCAAGGCCGGAAAACCATACTGGGTGCCCGTGATCTTCGGGCCCTTAGACGTCACTGCATCACATACAGGCATGCTTCTGTATTGGAAATCACAAAATGGGCTCAGGAATATTTCCAGAGAACATTATCTGTGAACATAATTCACCGTGCCATCCGCCGTCGCCAGCTAAAACTCTATAGTTCAAAGAAGAAGCCGTATCTAAACATGATCCAGAAGCGCAGACGTCTTCTCTGGGCCAAGGCTCATTTAAAATGGACTGTGGCAAAGTGGAAAACTGTTCTGTGGTCAGACGAATCAAAATTTGAAGTTCTTTATGGAAATCAGGGATGCCGTGTCATTCGGACTAAAGAGGAGGAGGACGACCCAAGTTGTTATCAGCGTTCAGTTCAGAAGCCTGCATCTCTGATGGTATGGGGTTGCATTAGTGCGTGTGGCATGGGCAGCTTACACATCTGGAAAGACACCATCAATGCTGAAAGGTATATCCAGGTTCTAGAGCAACATATGCTCCCATCCAGACGACGTCTCTTTCAGGGAAGACCTTGCATTTTCCAACATGACAATGCCAAACCACATACTGCATCAATTACAGCATCATGGCTGCGTAGAAGAAGGGTCCGGGTACTGAACTGGCCAGCCTGCAGTCCAGATCTTTCACCCATAGAAAACATTTGGCGCATCATAAAACGGAAGATAGACATTAGACAAGAATGGGTTAACATTCCTATCCCTAAACTTGAGCAACTTGTTTCCTCAGTCCCCAGACGTTTACAGACTGTTGTAAAGAGAAAAGGGGATGTCTCACAGTGGTAAACATGGCCTTGTCCCAACTTTTTTGAGATGTGTTGTCATGAAATTTAAAATCACCTAATTTTTCTCTTTAAATGATACATTTTCTCAGTTTAAACATTTGATATGTCATCTATGTTCTATTCTGAATAAAATATGGAATTTTGAAACTTCCACATCATTGCATTCCGTTTTTATTTACAATTTGTACTTTGTCCCAACTTTTTTGGAATCGGGGTTGTAGTTCCAGAAATTTCTTTCTTGCTGGATTGTAATGACTGTTTACGTCCATGTTTATATTCTTCTCATTTGTAGCATTAGAAGACTACTAAACTACTGCAAAATGTAATATTTATTCTTAATATGAAACCTAGGCACTATTAATTTATTTTAACTATTTATAATCCATTTCGAATTGCTTTCTTCCTGTTTACATTATTTGTTTTTGCTTCGAGGTGGCAGGTCATGAAATGTGATATTCACCCTTGAGTAATTGTAATGTTTTAATGTTTTGTTGTATTTTATAACCGAGAAATTGGAAAATAACAGTTTGTATGTTTTACACCTTTTCATGTGTGCTGTTTAATTGTAGTGCCTTTATTATCCACAAGATGGCTCTAAGTAGCTCCACTGTAGGTCCATTTTTGAGGATCTTGAAACTAATTCTTGTACTATTTTGGGGTTGTTTTTTACTTTTGTGTTACTGAAGCTTCCGGTCATGTGAACCGCATGTGCTTGAACATTATTGTGCTTGTTTATATCAAAGTAACACTGAGATCAACGTAAGAATACGGACTTGTGATGGAAAGGGCACATGATCGCACCCTGACGTTGCTTTATTCCACTTCCACCACAGTAACTTGCCAGTGGTTATATTTAGGGGTGGGCGATATGTATCGTCTGCGATGTCATCGTGAATGTTGTTTTGACGATGTGTAATTTTGCATTATCGAGGTTTTTTTTAATTAAGCCGCCAAAAATCAAAACAGAGCGGAGCAGACCCGGCGCCAGACACGGACTGACGGACGGGCCTTGAATTGCTTTGGGGGGGGGGGGGCACACATTTTATACGCCAAGCCAGGGCAACACAATTGTTTCTAGCAACCCAGGAGAGCAGCACAGACGTGACAAGTTAAATATTCTAAGAAACCTATAAAGCAACCAAAACAACTTTCCAAAATGTATCAAACATTGCTCAGCATATTAAAAGTTTTTTTTTTTTTTTGCTCCGCTGGCCTCACAACGCACAAAGCTGATTTCGGGTATCGACCGGAAGATGTCGTGATATGATCCCGTCCAGCAATAAAATGTGATTGGCTGAAACAGCTGTTCATTTACCCACATACCATCTGAAGAAAAATGCGATTGGTCGGTTGGTTCATTTCATTACATTAACCCATTGGTTCCCAAGAAATATTAGTCCACGTTTATAGCAATGATCCAGAAATTATTACTAGTGTTTCTGTACTCACGGATAATAATGAATGAACCGATCAGCCGATTTCGAATAGTTTCAATACATTTTAAATTGAGCACATTTTTCTTTATTATTGTTATACTGAAAAACTTTGACTTGTAGTTTACATTTTTTTTTTTTTTTTGAGGGGGAAAAAAAAACAAAGAAGAAGAAGAAGCTGTGACGGGCTCCTATCAGGCCAAGTGCGGTCACTCGCCGGCCACTTTCAGGCATCTTTTTCGGATTAGTGAGACCAGACCCTCTGAACATGAATGGGGAGATATCAATACTGGACTCTGTGAAAACTAACGGTCGCGAAGAGCATATGATTGAAATCGCCATGAAAAGCTGATTATACTTGAGTGTTAGGTTGGTTCTCATGACTCAGAAAAAGCTTTAAAATCCACTTTTCTCGTGGATTATTTTGACACTGCGCAGGCGCAGTACTTCTATAACGGCAGGAGAGGGACAGCGGAGCACGAAGGTGCAAGATGATTGGAAAGCTGTTGGTTCAGATCGACATATGATTGGTTGTTGGCAGCGGAACAGGCGGGATATTTGCAGACCCGTACTGTCGTCAGAGACGGTTGATTAGAATGTTTGCTGCCGTTACGAACTGTCAATTGAATTCATCTCATCTCATTATCTGTAGCCGCTTTATCCTTCTACAGGGTCGCAGGCAAGCTGGAGCCTATCCCAGCTGACTACGGGCGAAAGGCGGGGTACACCCTGGACAAGTCGCCAGGTCATCACAGGGCCGACACATAGACACAGACAACCATTCACACTCACATTCACACCTACGGTCAATTTAGAGTCACCAGTTAACCTAACCTGCATGTCTTTGGACTGTGGGGGAAACCGGAGCACCCGGAGGAAACCCACGCGGACACGGGGAGAACATGCAAACTCCACACAGAAAGGCCCTCGCCGGCCCCGGGGCTCGAACCCGGACATTCTTGCTGTGAGGCGACAGCGCTAACCACTACACCACCGTGCCGCCTAATTTAAAGTTGTTTAAGAAAATAAATATGGCTTTTCCTTAAATACTTGTGCCACTGCAATGATTCTTTTAGTCATTGTAATTATTGTAATCTTTAAGCAAGTGTTTTTTTTTTAAATATCGTCAAAATATCGTTATCGTTAAAATCCTAAAAAATATCGAGATATTATTTTTTGCCCATATCGCCCACCCCAGTCATATTCCAGACACTCATTTTACTCTTAAAACAAAAAAAAAAAAAAAACGCAGCTGGTCATGGTAACAAATCACAGAAACCAGAAAACGCAAACTCCTTCACATGACCCTGGAGCCCTGACTCCCTTGTCGGAAAACTTGTGACACTCGAGACTCCTTCTATAAATGTCTCCTTATAACAATTAAATCTTTACTATATAAACTATTATACACTCTTCTATGTTAAATAACACTCTTTTGTAAACGGATTTGTCATGAGGCTGAGAAAACCTGCTGCTGTAGAAAATGAATCAACATCCTCTGACCAATCAGAATCAAGAATTCAGCAACACCATAGTACAAGTCAGTTTATTAACAATAAAATACATTTGTTTGGAAAAAAATAATGGTGCATGTTGATAAATAATCTGAGTAATTAGATTTAGCTATAATAAAAAGTTTAAAATATATGCAGATTAGTCTTAACACAGGTCATTAATATTAATACTGGCTTTGTTATTTTTCTCATCAACACTAATACAGAGATGGGGAGTGGAGTAGTCAATGGTGTTCGAGCTTTTTTTAAAAGGGTATAAATCTCATTTTATATACTGTATATGGCATGTAACGATTATGTTCATGATACTAGGTTCACAATTCGATTTTCCTGCAACATTTTTTTTTTTAAATTTAATGAACATTTTTACCAAAACCAATTAACCGACTTAAATATTCCTTTTGTTAAATAAAAAGACAACTTTTGTTTTATTTTCTTAATAACAAACGACCCACATTTGTGAAGGTTGGAGTAAAATATCTCATCTCGTCTCATTATCTCTAGCCGCTTTATCCTTCTACAGGGTCGCAGGCAAGCTGAAGCCTATCCCAGCTGACTACGGGCGAAAGGCGGGGTACACCCTGGACAAGTCGCCAGGTCATCACAGGGCCGACACATAGACACAGACAACCATTCACACTCACATTCACACCTACGGTCAATTTAGAGTCACCAGTTAACCTAACCTGCATGTCTTTGGACTGTGGGGGAAACCGGAGCACCCGGAGGAAACCCACGCGGACACGGGGAGAACATGCAAACTCCGCACAGAAAGGCCCTCGCCGGCCCTGGGGCTCGAACCCAGGACCTTCTTGCTGTGAGGCGACAGTGCTAACCACTACACCACCGTGCCGCCCGGAGTAAAATATGATTCTGTTAACTAAAATATTCTTTTCATTAAAAATTAAAGTTAAATGGGTTTTTTTTTCCTTAATAAACTTTTATGAATGTTTGTACTTCTTTCATTTACTTCTCTTCTATTTATCTTTCAGCAGGCTGTAAAAAGAGAGCTCTGATTTCTTGTTAATTCTGTTTGTAGTCAATCACGCAACAGCTCTTTCCCATTTTAGACCTGTTTATTATTGTCTTTTTATGGGATTAGAGCTGTGTTACTTTTGCGTCAAGTGAAGTCATGTACATTATTGTGCCCTCTGATGTCCAAAGATGATGAGATTACGCAGCCTGATAATCATCATAATTCATTTTTTATTTCATCGAGTCAGTTTTTATTTCATCATAATACATTTTTATCGTGATTTATCATCAAACAATATATCGTTACATGCCTAATAAATATATACAGTGTATATATATGTTGTACAGATTCATAATAGTGCATTGTGTAAATTGTTTTTAAGCATGCATGTTAAAAAAATAAAATTAATTCCTTAAAGTTCTTCATAATAATCAGAGAAAGAGGTCAGATTAATCATATGACCTGAATTCTATGTCCAACAGCAGCACAGCTTCAATACTACTAGTTTAATACGGCTCGGTAACTGAAACTAAAAGGGAAAAAAATACAAACAGGTCTGAGATGTGATGAAGTATTCGAAATGTTCATGAAGAACTCAGATCTGTTCTTTGCACCCAGTACAGATCAGTATTCATATGGACTCCTGTAGACACAGCAGTATGTTTGGAAGAAAAAAAAATGTTTACAAAGAAGATTGTGCAGCGGCGATAGTGCACTCACTGGCCCTCGTGCACGATGATGTCGGTGACACCGTGAACCTGCGTGAGCTGTTTACAGTCCAGGGACGCAACCAGCTTCCTCGTCCCGGCGACAGAGGGGACGAAATGCTCCGTCACTGTCACCGTGGCATGCTTACCCACATCGCTGCGGAAAACATAAATCATACAGTATAATCGCACACTCTGTTCTGTTCTGTTCAGGTCCAAAAGGGGATATTTTAAAGCAACAGTGACTGATGTGATGACACAACGAAGATCCTGCATATCAAAACAGGACAAGTTGTCTTTTGTGTTTAACAAAATTTTGCAAAAAAAAAAATTTGATCCTTCATAATTTTTCTTTTACAACATGTTCCGTAATATTCTATTCCTTACTTAAAATCTTTTTTTTTTTTTATATTTACCGTATTTTTCGGACTATAAGTTGCACTGTTTTTTCTGATTTGATGAAATA
This sequence comes from Neoarius graeffei, assembly GCF_027579695.1. NCBI lineage: Eukaryota > Metazoa > Chordata > Actinopteri > Siluriformes > Ariidae > Neoarius > Neoarius graeffei. Next base: position 50,815,214 of record NC_083591.1, on the reverse strand, counting down.
AAATTCGACAAAAATGAAGAATGACTCTCCTCGATGATGACTACAGCTTTAATAACAAAGATGAAAGAGCCATGCGGCGATAATAAGCCCTACCGGTAAAAATATTCTAAAAGCAAACTGATTAATGCATCAGTAATAGGCTACTAATATTAGTTATAATAATATAGGCTATTAGTAATAACGATAGTCATAGTATTAAAGATAGTAGTAGATATTTAAAATAATCAGACTAGGCTACTTACAGGGCAAAGGGCGCGTTATCACTGCTCAGCTGTTCGTTTATTAAATAAACAATGCAGTCGCGCAGTAACCACGCGCCGCTTATCAGATACAATCACAGATTCTATGGATAGAATAACCCTTCAAAAAAGTGCGACTTGTAGTCCGGTGCGACGTATATATGTTTTTTTCGTCTTCATAATGCATTTTTTGGCTGATGCGACTTAAAGTGCCATTCCACCATTGGATGTATTCTTTGGCATAAAATACAATATATTTTGACAACATATATAAATGGTATCACTAGATAGAGAAATCCTTTAGCTTCAAAATGATATATCAAACATAATTTTTTGACAACGACAAGTATATTAATTTTGCGACCAAAGTCACCTACCCTTTTAATTTCCGCGCGTGATGTCATCGGCAGGTTCCCCTTCTTGTGTACCGTGTGACGTGGCACATATTATCAGCAATGGCGGATAGAACGCGATAAAAATAATACCAATAAATCTAGCTAATACCAATAAATCTAGCTAACTGAAAGATTAACTCAAAATTTTTCGCAATTTTTTTGGCCCCCATATACGAGGAGAAATGACTCTCTCACTTTGGGGGTTTCCTGGTCTAAAAATAGACCGACACGTGGTACACAAGAAGGGGAACCTGCCGATGACATCACGTTTCACTACCGCGCGGAAATTAAAAGGGTAGGTGACTTTGGTCACGAAATTAATATACTTGTCGTTGACAAAAAATTATGTTTGATATATCATTTTGAAGCTAAAAGATTTCTCTGTCTAGTCATGTTGTCATAAAATATATTGTATTTTATGCCAAAGAATACATCCAATGGTGGAATGGCACTTTAAACTCCGGAGCGACGTATAGTCCAGAAAATACGGTATGTAATACTAGAGTTATATATTCTATCTACATTCACTGGATATGAGCAATCACGTGCTCTGATTGGCTACTCTACTACTAGGATATCATGGATATACCATGAGGAGAGAAAAAAATGGCGGAGTGCATCATCACTTTATTGAGTATTTAAAGGTAGACTGCATTTCAGATTTTTCAAGTGTAGGTCATGAAAAGAATTTTCCCTGACATCTAGTTATTTTTGTTTAGTGACTGAAAGCTACTGAATTCCAATGACAGACTTCCAATTTTATTCGTTTTTTTGAAAATAGAACAATTAATGAATTTAAGGCCACATGGCCCTGAATTCTCCTCTATTTTTTCATGCTTCACCATGACCCAATTCAAGACACTACATCATGCATGACGTGGTGGGCTTTCCCTGTTCACGCAAGGCATTGTGGAAGACAAATTTGAAACAGGAGAGAAAAATGGAGGACGTGAGTGTGCGAATGAAATGTGAAAGACCGACTACAGTAACGGAAAGAAAGCGAGAAGAAAAGACGTTATGTTATATACAAAGGAAAGGAAACGCAGGACCAAACTAATAAATATCGGCGCTCAGCGAGCACCTCGGTGTGATCAGCTGTTCGTTTAGCGACAGAATGATGGAACTGTCAGTGCACGCTCAAAGGTAAACCTGCGCATGCGCACACACACACGGACTTCCTCTGTCTGCTTGACTGCGCGAAGCGAGCGATTTCATGCACATTTGCTTTAATCCCCTCAAGTTAAAACTTCCCAGCCACAGAATGGCCTGATATTTTGCGAGATATTACAGAAATAAAAACATTTATTTTTTCTGCAGTCTGGTTTCCATCAAATCCTGCGCTCTGATTGGCTGGCGAGCGGGTCCGTATCCTACGATACGGACCCCGGTTATGGACCTCTGGCGACTCACTCGTTCACAACAACAAACATAGTAGCATTTTTTGTCAACATTTATCTTTTTTTAATAAGATTTATTTATAAGATTATCAAAAATCTTATAAATTTTTGCTAGCATTTCTCAGGAGAATAGCATTAATTTTACAGCATGGATAGCGATAACGACAGTCTTCACAGCGAAAGCGAGTTTTACTACCCTGAGGAAGAAGAAATAAAACATTTCAGGAGAAAGCTAAAAACCTGTAACTGTTGCTAACGCCGAGCAAAAACATGGCTGAATCCTGAATGACTCAATTTTGTATAAATAGGGGACTACATAGGCAGCACAATGTAGTTGTTTTCCTGCCATGGAAGTGCACTTGTATACCGAGGAGGAAGCCATTTGCATTACAGCCGTGAATGAGGATTCAAAATGGCGGCTCGCCTCGGCTTTCCATTTCGGGCGCTCTCGTTTTCTGTTAGAATTTGGTAAAGAAAAATATAAATACATTATTTACCAGCTTAAGGTCGGTCCGTATGGTGAAATACCGTGACCTCGGCCTTGAATACTGACCTCGGCCCAGAGGGCCTCGCTCAATACTTTCAAGACCTCGGTACGGCCCTCCCAGCTGGTAAATAACATATATTTATTTTTTTCGCGGTCCAAATCCTGAGCTCTGATTGGCTAGCGAGCGGGTCCAAGTCCTACAATACGGACCCCAGTTACGGACCTCTGGCGACTCGCTCGTTTACAACAACAAACATAGTAGCATTTTTTGTCAACATTTATAAGATTTATTTATAAGATTATCAAAAATCTTATAAATGTTTGCCAGCATTTCTCAGGAGAATAGCATTAATTTTACAGCATGGATAGCGATAACGGCAGTCTTCACAGCGAAAGCGAGTTTTACTACCCTGAGGAAGAAGAAATAAAAGAAAACATTTCAGGAGAAAGCTAAAAACCTGTAACTTGCTAACGTCGAGCAAAAACATGGCTGAATCCTGAATGACTCAATTTTGTATAAATAGGGGACTACATAGGCGGCAAAATGTAGTTTTTTTCCTGCCATGGAAGTGCACTTGTATACCGAGGAGGAAGGCATTTGCATTACAGCCGCGAATGAGAATTCAAAATGGCAGCTCGCCTCGGTTTTCCCTTTCGGGCGCTCTCGTTTTCTGTTAGAATTTGGTAAAGAAAAAAATAAATCTATTATTTACCAGCTTAAGGTTGGTCCGTATGGTGAAATACCGTCACCTCGGCCTTGAATACTGACCTCGGCCCAGAGGGCCTCGCTCAGTACTTTCAAGACCTCGGTCATGGTATTTCACCATATGGACCTCCCAGCTGGTAAATAACATATACTATATGTATCACAATGACCAAATTTCAGAGGGAAATAAATTTCACTGATCTTATGAAATTGAAAGGCCATCTAGCTTGAAAAGAAACAAAAATAGCTAAAAGAACATAGTTGGGTCCCTCCCAATATCTCCTGTTCCACACTCCAGCCCAGTCAGTGGCGCCAAACCGGCAAAAACGCAAAAGAAGAAAAGAAAATGGCGGAGCATGTTGCTGAAGCAACTGAGGATGAAATAAAAACTCTACTCGAAAACAACCCCCCCCCCAAAAAAAAAAATATGGAATAAAAATATTTGATGGTAAGAACGTGTCTTTTTTTATTTTTCAATAATTATTATTATTATAGCATATTTCACAAATTGCGATTCTCATTTCGCCAGTTTGTTTACATTCTAAATGGAAATGATTGTCAAATGTTTTGTATAAAGTTTTTATTTATCAAATCTGCAAAAAATAAAAATGTTCTGTTTCTCAAAATCCAGTGAATGTGGATAGAATAAAACAGTTATTCCACTCAATCTCGTCATACACGGCTTATAGCCAACTCAGCGCTCCATGCTCGGAGTTTCAGGGTTCTGTGCAGTATCTTAGCTGTTCCTAAGACTGCGCTTTTCTGGACAGAGATCTTGGATGTTGTTTCTGGGATCTGTTGGGAGCCACTCTTCCATTTTGGGAGTTACTGCACTGAGAGCTCCTATCACCATGGGGACCATTGTTGTCTTCATCTACCACATCTTTTCTAGCTCTTCGTTCAGCCCTTGATGCTTCTCAAGCTCCTTTTTCCTGATGGTATTGTCACTTGGTATCACCACATCTACAGTTGTGGTCAGAAGTTTACATACAGTGACCTGAATGTCATCTTGGATATGAATGTCATGGCAATATTTGGGCTTTCAGTAATTTCTTTGAACTGTTTTTTTCTGTGGCAGAATGATTGTACAGCATACATGTTTAATTAAAAAAAAAACTAGAATTTGGTGCACAATTTTAATTTTTTGGGGTTTTCTGAAATCAACACAGGGTCAAAATTATACATACAGTACAGCACACCTAATATTTGGGTAAAACGTCTCTTCACAAGATTCACCTTGACCAAACATTTTTCTTTCCCATGAACGAGCTTCTGGCAGAATTCTGGTTGGATATTTCATGACTCTTATTTTCAATAGGGTTGAAGTCAGGACTTGTTTTAAGCTTAATGTTAGCCTGCTTTATCCTCCACAACCAGCTCTGATGCGTGTTTGGGTTCATTGTCCTGTTGTAACTCCCAAGTCGTGTTCAAGTTTCTGATGGTTTATGCTGAAGAATTCTGAGGTAGTCCTCCTTCATTATTCCATCCACTTTGTGCAATGAACCAGTTCCACTGGCAGCAAAACAGCCCCAGAGTGTGATGATCCTACCACCACCACCAGCTGGTACAGTGTCCCTCTGTACACGGTGGTCATTATGGCCAAACAACCCAATCTTTTGCCTCATCTGACCATACAGCTTTCCTCCAGAAGGCTTTTTCTTTGTTCGTGTGGTCAGCTTCAAACTTTAGTTAAGCTTGAAGGTGTCAATTTTGGAGCAGGGGGTTATTTCTTGGATAGCAGCCTCTTAGTCCATGGTGATCTGAACTGTAGACAGTGATCCATCAGCTTCCAGTTCATGGCAGGGCTGTGCCATGGTGGTTCCCAGGTCATTCCTGACCATCCAAACCAATTTCCTTTCAGCTGAGGGTGACAGTTTGGGTTTTCTTGAAGCAAAGTGGCTTGGCAAAGTGACTACACCTCACAATAACTTGGATACAATTGTTTGAACTGATCTTGGAACTTGCAGTTGTTTCGAAATGGCTCCAAGAGACATTCCAGAGTTGTGTATATTTGCGATCCTCTTTCTCAGATCTGCACTGAGCTCCTTGGACTTTCCCATTTTACCTAGTGTTGGTCAATCCAATGAGTGCTGCAAACAAACCCTTTTTATGAAGGCACAGAGAAGCTACCAGCTGTAGTCAATCACGATCACTAACAGGAAATTAAGAGACCTCGGCCTTGGCAAGATAAGAGACAGTTTGGAAGTTTCAGGAGCTCTGAATTAATAATCTAAGTGAGGGTATGTAAATTTTTGACCCTGTATGTATAATTTTCACCTTGTGTTGATTTCAGAAAACCCAAAGAAAATTAAAACTTGTGCACGAAATTCTAATTTTTTTTTTTTATTAAAGATGTATGCTGTACATTCTGCCACATTACTGAAAGCGCAAATATTGCCATGACGTTCATATCCAAGATGACATTCATGTCACTGTATGTAAACTTCTGACCACAACTGTATCACCACAGCCTTGATCTCCCGTTTGTCCACCACTACCATGTCCGTTGGTTAACCATTACCAGTTTGTCAGTCTGTATCTGGAAGTCCCACAGGATCTTAGCTTGGTCATTCTCAACCACCTTCGGAGGTGTGTCCCACTTTGGCCTTGGGACTTCCAGTCCATACTCGGCACAGATGTTTCTGTACCCTCTGCCATCCACTTGGTTATGGCGTTCCATGTATGCTCTTCCTGCTTGCACCTTACACCCTGCTGTTATGTGCTGGATTGTCTCGGGGGCATCTTTATATACCATATAAAATAAATACCATTTTCATGTATCTTTTCTTCCTCCGTGGCGAGACAGTCGAGGCCGAGTCTGTTCCAAAGGATAATCATCGAAAATTGACTGGTTCAATTCAAAGAATTTAAAATATAGATACTTTGATAAAATATCTCCAATTTCCCATGACAGTTTAAGATCTCTGGCCTAGGGTGTCGCCGAATTGTTGCGGATTGATTTTGGAAAATCGAAAGCATCGAAAATGGCGACTTCCTACTCGGTGCAAAGGATTGTGTGAAGGATGAGATGGCCCGTTTAACAAGTAAAAGAAAATGAGAATAAAACGTGCACCTAATACATATAAGTGAAAAGCAATGAACACTCATTTCTTACCCCACTTTGATGGGATGGAGGTTCCTAAGTCCAAGACCTTCCACTCGCAGTACTACATTATGCAGGGTGCACGGTAACGGGTTGGTGAAAGTCAGCTTCGCCGTGGCTTCCTTTCCTACATAGGTCTCTCCGACAGGCTGGAAAACACAATGTGTATAAAATCTCCAAACACTAATAAAACATAATGGGGATTTTTTTTTTTAAATATACAGTACTGTAAAAAAGTACTATTTTTTTCATACAAACTTTGTTATAGATTTCTATTTTATAACTTCTACATTATTGAGTGGGCGGCACAGTGGTTAGCGCTGTCGCCTCACAGCAAGAAGGTCCGGGTTCGAGCCCTGTGGCCGGCGAGGGCCTTTCTGTGCGGAGTTTGCATGTTCTCCCCGTGTCCGCGTGGGTTTCCTCCGGGTGCTCCGGTTTCCCCCACAGTCCAAAGACATGCAGGTTAGGTTAACTGGTGACTCTAAATTGAGCGTAGGTGTGAATGTGAGTGTGAATGGTTGTCTGTGTCTATGTGTCAGCCCTGTGATGACCTGGCGACTTGTCCAGGGTGTACCCCGCCTTTCGCCCGTAGTCAGCTGGGATAGGCTCCAGCTTGCCTGCGACCCTGTAGAACAGGATAAAGCGGCTACAGATAATGAGATGAGACATTATTGAGTCAAAACATTACAAAAACATTTTAGAGTTCCAAACATTAGTTTGTTTTAAAGCACAAAATTAAATGTTACAGGGGAAATAAAATGTTTGTATCTGAGAGGCATATTACATTACATTACATTACATAAGATGCCACTTTTCAGATTAAAAAAGAAAACATAATGAAGGCTGCTGGGTTTTGGTGCGAAATGAAGAAGCGAGTGTGACAAAGTGTCCAGAAGAACTGTGGCTGGTTCTATAAGATGCTCAGTAAAACCTACAGCTCATTTCCGCATAAAACTGCACTCATTGCACCTGAGACTACTATTTTATTTATTTATTTTTTTTTAAGCAAAGGGTCGTCTCACACCAAATATTGACTTTGTTATATTCATTTATTATGGCTTACTGTTTGTAGTATTTTTTAATGTTGAAACCTTAAACATTCATTTCATCATTTTTTTTGAGCCATTTTTGGTCGACAGGATTTCTTTACACGTGCCGAAGACTTTTGCACAGTACTGTAGATCAGCTATCAAAACTAAATGACTAAAACAGAGAAGGTATTTTATTTTTATCACTTGGTGTTAGGCTTTTTTTTTTCTTACCTCAATGTGGATGTCTGGAGTTCGCAGCCTGAAGCTGGTCTGAGACGCCAGCACCTGCATGGTTTCATTAACTCGGGCGGAGAGAGTGAGCATCAGCGCCGCCTGGTCAACCAACTGGTCCTGATAATGACTGTAGGGCAGGACCAAGTCTATCACTTTCTCTGGTGGAAAAGAACAACAAATTCAACTCATCTGATTGGTCAGAACGTTACCGTTAATTTTCCCTAACAGCATTCATTCGAATCACAAGTTTGTATTACGTTATATTTAAGAAGAAGAAGCCTTTATTTTGTCACATGTACCCTCAAGCACAGTGAAATCCGCCCTCTGTATTTTAACCCATCTGAAGCAGTGAACACACGCATGCGCACACACACACACACACACGCGCACACATGCCCAGAGCAGTGGGCAGCTATGCTATAGCACCCAGGGGATTAGGTGCCTTGCTCAAGGGCACTTCAGCCCATGGCTGCCCCATGTTAACCTAACTGCATGTTTTTGGACTGTTGGGGAAACCAGAGCACCTGGAGGAACCCCACACATACACAGGGAGAACATGCAAACTCCACACAGAAAGGCCCCCGTCAGCTACTGGTCTCGAACCCAGAACCCTCTTAGCGACAGTGCTAACCACTACACCACTGTGCCGCCCACTCTTACAATTATAGAAACTAATTATAGTAACAACTAAATCACAAATAACAAAGTAAAACCTGTATTTAGATGCAACATTTACAGAAGGAGTCTCCAGTGTCAGCTTTTTCCAATATGGGAAAGTATTCAAGACAAAGGAGCTCATCCTGTCCAGTTTCTTGGTTACTTGAGAAACAATGGGGCAGGGGGACTGGTATAACTTCAGAGTGAGAGAGAAAAAAGAGGCCGGTGAGGGAATAACTGTTTTTATTCTATCCACATTCACTGGATATGAGCAATCGTGCTCTCTGATTGGCTACTCTACTACTAGGACATCAGCTCATATACCGTGAGTAGAGAAAAAAAAAATGGCGGAGCGTGTTGCTGAACCAACCGAGGATGAAATAAAAACTCTACTCAAAAACAAAACCCCAAAACGTATTATCAAGTATGTAAAAGAAACAGAAATGGCTAATAGAAATAAAAAAATCCCCAATGCGCCTGTTCCACACTCCAGCCCAGTCGGTGGCAGTAATGCACCTTGAAGTTGGTTTGCCAACCGACAAAAAAAACCCTAAAGAAGAAGACGAAGAAAAAATCCCTCCAAAAAAAAGCGCAACAAAATATGCAATAAAAGTATTTGATGCTAAAAACGTAGTTTTAAAAAAAATTTCAAGAATTATTATTATCACATTTTCAACAAATTGCTCCTGTCATTTCGCCGGTTTGTTTACATTCTAAGCGGAAATTTTGTATAAAGTTTTTATTGATCGAATTTTCAAAAAAAAAAAAAATGAAAATGCTCCGTTTCTCAAAATCCAGTGAATGTGGATAGAATAAAACAGTTATTCCACTCAATCTCGTCATACATGGATTATAGCCGACTATCAACTCATGTACGACTCGACACATGTCATCTCATTATCTCTAGCCGCTTTATCCTGTTCTACAGGGTCGCAGGCAAGCTGGAGCCTATCCCAGCTGACTACGGGCGAAAGGCGGGGTACACCCTGGACAAGTCGCCAGGTCATCACAGGGCTGACACATAGACAACCATTCACACTCACACCTACGCTCAATTTAGAGTCACCAGTTAACCTAACCTGCATGTCTTTGGACTGTGGGGGAAACTGGAGCACCCGGAGGAAACCCACACGGACACGGGGAGAACATGCAAACTCCACACAGAAAGGCCCTCGCCGGCCACGGGGCTCGAACCCGGACCTTCTTGCTGTGAGGCGACAGCGCTAACCACTACGCCACCGTGCCGCCACGACTCGATTTCGTGGAATAATTATTAAATTAAATAATAGCCGTCGTAACAAACTAAGTAATAACAGGAAATAACTGGTTTCGTGGACATTTCATAACATTAAATGGAACTACAAAAGCATATAAAAGTGCACTGTGTCATTCTTGAATGCATGAAATATTCTAATCGCTTGAAAGTTGCTGTGGAAGGAGTGAAATAAAACTCGGTAACTTTCAACTGCGCTTGATATTACGCCAAAACATACACACGTCCGTTGCTGATCATTTTCTCTAACAGCACTCTGCTAAGGTACTTTATTCCTTATCTGTCCATCACTATACTACATGTCACCTGTCCACGAAGCACAAATTCATGAGATCTCATTTATATTATTTATATTATTTCTAGGGCGGCACGGTGGTGTAGTGGTTAGCGCTGTCGCCTCACAGCAAGAAGGTTCTGGGTTCGAGCCCCGTGGCCGGCGAGGGCCTTTCTGTGTGGAGTTTGCATGTTCTCCCCGTGTCCGCGTGGGTTTCCTCCGGGTGCTCCGGTTTCCCCCACAGTCCAAAGACATGCAGGTTAGGTTAACTGGTGACTCTAAATTGACCGTAGGTGTGAATGTGAGTGTGAATGGTTGTCTGTGTCTCTGTGTCAGCCCTGTGATGACCTGGCGACTTGTCCAGGGTGTACCCCGCCTTTCGCCCGTAGTCAGCTGGGATAGGCTCCAGCTTGCCTGCGACCCTGTAGAACAGGATAAAGCGGCTAGAGATAATGAGATGAGATGAGGAATTTGTCCTGGGCTTCCTCGAAGTGACTGGGTCTTTATTTATCACAGGTCATTGTCCTGGCTCTGTAGTTGATTGTTTCATGTTTGCGCGCTCTCTTCAGCTCACCTTCATTTGGCATGAGATTCACAGGAAGCTTCTCGGTCTTCACCGCGTCCTTCAGAATGCCGGTGTAGTACATCACGGCTACCTGGCTGTGCAGCGTGGTCTTGCGCGGCTGCTCGCTCTGGTTCTTCAGAACGATCTTCAGGTGGGCATCAGTGCCCATGAGAGGTCCTTCACCTTCCACCCGCACCTCCATGCACACGTCATCTTTCACTGCTGATGAGTACACGTCTGGCTTGGTGCCATAGCGACAGGCCATCTCTACGGCGATACGTTCTTCTTCAGAGCCTAGAAAAGGAGATGGGAAACGATCAATCTCAGCTCACTTTCTTTAGAAAATTATGAGAAGATTACAAGTTTAAGAAGCGTCTTAGACACGTTACTCTCAGCCACAACATTACAGGCGTTTAGCAGACGCTCTTATCAACGTACCCAGAGCAGCCTGGGGAGCAGGTGCCTTGCTCAAGGGCATTTCAGCCATTCCTGCTTGTCCAGGGAATCAAACTAGTGACCTTTCAGTCCCGAAGCTGCTTCTCTAACCTTTAGGCCATGGCTTCCCCGACATTGGCGTCTAACTTAGACAACCTTCTTTAAACTCTTATATTTGGTTCAAAATGCCTCAATGGATATGTTCCCATAATCATTTTTATATGTTGTCAAAGAGGGCGGCACGGTGGTGTAGTGGTTAGTGCTGTCACCTCACAGCAAGAAGGTCCGGGTTCGAGCCCCGGGGCCGGCGAGGGCCTTTCTGTGTGGAGTTTGCATGTTCTCCACGTGTCCGCGTGGGTTTCCTCCGGGTGCTCCGGTTTCTCCCACAGTCCAAAGACATGCAGGTTAGGTTAACTGGTGACTCTAAATTGACCGTAGGTGTGAATGTGAGTGTTAATGGTTGTCTGTGTCTATGTGTCAGCCCTGTGATGACCTGGCGACTTGTCCAGGGTGTACCCCGCCTTTCGCCCGTAGTCAGCTGGGATAGGCTCCAGCTTGCCTGCGACCCTGTAGAAGGATAAAGCGGCTAGAGATAATGAGATGAGATGAGATGACTAGACAGAGAAATCTTTTAGCTTCAAAATGATATATCAAACATAATTTTTTGACAACGACAAGTATATTAATTTTGCGACCAAAGTCACCTACCCTTTTAATTTCCGCGCAGTAGTGAAACGTGATGTCATCGGCAGGTTCCCCTTCTTGTGTACCACGTGTCGGTCTATTTTTAGACCAGGAAACCCCCAAAGTGAGAGAGTCATTTCTCCTCGTATATGGGGGCCAAAAAAATTGCGAAAAATTTTGAGTTAATCTTATAGTTAGCTAGATTTATTGGTATTAGCTAGATTTATTGGTATTATTTTTATCGCGTTCTATCCGCCATTGCTGATAATATGTGCCACGTCACACGTCACGTGGTACACAAGAAGGGGAACCTGCCGATGACATCACGCGCGGAAATTAAAAGGGTAGGTGACTTTGGTCGCAAAATTAATATACTTGTCGTTGTCAAAAAATTATGTTTGATATATCATTTTGAAGCTAAAAGATTTCTCTGTCTAGTCATGTTGTCATAAAATATATTGTATTTTATGCCAAAGAATACATCCAATGGTGGAATGGCACTTTAAGTCCAAATCAAGACGATAAAGAAATACAACTTCTTCATTATTGCCGCCAAATTTGTTGGAGGAGGTTATGTTTTCGCCTCCCTTTGTTTGTTTGTTCACAATGTAATTTTAAAAAGTAGTGAACAGATTTTGATGAAATTTTGAGGAAAGCTGAGCCATTGGCCAAGGAACGATTGATTAGATTTTGATGCAAATCTGGATATGTATGCGGATCCAGGATTTTTTTTTTTTTTACTTTTCCCAACGTAACTCAAAAAGTAGTGAACGGATTTGGATTCAATTTGGTGGACAGCTTTAGTATTAACCTAAGATCAAGTGACTTGATTTTGATGTTGATTATATGTAACCTGGCAGCAGTATTCACTCTACTGAGTGCCCTTCTGGTCCAATAATGCTTTAAAAAAATATGTAATTAAACACTCCTGTTTTGAGTTTCGTTCATGCGGTTAGAAAAACCAAATAGGAAAATTGTACATTGGTATTCAGAGTTCAGATATGAATACAGACTCGAGTTGTGAGGGAGTTACACACATAGGTACACGACCGTTCAAAAGTTTGGGGTCACTTTGAAATGTCCTTATTTTTGAAAGAAAAGCACTGTTCTTTTCAATGAAGATCACTTTAAACTAATCAGAAATCCACTCTATACATTGCTAATGTGGTAAATGACTATTCTAGCTGCAAATGTCTGGTTTTTGGTGCAATATCTCCATAGGTGTATAGAGGCCCATTTCCAGCAACTCTCACTCCAGTGTTCTAATGGTACAATGTGTTTGCTCATTGCCTCAGAAGGCTAATGGATGATTAGAAAACCCTTGTACAATCATGTTAGCACAGCTGAAAACAGTTGAGCTCTTTAGAGAAGCTATAAAACTGACCTTCCTTTGAGCAGATTGAGTTTCTGGAGCATCACATTTGTGGGGTCGATTAAATGCTCAAAATGGCCAGAAAAATGTCTCGACTATATTTTCTATTCATTTTACAACTTATGGTGGTAAATAAAAGTGTAACTTTTCATGGAAAACACAAAATTGTCTGGGTGACCCCAAACTTTTGAACGGTAGTGTAGTAGGTGTTTTGTTACAGTTTAGGCAGGTGAAGAAGGGAAATTACCAGGTGTAAGCGCTCGATGAAAGCCGTGAACACGATGGAACACGTGAGGACTTGTGTTGCCTTGACAAAACAATCCCATCAACACAAACATAATCACAAAGGTTTCCTAAACAACTCTGATGTTCTGCCCTTATTCATACTGGAAAGTCAGAGGGATTACACAATTCAACTTTGTTGGTGAAGTCAGAGATCCAGTTCTGAGTCTCTGCCTGACGTTTTCATATCTCCAGCTGGATTCTTAAATATGTGTTCAGATTAATGCAATAATATCGGCATAACCAGCACTTCTCAATCCTCATCCTAGACCATTTCTGCACTGAATATTCCCCTTGTTAATGATCAGCTAATGACTTTGAAACAGGTATGTTATGGAAGTAAAGCTGTTTTTAACACCATTGTATTTAACGATTATTCCACGAAATCGAGTCGTACATTAGCTGATAGCTGAGTCGGCTGTAAGCCATGTACGACGAGATTGAGTGGAATAACTGTTTTATTCTATCCACATTCACTGGATTTTGAGAAACAGAGCATTTTTATTTTTTGCAAATTCTATAAATAACAAGATCAACTGCGAGCTACTGCTCACTTACGTATCCCCCTGCCGCTCTCGCTTATATCAGAACGCAAGCAATTGGAGGAATAGGACGCTTATTATGAATGTTGACTTCAACAAATAATTAACCCTGAAATGAGTAAGTAAAGAGCAGCGTCTCTCCCCACGGATTTCAAACAGCATCCTGGTAAACTGTCATTTTGAAATAGTATTTTGCTTCTTGAAATGGCGTCAAAATTCACGCTATATGTTTCGTAAATACATTCAGTCGGTAAACAGGAAGTTGATGTGGGACAGACCTGAAAACAGTATACACGGTGTAGAACCCCAAGCTGAAGCTCGCTACCAAATATCAAGCAGTTGTGATTTGTAGTTGCTGAGAAAAGTGTTACGAAAATTTTGTAAATCCACGCTATAGGTTCCATGAATACATTCAGTCAGTAAACAGGAAGTTAATGTGTGACAGACCTGAAAACAGTAGGCACGGTATAGAACCCCAAGCTGAAGTTTGGTACTAAGTACCAAGTGGCTAAGATTTGTGGTTGTTGAGAAAAAGGGTGTTTCGGACAGACGGCGATACGGACATAGGTAAAAAACCAGTATACCCCGCCCCCCCCGTATAAAAACTTGATACAAAACGTCCGACAAAATCATTTCCACTTCTTAAAAGGCGGGCTTCTTAAAAACCGATCGATAGCTGCACGGATTGACTTAAGTGTTGTTGGGTTTTTTTGTAGAAAGTGCCGTCTTGCCGAAGTATAAAATAGCTTTAGATATTTATTTAATTCTTTCTTGGACATTTCAGTTCTCATCTCATCTCATTATCTCTAGCCGCTTTATCCTTCTACAGGGTCGCAGGCAAGCTGGAGCCTATCCCAGCTGACTACGGGCGAAAGGCGGGGTACACCCTGGACAAGTCGCCAGGTCATCACAGGGCTGACACATAGATACAGACAACCATTCACACTCACATTCACACCTACGGTCAATTTAGAGTCACCAGTTAACCTAACCTGCATGTCTTTGGACTGTGGGGGAAACCGGAGCACCCGGAGGAAACCCACGCGGACACAGGGAGAACATGCAAACTCCGCACAGAAAGGCCCTCGCCGGCCACGGGGCTCGAACCCAGGACCTTCTTGCTGTGAGGCGACAGCGCTAACCACTACACCACCGTGCCGCCCCATTTCGGTTCTGTAATTTTCAAATTTCTTTGAGCTTTTGAACCAGTCTAAAAAAAAATTCAACAAATTTTAATGCGTAAAGATAAAAAATGTAAACAAACCGGCGAAATGACAGGAGCAATTTGTGAAAAATGCAATAATAATAATAATAATAATTCTTGAAAAATTAAAAAAAAAGAGATTACCATGAAATACTTTCACTGCATATTTTGTTTCTTTTTTTATTTTATTTTTTAGGGTTTTGTTTTCGAGTTGTTTTTATTTCGTCCTCGGTTGGTTCAGCAACACGCTCTGCCATTTTGTTTTTCTCTACTCATGGTATATGAGCTGATATCCTAGTAATAGAGGAGCCAATCAGAGCGCACGATTGCTCATATCCAGTGAATGTGGAGAGAATAAAAGCAGATAGATTTGATAGATGGATGTCATGAAGAGTGTACAGAATGTATAGTGTGAAAGGTGTCACACATGCCTTCAGGATGTTTGTACAGGTGTGTGATGTCGACGCGCTGGTCAGAGCCAACAGCCTTGGTGCTAATGCAGTGTCCCACAGCATTCTTCTCGCTGTAAATCTGAGAGAAAGTGCCATCCAGTTTCCTCTGCCAGTAGATCTTATCGCTGTTCACCTAAAATAATGGTGCACCATTTTAATGCGTGATATAATGAGTGTCGAGACTTGATTTTTTTTTTTTAACTGCACATTTTTGAAATTTGGACAAGTCTGTGAATAAGCTTAAGCCATTAGTACACTATTTTCTTTCAACTGATTATCATTTTGTTTAATAGCTAGGTATTTCAGGTGGTAGAATAAAACTCGGACCTTGAGGAACAGTGTTTTTTCCTCACGTATTAAACCACAAACAGCATCAAACATTCAGTTTTGCACAGCTATGTAGTTAGCTGTAAGGGCTAGATAATTGACAGTTATTCCACGAAATCGAGTCGTACATGAGCTGATAGCTGACGAGGCGCATAGCACCAGGTCGGCGATAAGCCGTGTACGACGAGATTGAGTGGAATCACTGTTTTATTCTATCCACATTCACTGGATTTTGAGAAACAGAGCGTTTTATTTTTATTTTTTGCAAATTCGATAAATAAATACTTTGTACAAAACGTCCGACAAAATCATTTCCGCTTAGAATGTAAACAAACCGGCGGAATGACAGGAGCAATTTGTGAAAAATGCGATAATAATAATTCTTGAAAAATTTACAAAGATACGTTCTTACCATCAAATACCATATTCCATATTTTGTTGCCTTTTTTTTTTTTTTTTGGGGGGGTGTACTTCTTCTTCAGGGTTTTTTGGCTGTTGGCAAACCAATTTAAAGGTGATTTACCACCACTGACTGGCCTGGAGTGTGGAACAGGAGATACGGGGGGATACTATGTTCTTTCAGCTATTTCTCATCTCATCTCATTATCTGTAGCCGCTTTATCCTGTTCTACAGGGTTGCAGGCAAGCTGGAGCCTATCCCAGCTGACTACGGGCGAAAGGCGGGGTACACCCTGGACAAGTCGCCAGGTCATCACAGGGCTGACACATAGACACAGACAACCATTCACACTCACGGTCAATTTAGAGTCACCAGTTAACCTAACCTGCATGTCTTTGGACTGTGGGGGAAACCGGAGCACCCGGAGGAAACCCACACGGACACGGGGAGAACATGCAAACTCCGCACAGAAAGGCCCTCGCCGGCCCCGGGGCTCGAACCCGGACCTTCTTGCTGTGAGGCGACAGCGCTCGCCACTACACCACCGTGCCGCCCTCAGCTATTTCTGTTTGTTTTAAATACTTCGGGTTTTGCTTTCGAGTAGAGTTTTTATTTCGTCCTCGGTTGATTCAGCAACATGCGCCGCCATTTTGTTTTTCTCTACTCGCAGTATATGAGGTGATAACTTGGTAGTAGTGTAGCCAATCAGAGTGTGCGATTGCGCATATCCGGTGAATGTGGATAAAATAACTAATGTTAGCTTGAAAAGTCTTTTCTTGAAAGTTTATTGGTGTTAGTGGTGATAGTAAGAAGAACAAACAGCATCCATTCCACTTAAAAATGATTTCTCTTTTCAGACTCACCTCAGCAAAGACAAAAGGTGTGTCGTGTTTCAAGTAGACCTGGCCCATGCGGATGGCTGTGAGGGAGGCGGGGCCACAGCGGAATGTCCCCTGACTGGTTTCCTGGGGGGTTGAGTCAACAGCCTGCCAGCCGCCCATACCGGGAGGCAAATCAGGACGAGACATCCAGCAGTCATTCCACACATGGAAGTTCCTGAAGAGAGGAAGGAAGTGAAAAACAGACAGAGAAAGGACTCTGTGGCTGGTTGACACAACAGTCTTTTGTGTAGAATTGAAGCTTTTTTTTTATGAGAAGGATGGCATGAAATAGAGCTAGAGAAAGACTCCCAGGGTTATAATGTGTTATAATGTTCCCAGTTAAACAACATGACAAATTTCATCACCATCGTAAAACTGTGATTTCATTTTTTTCCAACCTTTTTGGATAATATATGAAAATGATGATTATATCGGCGGCACGGTGGTGTAGTGGTTAGCGCTGTCGCCTCACAGCAAGAAGGTCCGAGTTCGAGCCCCGTGGCCGGCAAGGGCCTTTCTGTGCGGAGTTTGCATGTTCTCCCCGTGTCTGCGTGGGTTTCCTCCGGGTGCTCCGGTTTCCCCCACAGTCCAAAGACATGCAGGTTAGGTTAACTGGTGACTCTAAATTGACCGTAGGTGTGAATGTGAGTGTGAATGGTTGTCTGTGTCTATGTGTCAGCCCTGTGATGACCTGGCGACTTGTCCAGGGTGTACCCCGCCTTTCGCCCGTAGTCAGCTGGGATAGGATCCAGCTTGCCTGCGACCCTGTAGAACAGGATAAAGCGGCTAGAGATAATGAGATGAGATGAGATACTTTGAGTGATCTGGTGATTAGTATCTGTGTGAATAGTCAAACTCACCACACAGAATCGGAGTTGAGGTTGTTAATTGGCTCCAGATTCTCGTCTAAATACACATCAGTGGTCAAGGAGACATCAGTATCGTGGGCAGACTGGAAATTTGTTACGCTCCGAGATGGAATACCAAGACACCTCAGAACTGAAAAAGAGAGAAAGTGGAAGAGAGACAAGCTGAGGTGATATGCGTAGTGTAGCATAGCGTAGCAGGTAATATGCGTAGTTTGGTTTGGTTCCCCCCCCCAAAATGGGGTTTTTCTGCTTCACATACTGCACTTTGACCCCTCAACTTGAAGAAAGCATAAACCTCCTCCAGGGTGACGAGCAGGAACACGGCCCATGCAGTTTTAGATGAGTTTCTAAACTGGTCCCTTATCAAAAAGAAGTCTACTTCAAGTTCATTTTATTAAATATACTTAAGTTAAAGTGCATTTCCTTAAGTATACTTTTGTGTTCCAAGTATACTGATATCAATGTACTTACAGTATAGTTGTAAGTAAACTAATCTAATACTGCTTGGGACTAAATTGGCCCAATTTTAGTTTATAAAAAGTAGACTTTAAGTCTAAGAGAAGTAAACTCTGAGTATACAACTAGTATTTTTTATTTTCTACTGCAAGTATACCACAAGTAAACTTATATACTAATAGTTTACTAGTTCTATACTTGTAGTCCACACTTTAGTTTACAAAAGCGTACTCATAGTGTACTGGAAATATACTATGAGTTTACTTGTTTTATACTTCCAGTCCACTTTTTACTTTACTAAAGTATACTTTGTAGTATACTGGAAATATGCTATTGGTTTACTCGTTACACACTTCTAGTCCACTTTTTAGTTTATAAAAGTATACTTTATAGCATATTGGAAATATATATTATTAGTTACTGGTTATATACTGTACATCTAGTCCACTTTTTAGTTTTGAAGTTTACTGCAATTCCCCTTCTGGGTATACTATTAGTTTTCTAGCCCGAACCCTTACCTCATGCACACTACCAGTAGACAACTTAAGTGTTTTGTACCTTAAGTTACAATGAAGTTATAAAGGTAAGAATTCACAAAATAACAACAGATACTCAGGATTAAGAACATATTCATTTTCTTTAAAAATCAAATTTTACTACAGGGCAAGTACACTTAAACATAAGGCACAAATATTTTAACTAGTGCTGTCAAGCGATTAAAATATTTAATCGCGATTAATGTCGCGACTGTCATAGTTAACTCGCGATTAATCGCAATTTAATCGCACATTTTTGTCACATGAAAAACCATTGTAATTCTCTTATCAGCATAAAAAAGTGAATGGGCTTGCTCACCGTTCGAACTACGGGGGTACTCGGGGGATCCGAGATCCCCTGAAACAGACATGAGATCCCTTGAAAACATAATTTGGGAAATGTTGGGGGGTCTCTAAAATATTGGCAAAATGATGTTTATTGACATAGCAATCGTGTGTAACGGGAAGCATTTGCATATCCGAAGTGAGCGTGTGATGGAGATCCGCGCTCTGAGACAAGCGCAAGCACCCCCCCAAGGGAAAAAAAGGGACCCCCTGAAAATATCGGCATAGTTCGAACACTGGTTGTACCAATGTTTTTTTTTTTTTATTGCAGAGCATAACACGTCTTGTCACAGCCACTGCAAAGTGGGGCTGGAGCCGCCGATGGGAAAATGAAACCTAAGCCGAGCACCGTGGCTCTTCGGGGGAGGGCAGAGGACTCTGGCTGTGCGGGGCGTGGCATCATGTCACAGAGCGTTAATCTTGCGATAAAAAAATTATCGCCGTTAAAATTGAGTCAAGTTAACGCGTTAATAACGCGACATTTTTGACAGCACTAATTTTAACTTTATCACACTTTTGTTAAGTATATCTTGATCAAAAGTTTAAGTATAAGCTTAATATACTTAGACTTTTCGATATACTTTTCAGTATAAGCCAAGTATACTTATGTATAACTTTATTAAGTATATCTCTGAGAAGTAAATAAAAAGTAAACTGAAAGCATACTCTCTTATTTTTAGTTGAAAAGAAGTATACTAGACGCGCACTTGAATAAACTTCTTTTTTGTAAGGAGTGTGATAAATCCCATCTCTTGTTAAACACCTTAAAGACAAAAGAGATGTCTTTTGATTTTTGGAGAGACAAAACACCTTGTACGACAACCATCAGAGGACAACCCATACAGTCCGTCACTGAAGATAAGTATCTGGGGGTGGTCTTAGAAAACAGGTTGAAGTGGGATCAGTGTACAGAACTCAGTCAGAAAAATAAAAAAGAGCAACAAAGACTTTATTTTCTCAAAAAAGTTGGTTTCATTTGATGTTGACTGCACAAGGCTTAAGCTGTTCTATAGTGCCTTTGTTGAGAGTGTTTTAACGTTTTGCATCATGTGCTGGTTCGGCAATGCAAAAATAGTAACCACTGCCAGGAAACTGCGAGGCATCAAGCTGAATAACTCAGAATATACAGTATCTATAAATCCAGATCCCTTAAAGGTAGACTGCCTTTCAGATTTTTCAAGTGTAGGTCATAAAAAGAATCCCCCCCCGACATCTAATTATTTTTGTTTAGTGGACTGAAAACTACTGAATTTTAATCACAGACTTCCAATTTAATTTTTTTTTTAAATAGAACAATTAATGAATTTAAGTCAACATGGCCCTAAATTCTCCACTATTTTTTCCTGCTTCACCATGACCCAATACAAGATACTACATCATGCATGACATGGTGGGCTTTCCCCGTGTGATAAAATTTGAAACGGGAGAGAAAAATGTAGGACGTGAGTGTGCGAATGAAACGTGAAAGACCGACTACAGTAACGGAAAGAAAGCGAGAAGAAAAGACGTTATGTTATATATGAAGGAAAGGAAACGCAGGACCAAACTAATAAATATCGGCGCTCAGCGAGCACCTCGGTGTGATCAGCTGTTCGTTTAGCGACAGTAATGTAACTCTCAGTGCACGGTTACTTAAAGGTAAACCTGCGCACACACATGGACTTCCTCTGTCTGCTTGATTGTGCGAAGCGAGCGATTTCATGTACGTTATTTGCTTTAATCTCCTCATTAAATAACTTCCCAGCCACAGAATGGCCTGATATTTTGTGAGATATTACAGAAATAAACATAAATCACAATGACCACATTTCAGAAGGAACTAAATTTCACCGGTTTTATGAAATCGAAAGGGTGTGTAGCTTTAATGTCAAGCCATTAAGCTGTTGGAAATGCCATACAGCAAAACTGACACAGTTTAATAAATCCAGTTTGTAATTAAGATACTAGCATTCCCAAAATGTCTTGCTGTGATGCTCGAGAATGAAATCTATGAAATGCACTGCAATTTTCTCCCTTTTTTATTTACTTTTGGGGAAAATCAGACTTTATTTGTGGTTACGATCTCTGTAAAATGGAAACAAAGTTCAAGAAAGGATGTCACTTTCAGAATATACCGGTAAACAGCACAAATTGTCAAAATTTCACCGTGTGAATGGTTTGCCCAGGCCACTGTACATGATAATCGGATAATGAGATAACTCAGATGCTGTTGAGTTGGTAGGGCTTTAGATGGCGTGAGAAAGACAAGGAGACACACACATACACACACCCCTAACACATGAGTCAGGGCCGCAGTGGGAAGGACTGTCAGGAATGCGGTCAGGGTATTTTAGGACAGACTGACAGAAGAGTCCTGGGACATGTTCCTGTTGGTCGGTGACAGCTATGAATATCCTAGCAGAGCACTGAGACACAATTTCGAGACCCCTGCATACACACACACACCTGTAGTGGTGACCCCGGAGAAGACCCAGCACTGGCCGTATTTGACAGGCTCGCCTTCTTCTTTGTGATACTGCTTGAGAATTTCCACGCTGCCGCTCCACACCGTCGGAGGCGTCCCACCCAGATAGTTCCCCGACCAGTTTCCTTCCAGAACGCCGTAGTCATCCGGGGAATTGATCTGGAGCACAGAGTTGAAAATGTGTCTCTTTAAATAGCATCTCCAAGCTAAGAGTGCAGTCCAGGGTTGCATAGGAAAGGGTTTACGCGGTAAACTAAAAATAAAAATCGCAACACCTTTACCGCGGAAGACTGTTAAATGATTTTCGGCTCAACAAAAATACATGGATAGTACAGTATATTGGTTGTGCTGCAAATATTGTGTTTAATTAATGCCAATATATTTGATCAAATATTTATTTGGCTGTCAATCTTTGCCAAAGTTGTGAATGTACTGGACGTTGTCCACATAAAACCAATGACCAGATAAACAGAGACTCACCGTACAGAATTAGCTGAGGTTTACTTGCACAATAATGTTTTACAATAATATTTCACCGATATTATAATCAGGGCCGGGTGGTCTTTCAAAAATAAAAAGATGTCAGTGTGAGGTTTCATTTTCGTCGTGACTTAAAGTGCCATTCCACCATTGGATGTATTCTTTGGCATAAAATACAATATATTTTACGACAACATGACTAGACAGAGAAATCTTTTAGCTTCAAAATGATATATCAAACATAATTTTTTGACAACGACAAGTATATTAATTTTGCGACCAAAGTCACCTACCCTTTTAATTTCCGCGCGTGATGTCATCGGCAGGTTCCCCTTCTTGTGTACCACGTGTTGGTCTATTTTTAGACCAGGAAACCCCCAAAGTGAGAGAGTCATTTCTCCTCGTATATGGGGGCCAAAAAATTGCGAAAAATTTTGAGTTAATCTTTCAGTTAGCTAGATTTATTGGTATTAGCTAGATTTATTGGTATTATTTTTATCGCGTTCTATCCGCCATTGCTGATAATATGTGCCACGTCACACGTCACGTGGTACACAAGAAGGGGAACCTGCCGATGACATCACGCGCGGAAATTAAAAGGGTAGGTGACTTTGGTCGCAAAATTAATATACTTGTCGTTGTCAAAAAATTATGTTTGATATATCATTTTGAAGCTAAAAGATTTCTCTGTCTAGTGATACCATTTATATATGTTGTCAAAATATATTGTATTTTATGCCAAAGAATACATCCAATGGTGGAATGGCACTTTAAGGCAGATTATTGAAGTTATTCCACGAAATCGAGTCGTACATGAGCTGACAGCGGCTATAAGTCATGTATGATGAGATTGAGTGGAATAACTGTTTTATTTTATCCATGTTCACTGGATTTTCAGAAACGGAGCATTTATTTTTAGCAAATTCAATAAATAAAAACTTTATACAAAAACAGCCGACAAAATCATTTCCGCTTAGAATGTAAAAAAAACGACGAAATGATAGTAGCAATTTGTGAAAAATGCTATAATAATAATAATTCTTGAAAATTAAAAAAAGATACGTTCTTACCATCAAGTACTTTTATTCCATATTTTGTTGCTTTTTTAATTTTTTTAGGGTTTTGTTTACAAGTAGAGTTTTTCTTTCGTCTTCGGTTGGTTCAGCAACACGCTCTGCCCTTTTTTTCTCTATTCATGGTATATGAGCTGATATCCTAGTAGTAGAGTAGCCAATCAGAGCGCACGATTGCTCATATCCAGTGAATGTAGATAGAATAATTTGGATTGTAGTGAAACAAAAATGGAAATAAAAATATACAGAGTGGTCTGAAGAAGTGAGGCTGGGGCTGATTTCTTTCTAACCCAGAGTATAGACTAATTACAACTCAGCAGATAGACGACAAACAGTAAATCGACTAAGCAATCGCAGTCAAAATACAAAGTATACAAAAGGACAAATGACAGAAATATAGTTCTCTTTACAATATATGGCATTCAAAGGACGCACGATAATGATCCCAGGACAGAGTTACACAAATATTTTGAAAGAAAACCGAAACCATGAATGCGGCTAGCGGCCAATCTGCCTTCAAGTTCACTCACCATCGCGGATATGACTCGCACCACATTCACTGGATCTCCAAGACCTGATGGAGGCACTTCGCTCTTCTCCAGTATATACAGACAGGCCTCCAGAACCCCTTCCTGAAACTGAAGAGCACACAGAGACACACGATTGGTACAAACAGGCTAGAAATGAAAGTGTTTCTCAGTATTAAAGATATTAAACGTGCAACCAAAACAATCAAAGGTTATAACTGAATAGTTTGACCAAAAGTAAAATGAATACAGGAGGCACATCTATTCCAGATCCACTCTACTGAAGATCTCTCCATTGCTACTCAGTCCAATTCGTTCCATAAATTGATCTGCTTCATTATTTTTCTCCTCTTTTTATTTTTCCCCCTTCCATGTACTTATTCCTGTTTTTGCAATCGCATTGTTTTGTTTTATTCATGCACACATGCTTCTCTCCTGTTTGTACTTTTTTTTAACTTACTCATTTTTTCATTTTTCCCCCTCACTCTCCTTTTTTTTACTTCTATTATTTCTCCCTTTCTTAGAAGTGGCTTTAATGTATGGAGTTATAAGATTGGCAAAAAAAAAAAGAACAAATCTGTAAAAGCATAAAAGTAAAATGTTTAAAAAAAGAATAAGGAAATAAATAAAAATAAATAAAATAAATGCAGAAATACAAATTTAAAGAATAAGAAAGTAAATACAGAAATAAAAATAAAAGGATAAAAATAAATGAATATATATACATATATATGGTGGTGTAGTGGTTAGCGCTGTCGCCTCACAGCAAGAAGGTCCTGGGTTCGAGCCCCGTGGCCGGCGAGGGCCTTTCTGTGCGGAGTTTGCATGTTCTCCCCGTGTCAGCGTGGGTTTCCTCCGGGTGCTCCGGTTTCCCCCACAGTCCAAAGACATGCAGGTTAGGTTAACTGGTGACTCTAAATTGAGCGTAGGTGTGAATGTGAGTGTGAATGGTTGTCTGTGTCTATGTGTCAGCCCTGTGATGACCTGGCGACTTGTCCAGGGTGTACCCCGCCTTTCGCCCGTAGTCAGCTGGGATAGGCTCCAGCTTGCCTGTGACCCTGTAGAACAGGATAAAGCGGCTAGAGATAATGAGATGATATATATATATTTTTTATTTCTGTATTTACTTTCTCATTCTTTAATTTGTATTTCTGCATTTATTTTAATATTATTGAGTTGTATTTAATATTTTTATTTAATATTTAAATTATTTATATATTAATAATATTAACATCTCATCTCATTATCTCTAGCCGCTTTATCCTTCTACAGGGTCGCAGGCAAGCTGGAGCCTATCCCAGCTGACTACGGGCGAAAGGCGGGGTACACCCTGGACAAGTCGCCAGGTCATCACAGGGCTGACACATAGACACAGACAACCATTCACACTCACATTCACACCTACGGTCAATTTAGAGTCACCAGTTAACCTAACCTGCATGTCTTTGGACTGTGGGGGAAACCGGAGCACCCGGAGGAAACCCACGCTGACACGGGGAGAACATGCAAACTCCACACAGAAAGGCCCTCGCCGGCCCCAGGGCTTGAACCCAGGACCTTCTTGCTGTGAGGCGACAGCGCTAACCACTACACCACCGTGCCGCCCTAATATTAACATATATTATTAATATATATATTAGTGTTTTAATATTATTAAATGAAAATATAATTTATACTAAATTAATATATATTATATTTTTATTTATTTTCTCATTCTTTTACAGAATTATTCTTCTTTATGGCACTGCTTCGACTCCATATAATAGTCTATTAAACTCTATAAGTCTATACAATATATTATTAACAATAGTTCTTATCGTCCTCCGAAGAGGAATATTGGTGAAAGGTTTTTAACCTTTCCTAGAGTTTTCATGTCTATTCATCGATGTTCATAGTCGTTTTTGCTGCTAACTTTAGACAGCGAGATAAGGAAGTATGGTGACAATGGAATGGAAGTTTGGGAGTTTAAGGGGTTAATCAATCAAATCAAAGTCCTTCCCACGGCATGTGGCGCATAGGGCGGCGCCGATCCCTGTTTCCGTAGCCCTCGGCCTCTCGCCTATTACATAGCTAGGGTTACAGTGGGGGGGGGGGGGGGGGCGGGTCCTCTGGTAACCGGCGAGAGTTATTAAGGGGTTAACAGTCTTCAGTAAACCCAAAGATGTCCGTTATCGTTTCTCTCTTCTCACTGTACCTGTCCAAAGTTCCACGTGCGAGCACCGATCTGCTTCTCAGTGCCGTAGTAAATTCTCCCAGTGTCATTTAGCACATACTCGTTTTTCTCGGTGTCGTCGTCCATATACACCGTGTCCTCTGAAAGACAGCAAACACAAAGAGTTAATTTTCTACTTTGTTCAAGGACATGTAATGCCTGGATGACTTCAGTGAGATTACAGTGAGACACGCCCTCATTGTGTGACGTTATCAGAGCAAGGTGGGGTGCTGCGCTTTCCACTGTTTCTGGTCCACACACAGATTAGTTGTACATTCAGCAGGACACTGGCTGCTTTCTTTCTTTACTGACACATTTGCAGAGGAATGCAAGAGTGAATAAAAGAAGCAGAAGCACCAAACTAACTTACCATGAGGAAGCCCGGACGGCAGAAAGCAAAAAAGACAGCAAAGAGGAGAAGCCAAAGTGTGCTACTCAGTGAAGGTTGTGAATAAAATCAGAGTTTAGAGAAGCAATGAGGAACCAGAAGAGATATCTTGTAAGGAAAAGCCGGGAAATGACAGACATGACATGACATGACAACCCTTATCAAAAAGAAGTATACTTCATTTTATTAAGTATACTTAAGTAAAGTTAATTTCTTTAAGTATACTTTTGTGTTCCAAGTATACTGATATCAATGTACTTACAGTATAGTTGTAAGTAAACTAATCTAATACTGCCTGGGACTCAATTGGCCCAATTTTAGTTTATAAAAAGTAGACTTTAAGTCTAAGAGAAGTAAACTCTGAGTATACAACTAGTATTTTTTATTTTATACTGCAAGTATACCACAAGTAAACTTATATACTAATAGTTTACTAGTTCTATACTTGTAGTCCACTCTTTAGTTTACAAAAGCGTACTCATAGTGTACTGGAAATATACTATGAGTTTACTTGTTTTATACTTCCAGTCCACTTTTTACTTTACTAAAGTATACTTTGTAGTATACTGGAAATATACTATTGGTTTACTCGTTACACACTTCTAGTCCACTTTTTAGTTTATAAAAGTATACTTTATAGCATATTGGAAATATACTATTAGTTACTGTTTATATACTGTACATCTAGTCCACTTTTTAGTTTTGAAGTTTACTGCAATTCCCCTTCTAGGTATACTATTAGTTTTCTAGCCCGAACCCTTACCTCATGCATGCTACCAGTAGACAACTTAAGTGTTTTGTACCTTAAAGTGCCATTCCACCATTGGATGTATTCTTTGGCATAAAATACAATATATTTTGACAACATATATAAATGGTATCACTAGATAGAGAAATCTTTTAGCTTCAAAATTATATATCAATCATAATTTTTTGACAACGACAAGTATATTAATTTTGCGACCAAAGTCACCTACCCTTTTAATTTCCGCGCGTGATGTCATCAGCAGGTTCCCCTTCTTGTGTACCACGTGACGTGTGACGTGGCACATATTATCAGCAATGGCAGCTAGAACGCGATAAAAATAATACCAATAAATCTAGCTAATACCAATAAATCTAGCTAACTGAAAGATTAACTCAAAATTTTTCGCAATTTTTTTGGCCCCCATATACGAGGAGAAATGACTCTCTCACTTTGGGGGTTTCCTGGTCTAAAAATAGACCGACACGTGGTACACAAGAAGGGGAACCTGCCGATGACATCACGTTTCACTACCGCGCGGAAATTAAAAGGGTAGGTGACTTTGGTCGCAAAATTAATATACTTGTCGTTGTCAAAAAATTATGTTTGATATATCATTTTGAAGCTAAAAGATTTCTCTGTCTAGTCATGTTGTCATAAAATATATTGTATTTTATGCCAAAGAATACATCCAATGGTGGAATGGCACTTTAAGTTACAATGAAGTTATAAAGGTAAGAATTCACAAAATAACAACAGACACTCAGGATTAAGAACATATTCATTTTCTTTAAAAATCAAATTTTACTCCAGGGCAGGGTTAGTACTGAAGAGAGTGCAGAGTTGAGCTCTGCTGGAGATTTGGCTTCTGTAATCAACATTTCTGGCATTTGGCATCAAAGTTGGAGACAGGCAGAGACAGGAGGGGGTGGGCCTGCATGAGCGAGCCTGAAAACCTGATAACCCACCCTGGCCAAGACCCGGCTTTTGCTTCAGTCAAGCAAACAAGATTTTGATACACATGTAAAGAAGCAAAACAAATAGAAAAAAACATCAGAGATCCCTTAAAGGCAAAATCAAACGTCAGCAGGTTGCGGCAGAAAAAGTAATGCACTGTAAGCCAAGCTTTAATAGCTGGGAAACTGACATAATATACAAATGTAAAGCATCTGACGTGAGATTGTGAGATGTATCCGTGGAATTCTTAATTCTGATTGGTCATTTTCTATACGAGCAGCTCTAACAGTAGCAAAATTACAGGTTTATTCATGTTAATGTTACACTAAGTAACTTTAAAAATGCACATTGATAAAACTTGCTGAATTCGTGCTGAGTTTATCTCAAGAAGAAAAGAAATATATCACAATGGAAAAATAACTTCGTTCCGCCCTAATAAGTTCCAAATCTGTGCTCAAATCAGAATTTAAGGGAGTTGTACTCAATAACGTACAATATGACTCGGGTAGTCAATGACATGGACAGGCTTTAATTTTCAAACAAATTTTGCATACACTGTACACACACAATCTTGCCTATAAATACCCGGGGGAAATGATGGGAAAATTGTCATTATTGAAGATGCCATGCCTAAGCCAAAATCAACGTGAACAGGCCATCGGGATGTTGCGTGCCGGAAGTACAC
The DNA here is from genome assembly GCF_027579695.1 of Neoarius graeffei. Classification (NCBI taxonomy): domain Eukaryota; kingdom Metazoa; phylum Chordata; class Actinopteri; order Siluriformes; family Ariidae; genus Neoarius; species Neoarius graeffei. Next base: position 50,786,537 of record NC_083591.1, on the reverse strand, counting down.
AGACAGAGGTCGCCCGGCACTTCGGTGTTCATCATTCGACCATTTCCCGTTTAAGTCAGCATTACAGACAGACAGGGAGCACCAGGGATCGTCCACGCCCTGGTCAGCCTCGAGTCACGACGCCAGTTCAGGATCAGCACATCAGGCTAGCTCACCTCCGTGACAGATTCCTGACACCCTCAGTCACTGCTGCTGAGACCCCTGGACGACACAGACCCAGAATCTCCAGCATGACGGTCCGAACATGGACCAACTGTCACTTTGAATTTTTTTTATTGTGAATTAATTCTTGAGTTTGACAATAAATGTCCTTTATTGATGTTTCAAGATGTGTGTGCATTACATACAATATCATAAATTTCAAATATATGCATGGATCTAAAGTGATATCGTGTTGAATTCCATTGTGCGTTTTTAAAGTTACTTAGTATATTAAAGTACTTCTTGGAATATGACTTTGTTTCTATAGTAACGGCAAAATCACAGGGTCTTGTACGGCAGACGGTCCACGTGAAGCATATGAGATTAAAAAATGTGTTGATATGTAACACTAAAATTGGATATTTAAATAATATTGGCTGGTGTTGAGTGGTATATCAGATATATTCCATTCAGCTAGCATGATATGGAACAAGTCGAAGACGAGTAGCTGAATGGAATACATCTGATATACCACGAAAGAAAGCCAGCCAATATTATTATTATTATTATTATTATTCCTACACATTCCTTTCGGGTGTTCAACGCATCTTTCTCTTTCAAAATTCTCTCAAAATCTTCTGTATTTAACTACGCAAACCTGGCGGCCATGTTTGTTTACAAATTGTCACAGTCGCTCACTAGCACGGAAGTTTTACATCTCTGACATGTGACATCATGTTGTCTTGACAACCATGCAATATCGTAAACCATATTCAACACTCATTCTCCAGGATAAGTGATATGCTAACAATATTGCATGCTATCGAACCAAATGAATGAAACCTGCTAGAAGGGACTAGAACACTCGTTTTTATTCCATCGAAAAAGTGTCCTGTACGTATAATAATCACTGATATGGTGATTGCTTGCTGTAAGAAGACATTTAGTGCTTAACATTTATGGAAGGAGTCTCCAGTGTCAGTGCTTTGTAACAGCCAGTAGGTTTTCTACCCTGGGAAAGTCTTCAGGACAGTTGGACACACCTTCTAATTCAATGGTTTTTCTTTATTTTTATTAATTAAAAAGACACGTCATGGTCATGTACAAAAGTATGGATGGATGTCGTTTCTCTTTACTTAGTTGTTCGGTTCTTGACATAATATTGCATGGATTACTACAGACCTAACCGACTAGTGGCCTAGTGGTAGCGTGTCCACCTCTCGATCGGGAGATCGTGAGTTCTATTCACGGTCGGGTCATACCAAAGACCATCATAAAAATGGTACCTACCGCCATCTGGCAAGGCACGCTGCAATACAGATGTGCATGGGGAGTTAAACTCTCGTGGTTACCAGAGGACTAGCCCCCCACTGTAACCCTAGCTATGTAATAGGTGAGAGGCCGAGGGCTATGGAAACGGAGATAGGCGCCGCCCAATGCGCCATATACAGGTTGGGCCTGGTTAGTACTTGAGTGAGAGACTGCCTAGGAATACCAGGTACTGTAAGGCGTGGGAAGGACTTTGACTTTTTGACTACAGACTTATGGTCATGAGCTTTGGGTAATGACCGAAAGAACCAGATCGCGGATACAAGCGGCCGAAATGAGTTTCCTTCGCAGGGTGGCTGGGCGCTCCCTTAGAGATAGGGTGAGAAGCACAGTCACTCGGGAGGAGCTCGGAGTAGAGCCGCTGCTCCTCCACATCGAGAGGAATCAGCTGAGGTGGCTCGGGCATCTCTTTCGGATGCCTCCTGGACGCCTCCCTGGGGAGGTGTTCCAGGCATGTCCCCCCGGGAGGAGGCCCCGGGGAAGACCCAGGACACGCTGGAGGGACTATGTCTCTCGGCTGGCCTGGGAACGCCTCGGTGTTCTTCCCGAGGAGCTGGCCGAGGTGTCTGGGGAAAGGGAAGTTTGGGCTTCCATGCTTAGACTGCTGCCTCCGCGACCCGGCCCCGGATAAAGCGGAAGAAGACGAGACGAGACGAGGGATTGCTACAGTTGTGGATGGAATATAGGGTTATTTACTGTATTTTTATTATTTACTATTTACTGTTTGATCTCAAACGTATTAAGAAGGAAAGAAATTCATCCACTTTTGACGAGGCACAGCTGTTAATTGAAAAGCATTCCAGGTGACGACCTCATGAAGCTGGTTAAGATAATGCCAATAGTGTGCAAAACGTCATCAAGGTAAACGTTGGATACTTTGAAGAATCTAAAATATGAAAAACATTTTAAACATTTTTAGCATGTTTTTATTTACCACATAATTCCATATATGGTCCATCTGTAATTTCATAGTTTTGATTTGTTCAGTAATGTTCTACAATGTCGAAAATACAAAATATAGAAAAACTATTATTAATTTATAACTTGTCGCTCTCGACTTATTAGCAGTGATACTGCTGCTACTTTTGTTTCTGCTTTTAATACAGCAGCACCTCGTTATTTGGATGTGAAAGTCGTTTTGAGGATTTAATCACTGATTTTAACTCATTGTGTGAATCTTTATTAACTCGATTACTCCATTTATAATCCATCGGTCTAAACCTAGTTCTCATTTCTCATTTCTAAAGATATACATGCTCTCAGGCAGAGACAAGCTGGAACAAAGATAAATTGCAGGTGTCTTTTGAAATTTATGGCCTTTGGTAATGCAACTAAACATACAAAGTTTGATTTTACAGTGGTGCTTGAAAGTTTGTGAACCCTTTAGAATTTTCTATATTTCTGCATAAATATGACCTAAAACATCATCAGATTTTCACACAAGTCCTAAAAGTAGATAAAGAGAACCCAGTTAAACAAATGAGACAAAAATATTATACTCGCTCATTTATTTATTGAGGAAAATGATCCAATATTACATATCTGTGAGTGGCAAAAGTATGTGAACCTTTGCTTTCAGTATCTGGTGTGACCCCCTTGTGCAGCAATAATTGCAACTAAACGTTTGCGGTAACTGTTGATCAGTCCTGCACACCGGCTTGGAGGAATTTTAGCCCATTCCTCCGTACAGAACAGCTTCAACTCTGGGATGTTGGTGGGTTTCCTCACATGAACTGCTCGCTTCAGGTCCTTCCACAACATTTCGATTGGATTAAGGTCAGGACTTTGACTTGGCCATTCCAAAACATTAACTTTATTCTTCTTTAACCATTCTTTGGTAGAATGACTTGTGTGCTTAGGGTCGTTGTCTTGCTGCATGACCCACCTTCTCTTGAGATTCAGTTCATGGACAGATGTCCTGATATTTTCCTTTAGAATTCGCTGGTATAATTCAGAATTCATTGTTCCATCAATGATGGCAAGCCGTCCTGGCCCAGATGCAGCAAAACAGGCCCAAACCATGATACTACCACCACCATGTTTCACAGATGGGATAAGGTTCTTATGCTGGAATGCAGTGTTTTCCTTTCTCCAAACATAACGCTTCTCATTTAAACAAAAAGTTCTATTTTGGTCTCATCCATCCACAAAACATTTTTCCAATAGCCTTCTGGCTTGTCCACATGATCTTTAGCAAACTGCAGACGAGCAGCAATGTTCTTTTTGGAGAGCAGTGGCTTTCTCCTTGCAACCCTGCCATGCACACCATTGTTGTTCAGTGTTCTCCGGATGGTGGACTCATGAACATTAACATTAGCCAATGTGAGAGAGGCCTTCAGTTGCTTAGAAGTTACCCTGGGGTCCTTTGTGACCTCACCAACTACTACACGCCTTGCTCTTGGAGTGATCTTTGTTGTTTATTGTTAGTTTTTTTTTCTTTTTTATCAGACATCTAATTTTTTAGGTTTGTTTACCTGACATGTTTCGACGTACGACTGTCATCTTCCTCAGAGTGTCACCGGATGTTATTGGTGACGCATCTTTTATCAGCTGATGTTTCCGAAGGCGTGGCCTTCCTGTCTGGATTGACAGGTTGGTCACGCCTTCTACTGTCAGTTCGTCCCCTGCAAGATGGCACTCCAGGTATGGGAGAGCATGTATGCTCCCTCATCTCGGTTGATGGTCCTCGGGCTTCGCTTACGGATCTCTATGGCCTCCCTGATCCAGCGCTGATGTTTATTATCTTCAGAGTCATCCGCACAGAAGATAATAAACATCAGCGCTGGATCAGGGAGGCCACAGAGATCCGTAAGTGAAGCCCGAGGACCATCAACCGAGATGAGGGAGCATACATGCTCTCCCATACCTGGAGTGCCATCTTGCAGGGGACGAACTGACAGTAGAAGGCGTGACCGACCTGTCAATCCAGACAGGAAGGCCACGTCTTCGGAAACATCAGCTGATAAAAGATGCGTCACCAATAACATCCGGTGACACTCTGAGCATCGGCGTCGCCAGGGGTATTTTACTGGGGCACGTGCCCCAGTATAGATCTGTAGTGCCCCAGTAAAAAAAATCCAGTGACGAAACGCTCTGAATTTTAAACTTGGGAATAGCTGCAATTTAATTAATTCATAACGTGGGGTAGGCTAACCGATGCGCGAAGAAGACCATCTACAATGCTTTTACATTGGTAGTTTTGGCTGGCCTCGCGCACACTAAGCAATGTGAAAAAAGTGTGCGCGTGACATGAGTAACATCTTGGTTGCTATGGGGACCGCAGACTCCAGCAGCCCTCAGATGCAATGAAATTCAGAGCAGGGGAAACCATCTCTCCGTGTTTTTCAACTGTTTACAGGTTAGTAGACAGTAATTCCACTGTCATTTTTGTAACACACACACACACACACACACACACACACACACACACACACACACACAGTGGTGCTTTTAGAGGCTTTTGGATTGTGTTTAGAGATGTTCAATGCTGAAAATGCGTGTGCTTACAAAGATATGTTTGGTGATTTAAAAGGTATCAAGTGTGAATACTGTTGGCCATTAAGTACTCTTGGTTGAGTTTAAAAACTCGGCGGTGTTGTATTGTATGTTAATATGTTCTTTTACAATATTACCAACAGTATAAGTATTACATTGCTATTATCACAAATGTTGCAAATATTCATACTGTTATTATTAAATGATTGACCTGGATTCAGTGTCCTCGTAATCATTTTGAGTTTTACAGCTCTAGTGACTAGTTTTAAGCAGGCCGTTTCTAAATATAAATATCAATATATAAATATATATTACATAAAATATAATATATATTACATAAAATGTAATATATATTATATAAAAAATATAAATATAAATATAAATATAGTGCAAAATTTTTAGCTCGCGCGCTTCGCGCGCTCGCATACATTTCCTGTGCCCCTTTTGTGCCCCAGTATGGTCTTGGGTCTAGTGACGCCCCTGACTCTGAGGAAGACGACAGTCATACGTCGAAACATGTCAGGTAAACAAACCTAAAAAATTAGATGTCTGATAAAAAAAGAAAAAAAAACTAACAATATTCAATATAAGACATAATGAACGTAATCGAAAGGTGATCTTTGTTGGTCGCCCACTCCTGGGGAGGGTAACAATGGTCTTGAATTTCCTCCATTTGTACACAATCTGTCTGACTGTGGATTGGTGGAGTCCAAACTCTTTAGAGATGGTTTTGTAGCCTTTTCCAGCCTGATGAGCATCAACAACGCTTTTTATGAGGTCCTCAGAAATCTCCTTTGTTCGTGCCATGATACACTTCCACAAACATGTGTTGTGACGATCAGACTTTGATAGATCCCTGTTCTTTAAATAAAACAGGGTGCCCACTCACACCTGATTGTCATCCCATTGATTGAAAACACCTGACTCTAATTTCACTTTCAAATTAACTGCTAATCCTAGAGGTTCACATACTTTTGCCACTCACAGATATATAATATTGGATCATTTTCCTCAATAAATAAATGACCAAGTATAATATTTTTGTCTCATTTGTTTAACTGGGTTCTCTTTATCTACTTTTAGGACTTGTGTGAAAATCTGATGATGTTTTAGGTCATATGCAGATATATAGAAAATTCTAAAGGGTTCACAAACTTTCAAGCACCACTGTATGTCCAATTTGATTGCTAGAAATGCTCATAGCTCAAAGGCTCTGTTCTTAGCCATTGATCATTCTATAAATCAGAGCAGTTTATCATACTTGAATTTCACTCAGAGTTGGTGCGATACATTTTTTACATTATTTTCATGACAAGGTTAGTGCTATTAGAGTGAATATGGTGCCGCCCATTCCTGGTTTGTGTGACCTCCCAGATGATTCATCATATTGCTGCACAGTGCTGGATCATTTTGATATGGTGTCTATGCAAACTGTAATGGACGTGATGGCCAGATTAAAATTCACCTTTTATACTGTTGACATTACGCCTCCCTTCTTATTCAGGGATTCACTTGATGCTCTTGATCCTTTTTAGTTTGAGATTTGTAAACACTTCCTTATTAAATGGGATTGTTCCTGCATACTTTAAACATGCAGTTGTGCATCCTCTTTAAAAAAAAAAAGAAACCTAATCTGGACCTATAGGACTTGAAAAACTTCAGACCCATTTTGCAACTCATCTCCTCTAGCCGCTTTATCCTGTTCTACAGGGTCGCAGGCAAGCTGGAGCCTATCCCAGCTGACTACGGGCGAAAGGCGGGGTACACCCTGGACAAGTCGCCAGGTCATCACAGGGCTGACACATAGACACAGACAACCATTCACACTCACATTCACACCTATGGTCAATTTAGAGTCACCAGTTAACCTAACCTGCATGTCTTTGGACTGTGGGGGAAACCGGAGCACCTGGAGGAAACCCACACGGACACGGGGAGAATATGCAAACTATGCACAGAAAGGCCCTCGCCAGTCACAGGGCTCGAACCCGGACTTTCTTGCTGTGAGGCGACAGCGCTAACCACTACACCACTGTGCCGCCCCCCATTTTGCAACTACCATTTTTATCTAAAATCATGGAAAAGGTTGTTCTGGATCAGGTTCAGAGCTTTCTACAGATAAACAATATTCAGGAGCTATTTTAGTCTGGTTTTAAAGCACATCACAGCACAGAAACTGCCCTTTTGAGGGTCATAAATGATCTCCTGTTGGTTGCTGGCTCTGGCACACAATCAGTTTTTGTGTTGCTTGATTTAACTGCAGGCTTTGATACTGTCGCCATTCTTTTGTCACAACTGGAGAAGGTAGTGGGTTTAAGGGTTGTGTGTTGGACTGGTTCAAGTCCTACCTTAGTGACAGGACTTTGTGTTGCTAATGATCTTGTGATATCCTCACGAGCCCACATAAATTGTGGGGTCCTACAGGGGTCTATTCTGGGTCCTCTTCTTTTTTCAATCCATCTCCTTCGGTTAGGTCGAACATATCTTTCCATTTCTACGCTGACAACACCCAGATTTATTTGCTGATCAGCAATAAATCTATTGATGCAGTATTAATTTCTCTTACTGACCTTAAAGACTGCGAGTTGGCCTAGTGGTTAGCGTGTCCGCCTCTCGACCAGGAGATCACGAGTTCTACTCGCGGTCGGGTCATACCAAAGACCATCATAAAAATGGTACCTACTACTGTCTGGCAAGGCACGCTGCAATACAGATGAGAGTGGGGAAGCCAAACTCTTGCCATTACCAAAGGACTAGCCCCCCACTGTAACCCTAGCTGTATAAGCAAGAGACTGAGGGTATCAAAACCGAGATCAGTGCCGCTGCACCCATACGCCTTAAAGAGTTGGTTAGTACTGGGACAGGAGACTTCCTGGGAAGACCAGATTCTGGCGTGAGAGGGACTTGACTGACCTCAAACAATGGATGGCTGAATTTTTTTTAGATTTTTACCAGAACAAAGGGTGGCACGGTGGTGTAGTGGTTAGCGCTGTTGCCTCACAGCAAGAAGGTCCGGGTTCGAGCCCCATGGCCGGCGAGGGCCTTTCTGTGTGGAGTTTGCATGTTCTCCCCGTGTCCGCGTGGGTTTCCTCCGGGTGCTCTGGTTTCCCCCACAGTCCAAAGACATGCAGGTTAGGTTAACTGGTGACTCTAAATTGACCGTAGGTATGAATGTGAGTGTGAATGGTTGTCTGTGTCTATGTGTCAGCCCTGTGATGACCTGGCAACTTGTCCAGGGTGTACCCGCCTTTCGCCCGTAGTCAGCTGGGATAGGCTCCAGCTTGCCTGCGACCCTGTAGAACAGGATAAAGCGGCTACAGATAATGAGATGAGATGAGAGATTTTTACCAGAACAAAAATAAGATTATTTTTATTGGTCCTGGTTTATTTGACGGCTCCAATGCAATACTTGGATCATTAGTCCATCACTGTAAACCACTAGTAAAAGACCTAGGGGTGGTTATTGATGGAAATTTGATAAAGTAAGCCAGTAAGCCAGGTCATAAAAAGTTGTTTTTAATCAGCTCAGGGTTTTGGCAAACGTCAACCCCTTTTTAAGTAGAGAGAACTTAATTAGTGTGACACATAATTTCATTTTTTCAAGACTTGATTATTGTATCTCTTTATATGTGGGGATCAGCACAAATCTTTTATAGAGGTTGCAGCTTGTTCAGAATGTGGCCAGATTTGTGACAGGTACGGACAAATACGAGTCTATTACTCCAGTACTTGCTTTGTTACACTGGCTGCAAGTTAAACTGAGAGTCGATTTTAAGCTTTAACTTTTGGTTTTTAAATGCATTTATGATCAAACACCCAGTGACTTGTCAGAACTGCTCATCCCCTACATTCCTGCATGTAACCGGCGTTCTGCTAATGAACCAGTTTTAGTTGTTCTGCACACCAGACAGCAAAGGTGGGGAGACCGGGTTTTTAGCGTTATCGCCCCTAGTCTCTGGAACAGCCTCCCTTTGAATGTCAGAACAGCTCCTTCTCTCCTTGTGTTCAAAACCAGACTATAATCTTATCTGTTGTTCACTGCTCTTAATTACTTATATACACTATATTGCCAAAAGTATTCGCTCACCTGCCTTGACTCACATATGAGCTTAAGTGACATCCCATTCCTAATCCATAGGGTTCAATATGACGTCGGTCCACCCTTTGCAGCTAGAACAGCTTCAACTCTTCTGGGAAGGCTGTCCACAAGGTTTAGGAGTGTGTTTATGGGAATTTTTGACCATTCTTCCAGAAGCGCATTTGTGAGGTCACACACTGATGTTGGACGAGAAGGCCTGGCTCTCAGTCTCCGCTCTAATTCATCCCAAAGGGGTTCTATCGGGTTGAGGTCAGGACTCTGTGCAGGCCAGTCAAGTTCATCCACACCAGACTCTGTCATCCGTGTCTTTATGGACCTTGCTTTGTGCACTGGTGCACAGTCATGTTGGAAGAGGAAGGGGCCAGCTCCAAACTGTAAAAACAGTCTGCATGCCTAGGTGCTTGATTTTATACACCTGTGGCCATGGAAGTGATTGGAACACCTGATTCCGATTTGGATGGGTGAGCAAATACTTTTGGCAAGATAGATAGATAGATAGATAGATAGATAGATAGATAGATAGATAGATAGATAGATAGATAGATAGATAGATAGATATAAGGATCATTCTAGAATTCGGGGTACATTTCGCATCTCCAAGATAAACCTTTTGTTATTTTCCACAAAAGAAATTTTTATCAAATCAGTTTTGAACAATAATGCAAATGATGACAAACTTTCACCAACAGCAATGCTTGATGTACAATATAGACCTAATTTATCCATAAAACATTAACTAAATGACTCCCACCCCTCCCCCACATTATTGGCCGTCTTCGACTCCTGATTCATCCATTCAACTCGAATAAACAGGAAGCGATTCAGTCTAACAATCTGTTTTTGGGGGCTGATTCTATTAACTTTTACAAAATCAGTTGCACAGAAAGTCTACTTTCTGTATTATGTGAAATTTCAGTCATAAAAAAATATATTTTTTTATCCATCCCAATGTTCTTGTCAACTCTGTTCTAAAACCGCATAAAATCCTGCACCGAGTGACATCACTTCCTCTGGCGGGAAACGTCAGAAAAGCAACGAGGTATGTTACGTTTCTCCTCTCATCAATTTGAACAAAATGTTGAGGATTTTACACCAACAGTAGATTAATTATTCATCAGCTCTGTTACTGCAATATTGGCGTGAATCTCTCACTCATTTTTTTAAAAAACGATAATATGATTAAAATCCATAAAATTCTGTTTGTTTTGTTTTTTAATGCATACCGTGTGGTAGCTAGTTTGAGGTTCGCATGTAGAGTTAAGACACAAAATGACGGGAAACGTCAACTCTGTTGTCATCAGTTCTGTTAATGGATGGCCCGGTTTAACGACAACAGAGTTGACGACGACTAACAGAGTCAACACTTGAAATGTACCCGCGACTATACACTACCGTTCAAAAGTTTGGGGTCACCCAGACAATTTTGTGTTTTCCATGAAAAGTCACACTTTTATTTACCACCATAAGTTGTAAAATGAATAGAAAATATAGTCAAGACATTTTTCTGGCCATTTTGAGCATTTAATCGACCCCACAAATGTGATGCTCCAGAAACTCAATCTGCTCAAAGGAAGGTCAGTTTTATAGCTTCTCTAAAGAGCTCAACTGTTTTCAGCTGTGCTAACATGATTGTACAAGGGTTTTCTAATCATCCATTAGCCTTCTGAGGCAATGAGCAAACACATTGTACCATTAGAACACTGGAGTGAGAGTTGCTGGAAATGGGCCTCTATACACCTATGGAGATATTGCACCAAAAACCAGACATTTGCAGCTAGAATAGTCATTTACCACATTAGCAATGTATAGCGTGGATTTCTGATTACTACTGTCTAGAGTAGTATTTGGTTTAACTTTATTTTAACTCTCCTGTTATATGCGCTTTGTTCAGTACTTTGGTATGGCACCATGTTATCATTTAAATGTGCTATACAAATAAATTTGATTGACTGATTGATTGAAAAACCTATGAATCAGTTGAGTAGGTGTGCCTAAACTTTTGAATGGTACTGTATATATTAATAAATTATATAAAGAACTTAGATTAACAATTTACTGTTGTATAAATAAAACCTGACAATGAGTGGATTTTTGTACTCATTTTTTAAAATATAATTTTGTTATTGTTGTTCAGAAATTTACAGTATTTCCTTTCACCATTTAATTGTTAATACATATTTTTTCTTTAAATCTTACACGATTTAACACTTTTACTTATTATATTTATTCCTGCACTTAGTCAGATGACTTTCTGAGTGAAAACATGATTCCTGCATGGAAAATATTGTTCGTTAGTATTTCTTTGCATATCTCACCTTTACACCAGGGGTTGAAGAGCATGTAGATGTCTTTCTCGGGGTCATTCTTGTTAACAGGCTCGCTTTCTGTACTCTGGGTGTTGACTGTGAACTTGTATTTTCCGATGACAGCATTGGAGGGTGAGTTGATTGACAGCTTGATGCGATTGCCATTCTGCTCCACAACCTTGGCTTCCCAGCGCAGGTCCTGCAGCTCCTCCACGAGTGGGATGATGATGTGCGTGCCCTTCGACACCAGCGGCAGTGGACCTTTAAAGGAAAAGGTTCAGAGAGTGTGTGTTGAAGGTCACTATCTCTCTTTTTTTTTTTTTGGGTTACAGAGTGCTATTCAGACTACAGCTCCATTCATCTGAAGTACAAACAACTCCAGGAACGTTTGTACTTTCGGCAATTTATTTATAATAGAGCAAACACAACCTTCCCGTTCTGAATCTGGATTATGGAGAAGTTTGATGCCAAGTTTGATTCATTTTTTCAAGCAGACTTGGATAAGCGAGCTGAAAAACCTGTATAATGAGATGAGAGACAACCAGTTATTTTTTTCAGGTTTTTCAAGGTTTTAACAAGGATGTGTGAGATAGTAGCCAAAATTCTTGAGTTGTTGCAACAACCGGATAGCAATGAAACGTAGCAGTGTTATTCATGTGAGTGTGTGAAATAAATAGAGAGAAATACTTTCTGTGTTTGTTCTGTATCACTATTTCACACAGTGAGCACAAGGGGTTATCATGAGCCCTCCACCCTTCCTCCCATTATCTCCCATTCTCATGCAGTGGAAAAATATTCTTAGACTCCAGCCTCAACTACAAATACTGAACTATTACTTCACTTCCTTTCTTTTAAATCCTTTCATTTCGTTCCTTTCATTTTTTTTATAGTTTATAGATACCACATTGTAAGTCTATATGTAAAGCTCAGCCCCACTTAGCTGCAAATTCTTTTTTTCTTACAGCTTTAAGGAACCAACTTTCAGTACATGCCTTGATTTCAGAGTAAAATTAAACGGGAAATGAAATCATTTCCATAGTAACTTAACCATTAAAGGAGAACTGAAGGCAAATTTTTTATTATCAAAATTCTATTTATCTCATTTTATTAAATATCGGAATGCATTTTTGATCGCTATTTTGTCGCTGCTGTAGCAAGTTATGAGTGTTTGAAATATGCTCTGTAATATATCAGTCCATATGTCAAAGCAATGGGCGTAAACAAGATTCGTTGAGACCTGTGCGAGACATCGTAGAACGGAAGTAAAATGTACAGCGGAAATCAAAGTGATCAACATCTGCCAACGTTGTCAAAAGACGCACACGCCCTCTTTCGAATGCTGATGTAATCAAGCCGGAAGTTGTGTTCGTCTTCATAGCGATCAGGAAAGTTTGAAAAAAGTAGGCAGTAATCGTCATTTAAACTCGTTTTTGTGCAATATTTCGTTTGGAAAATAGTTTTCAAAATGGTGGCACTGATACCTGGCTGACACTTCACGTTTTTAAGTCTCGCACAAGTCGCGTGAAGATCGCACGGATAAGCGACGCCTGCCGTGGACCAAACAAACTAAATTCAACATGGCTAAAAACCGAATAGGCCGATAAGTATAATATTTAATTGCGATTAGTTGCCAATACGAGTCACGATATAACGTTACTAAAACCGAAAACGTAATTGAAGTAGACTACATTTCCGCAGAGAAAATGCAAAGTGTACTTGCTGAGCTGTAGCAGAACAGCTATCATGCTAGCATGCTAAAAGCTATCATGCCAACATGCTAACAACTAGCATGCTAACAGTTAGCATACTAACATGCTAAAAGCTAGCATGTTAACATGTTAATGCTAACATGCTAATAGATAACATGCTAACAGCTAGCATTCTAACATGCTAATGATTAACATGTTATTTGTTAAAATTATAACACTTTAAGACTAATATGCCGACAGCTATCATGCTAACAGCTAACAGGCTAACATGCTAATGGCTAGTATGTTAACTTTTATCATGCTAACACGCTGAGGGTGACATGCTAACATGCTAACAGCTAGCATTCTAACATGCTCAGGCGAACTCGCTAACAGCAAACATGCGAACTCTGCATGCTACCATGCTAATCCTAACATGTTAACGGCTCTCATGATAACATGCTAATGGTGAACATGCTGACAACTCGCGAGCTAACAGCAGGCATGATATCGTAATGGGTAACATGCTAACAGCTAGCATGGTAACACGTGAATGCTTATATGCTAATTGCTATCGTGTGTGCGTGTAAGTATTCCTAATAAAGTGGCCATTGAGTTGAAGTTGATTTGCTGTCAAAGTCTTAAATGAGCAGATCCTTGCCAAATGCATCATCACCTATGGGGGAAGGGAGGAATGACTCAGTCAAGCTTCCACTGATTAGCGGCAAAATGAAGAAAAAATGGACGGATGAAAGGCAAGACAAAGACGAGTGCGGGTCAGAACCGATATCATGTGTGTGATGGGTGATTTGACCTGAGGTGCCGTATGAAGTTTGGTGGATGTGTGGTGAAGTGTTACTGAGCAAAACTCCATTCATTTGAATGGGGCCAAAAATCAATGGAAGCCTATGGAGGTAAAAAGAGATGCGTGAAAACCAAGGAAAAGACGAGTGCAGGTCTCAGATGAGGGGATGGATCTGTGCGGGGACTTGGCCTGAGGCATCAAGTGAAGTTTCTTGAAGTTTGGTCATCTGGTTAAAAAAATTGATGGAGAGTGAAAGTTTTTCTCCTGAAACACCATTCATTTTCAATGGGGCCAAAAATCAATGCAAGCCTATGGAGGAAAAAGGGATGAGCAAAAAGAAAGGAAAAATGAGTGCGGGTCAGAACCGATTGCATGTATGTGTCGGGGGAGTTGGCCTGAAGTATCACATGAGGTTTGGTGCATCTGCGATGGAGCGTGTCCGAGTAGGACGATTCAATTCATGCGTCCTATTCATTCTCTATGGGAAAAAAACAAAAGAAAAATGACAAGAACAACAGAACGGGTGCGTTGATCCAAAAGCTGTATACAAGCACACTACACCACTTCGGGCCAGACGTCTCAGAGTTGGAACGGTGTCTCTATCTCGAACGCCCTAGGAGGAGGAGTAGATCCAAAAAACGTGTCGGAATAAGGCAGAATAAGTAAACTTAAGAAGAACAATAGTGTGCTTGCCTTTGGCTGCTGTGTGCTTGAGCAAGCACACTAATTACATTTTAATTAAGAAATAAAGCAAATTTAAAAATGACTTCAGTTCTCCTTTAAAGCACAATGCAGTATTTACACAACTGAGAATTAAACATAATTTACAGCAAACTTCTTTTTGTACTTTTTCTTTCATCTGTATTATAACTAGCATTCGTAGAGCATTAGAGTGTATCAGGTGAAAGAATTATTCAAAGCACGATCTTATCTGGTCTTTATCAGTGACTGAATACCAAGCTGTGTCTCCCGCTGCAACATTTTTGCTTGAATAATTTTAACAAGTTTTGTTGTTAAAGAACGTACAGTACTGTGCAAAAGCATACATGTCAACCTTTGGTCAATCAAACCTGTATAACCAACCTCCAAAATCCGTATTTCCCTTATAAAATCCGTATAAGATGCAAATTAAAATAATTTACCTAAAATTTGAATGATAATTAACAATGATATATCCCAGTTACTTTTTATTCAATATTAATAACAATAAACCTTCAGAATGAATACAAAGTATTTTTCCAGTGAAAGGTAATCCCATGTGATCTCGTTTGGACGGTAAACCTGTTGGTACAGTTAAACGCAGCACATGAATGAGGCATCTTTATTCTCGGCTACTGTATACCAGAGACGGTTGAAGAATCTCCACTTTGCCACATCCAATATGGCGGCGAGGATGACGTATGATTCTACGCAGAAGGCGGCGTCTATGTTTATATGTCTATGACTTCACGGTTGGCGGGATTCTCGCAATGCGGTGTGCGCATGATCAAAAGTGGAACGAAGTCTCACTACCACAAGATAACGCGCGATTTCATAAGACTCTTTACTGGCTGGCTGTGGTGTACGGTACGTTTGTAAATGTTATGCGCTCTTTTATCATCATGGGAATTGATTATAGCTCTAAATAAATATTGAAGTTTTTTTAAAGAATCCGTATAACTTTATTTATACGCCCGTATACTACGTTTATTGAATCAAATCCGTATAAAATACGGACATTCCGTATAGGTTGACATGTATGCAAAAGTCTAGGCACATGTGAAGAAATGCTGTAGGCCAAAAATGGCTTTAAAAAAAATTAAATGAACGTTTAGTGTTTCACCATTTTAAAAAATGCTATAAACAGTAATCATTTAACCATAATAAATGACTCAAAGTCAATATTTGGTGTCACACTTACTTCTTCATTTTGCACCAAAACCCAGTCACCTTCATTATGTTTTCTTTTTTTAATCTGAAAAGTGCTCTCTTATGGAATGTACTGTAATATGCTGCTCAGATACAAACATTTTCTTTTCTGTAGCATTTTTTTTCTGTAACATTTCTGTAAAACAACTATTTGTAGCTGAAACTACGGTCATAGCTGCTGTTGTAGAAAATTAATCAACACTTTTTGGCTACTCAGAATAAAGAATTCAGTTGTACTGGTGAAAACCAAAACGGCGGAAAATTTCAAAACGTACCGATTCTCTGAGAAGGTACACTACCGTTCAAAAGTTTGGGGTCACCCAGACAATTTTGTGTTTTCCATGAAAAGTCACACTTTTATTTACCACCATAAGTTGTAAAATGAATAGAAAATATAGTCAAGACATTTTTCTGGCCATTTTGAGCATTTAATCGACCCCACAAATGTGATGCTCCAGAAACTCAATCTGCTCAAAGGAAGGTCAGTTTTATAGCTTCTCTAAAGAGCTCAACTGTTTTCAGCTGTGCTAACATGATTGTACAAGGGTTTTCTAATCATCCATTAGCCTTCTGAGGCAATGAGCAAACACATTGTACCATTAGAACACTGGAGTGTGTTAGGACTTGGACTGTTTTGGCCTCTAGAGGCCGCTGTTATTTCCTTTTTGTGTCTTGTTTATTTTGGCCTCTAGAGGCCGCCACTGTTCCTGTGTTTTGTGTTTTTGTTAATTGCCTGTTAGTCCTAATTATCTTCACCTGTGTCCTTAATTAGTTTGTGTATTTATACCCCTGAGTTCAGTCCTCTTGTCACGGAGTCTTTGTGCTGTTATGTTTATCTCCAGTTTCCTTTGTACTGTGTTTTGTGGATCTTCTGAGCTTTTGCATTTTTGCCTTTTTCTTTTTGAATTATACTCTTTGTTTTTGTTTTTTTTTTGTTTTGCCCTGGATTGTATATAGTGTACATAGTATAAATAAACCTTTTGTTACTTTTTCTACTTCCGCCTCACGCCTCTGCATTTGAGTCATCCCCCTGGTGGCCTAGTGGGGGTTTGCTGGATTATCACACCAACGAACCAGGTTCGAATCCCAGCAAAACCCTAACAGGAGTGAGAGTTGCTGGAAATGGGCCTCTATACACCTATGGAGATATTGCACCAAAAACCAGACATTTGCAGCTAGAATAGTCATTTACCACATTAGCAATGTATAGAGTGGATTTCTGATTAGTTTAAAGCGATCTTCATTGAAAAGAACA
Source organism: Neoarius graeffei (assembly GCF_027579695.1). NCBI lineage: Eukaryota > Metazoa > Chordata > Actinopteri > Siluriformes > Ariidae > Neoarius > Neoarius graeffei. The sequence goes on along the minus strand of NC_083591.1, from coordinate 50,769,511 downwards.
GTGCTTTTCTTTCAAAAATAAGGACATTTCAAAGTGACCCCAAACTTTTGAACGGTAGTGTACACAGTACTGTTTCAAAAGTCTGAGGCCCTCTTTTTTTTCATACAAACTTTGTTATAGATTTCTTTTTTTATGATTTCTACATTATCAAGTCGGTACAAAAACATTTTAGAGTTCCAAACGTTCAGGGTTTTTTTCCCAACACAAAATTAAATGTTACAGGAAACAAAATGTTTGTATCTGAGCAGCATATTCTATAAAAGAGCACTTTTCAGATTAAAAAAGAAAGCATAATGAAGGCTGCTGGGTTTTGGTGCAAAATGAAGATGCGAATGTGACAGTCAAAGTGTCCAGAAGAACTGTGGCTGGTTCTGGAAGATGCTCAGTAAAGCCTACAGCTAATTTCTGCATAAAACTGCACTCACTGGACCTGAGACTACTATTTTTTATTATTTTTTTTAAAGCAAAAGGTCGTCTCACACCAAATACTGACATTGTTTAATTTATTATGGCTTATTGATTGTTTATAGTATTTTTTTTTAAATGTGGAAACATTAAACATTCATTTCATTATTTTTTAAAGCCATTTTTGGTCTACAGCATTTCTTTACACGTGCTGAAGACTTTTGTACAGGACTGTACATCTGATGGTTCTGATACCCGCTAAAACTGTAACAAAAGGTTGCTGCAAATGTTATGAGGTCAACTCAGGATAAATTAACTTATGTATACATATACGGTTTACACTGAGTGAGAATGGGGTATAATGCGGTTATTGGAAAATAATCAACTTTGAGTTGATGATTTGAGGTAGTAAACCTAAAAAACCCATAAACCTGCCTTCGCTAGTAATGGAGATGAGCAGGATTTTACTCTCAGGGATGTACATTATCGAAGAGGAGCCAATCATTAAAATTAACAACAACAAACATAGTTTTGTCTCATCACTATGTTTATGTTAGTTAGCTGATTTCTACAGCTGTTTCACAGAAATACTGAAAAAGTCTTTGTTTTACTTTTTAATGGTATTAGTGTTACATTAAGAAGAAGAAGAAACCTTTATTCGTCACTTTACAGTGAAATTCATCCTCTGCATTTAACCCATCTGAAGCAGTGAACACATGCACACACACTCAGAGCAGTGGGCAGCCTCACCAGAGCGCCCAGGGAGCAGTCAGGGAGCAGTCAACCTAACTGCATGTCTTTGGATTGTGGGGGAAACCGGAGCACCCAGAGGAAGCCCACGCAGACACAGGGAGAACATGCAAACTCCACACAGAAAGGCCCTCGCCGGCCGCTGGGTTCGAACCCGGAACCTTCTTGCTGTGAGGCGACTGTGCTAACCACTACACCACCGTGCCGCAAATTAACATCTGCAGAATGAACCCTAATACATACTCGCACCCAGTATATCAACTTCCTATAAGATCATATTGGCTTCTGGTTCAATAACCACACCCAGTATGAAGTCAATCACCCAGCACGGTACGGTAATGTAACAACATTATCTGTCACAAAAGCATCTAACACCTCGCACTGACCGGTTTTCAGCTCCAGACGCAGTTTATCCGTGTTGATGTTGAAAGGGCGGGACAGATCAATCATAATCTGAAACGTCTGGCCTCGGCGGATGATGAGTTCGTTGCTGAAGTACTGCTCAGTGTGATGCTCTTTACGGTTCTGGCCAGTCTTTGAGCTGAGCAAGTCCACGGAGCGTACGACCAGAGACAGGTCTGAAAGGAAGAAAAGGAATGAGTGATAAAAAGACATTAAAGATGTCCAGATGTCAATCAGCACTGTCTGTAGAAGTTCAGCAAAGGGTTAATACAAATGTCTGGTGTAATAGTAGACATGGGTGGGAAATAAAAGCTCTAATTTGCTGCTGACTCGTATTTTAGCTGCCCAGAATCCTAAATAGGCTAAAAAAAGGCTAAGTACCACAATGTAAAAGCAAACCAGTTAAGTAGTTATGCAGTCAAAGGGAAATGAATGAGTATATGATTCTTTTTGCACCCTCAACAAAAGGTAATTGGTGAACGTTTTGGTGATGAGCTGAGGTGTTCGTTACTCACACTGAATGCTTGGTTACCCTTATCAAAAAGAAGTATACTTAAGTAAAGTTCCTGAAGCATACTTTTGTGTACCAAGTATACTGATATCACTGTACTTACAGTACAGTTGTAAGTAAACTAATCTAATACTGCTTGGAACTAAATTGGCTCAATTTTCTCATCTCATTATCTGTAGCCGCTTTATCCTGTTCTACAGGGTCGCAGGCAAGCTGGAGCCTATCCCAGCTGACTACGGGCGAGAGGCGGGGTACACCCTGGACAAGTCGCCAGGTCATCACAGGGCTGACACATAGACACAGACAACCATTCACATTCACACCTACGGTCAATTTAGAGTCACCAGTTAACCTAACCTGCATGTCTTTGGACTGTGGGGGAAACCAGAGCACCCGGAGGAAACCCACGCGGACAACATGCAAACTCCGCACAGAAAGGCCCTCGCCAGCCATGGGGCTCGAACCCGGACCTTCTTGCTGTGAGGCGACAGCGCTAACCACTACACCACCGTGCCGCCCGGCTCAATTTTAGTTTATAAAAAGTAGACTTTAAGTTTAAGAGAAGTAAACTCTGAGTATACAACTAGTATTTTTTATTTTCTACTGCAAGTATACCACAAGTAAACTTATATACTAATAGTTTACTAGTTCTATACTTGTAGTCCACTCTTTAGTTTGCAAAAGCGTACTCATAGTGTACTGGAAATATACTATGAGTTTACTTGTTTTATACTTCCAGTCCACTTTTTACTTTACGAAAGGATACTTTGTAGTATACTGGAAATATACTATTGGTTTACTCATTACACACTTCTAGTCCACTTTTTAGTTTATAAAAGTATACTTTATAGCATATTGGAAATATACTATTAGTTACTGTATACACTACCGTTCAAAAGTTTGGGGTCACTTTGAAATGTCCTTATTTTTGAAAGAAAAGCACTGTTCTTTTCAATGAAGATCACTTTAAACTAATCAGAAATGCACTCTATACATTGCTAATGTGCTAAATGACTATTCTAGCTGCAAATGTCTGGTTTTTGGTGCAATATCTCCATAGGTGTATAGAGGCCCATTTCCAGCAACTCTCACTCCAGTGTTCTAATGGTACAATGTGTTTGCTCATTGCCTCAGAAGGCTAATGGATGATTAGAAAACCCTTGTACAATCATGTTAGCACAGCTGAAAACAGTTGAGCTCTTTAGAGAAGCTATAAAACTGACCTTCCTTTGAGCAGATTGAGTTTCTGGAGCATCACATTTGTGGGGTCGATTAAATGCTCAAAATGGCCAGAAAAATGTCTTGACTATATTTTCAATTCGTTTTACAATTTATGGTGGTAAATAAAAGTGTGGCTTTTCATGGAAAACACAAAATTGTCTGGGTGACCCCAAACTTTTGAACGGTAGTGTATATACTGTACATCTAGTCCACTTTTTAGTTTTGAAGTTTACTGCAATTCCCCTTCTAGGTATACTATTAGATTTCTAGCCCGAACCCTTACCTCATGCACACTACCAGTAGACAACTTAAGCGTTTTGTACCTTAAGTTACAATGAAGTTATAAAGGTAAGAATTCACAAAATAACAACAGACACTCAGGATTAAGAACATATTCATTTTCTTTAAAAATCAAAATGTACTTAAGTACACTTAAACACAAGGCACAAATATTTTAATACTTTATTACACTTTTGTTAAGTATATCTTGATCAAAAGTTTAAGTATAAGCTTAATATACTTAGACTTTTCGATATACTTTTCAGTATAAGCCAAGTATACTTATGTATAACTTTATTAAGTATATCTCTGAGAAGTAAATAAAAAGTAAACTGAAAGCATACTCTTATTTTTAGTTTAAAAGCAGTATACTAGACGCGCACTTGAATAAACTTCGTTTTTGTAAGGGTAGCGTCTTAATTCTGCTTGGTTTCATCACTATTTCTTCAGTGTGTTTGTGTGAATTAATCCAGATCAAATCTACATTCAGATTGATGCACTGCATGTTACAACAATGAGTCAACAATTTCTTTTTCAAGTTTTAAACTGATGTTAATTAGTAAAGATCTGAGTCCGGAGTCTCACCCTCCAGCTCACTGTCTTCTGTGATAGGTTTAGAAGGCTCGGGGAATGGTGTTGGTTTTTCTTCATCCTTGCCCACGGCGTCCACTTCATTCGTAACATCATATGAGCTGCTCTGTCGGCGAAAGCAACAGGGGCTTGCTTTCCGTAACCAGCGACGACAGCCTCCTTCCTGCCTCGTTTCCTTACTAACCACCTCCTTCTCAAGGACTGCCTGCCCGTTACTGGTGGCAGCGCCGTGGAAGCGGCCGACGGCTGAACTGTCTCTGATTGATATCCTGGATCGTGACATTCTGAAAGGGAAAAGAGAGTCTAGTTAGTGTTGTTGATATTTTGTCTTGGATTGGTGTGTTGCATTTTGTGATTCGGCTTTGGAAGGGTACGACAAAAAATAACCTATTATTATCTCATCTCATTTCATTATCTGTAGCCGCTTTATCCTGTTCTACAGGGTCGCAGGCAAGCTGGAGCCTATCCCAGCTGACTACGGGCGAAAGGCAGGGTACACCCTGGACAAGTCGCCAGGTCATCACAGGGCTGACAGACACAGACAACCATTCACACTCACATTCACACCTACGGTCAATTTAGAGTCACCAGTTAACCTAACCTGCATGTCTTTGGACTGTGGGGGAAACCGGAGCACCCGGAGGAAACCCACGCGGACACGGGGAGAACATGCAAACTCCGCACAGAAAGGCCCTCGCCGGCCACAAGGCTCGAACCCAGGACCTTCTTGCTGTGAGGCGACAGTGCTAACCACTACACGCCTTTATTATTATTACAACCCCGATTCCAAAAAAGTTGGGACAAAGTACAAATTGTAAATAAAAACGGAATGCAATGATGTGGAAGTTTCAAAATTCCATATTTTATTCAGAATAGAACATAGATGACATATCAAATGTTTAAACTGAGAAAATGTATCATTTAAAGAGAAAAATTAGGGGATTTTAAATTTCATGACAATAACACATCTCAAAAAAGTTGGGACAAGGCCATGTTTACCACTGTGAGACATCCCCTTTTCTCTTTACAACAGTCTGTAAACGTCTGGGGACTGAGGAGACAAGTTGCTCAAGTTTAGGGATAGGAATGTTAACCCATTCTTGTCTAATGCAGGATTCTAGTTGCTCAACTGTCTTAGGTCTTTTTTGTCGTATCTTCCGTTTTATGATGCGCCAAATGTTTTCTATGGGTGAAAGATCTGGACTGCAGGCTGGCCAGTTCAGTACCCGGACCCTTCTTCTACGCAGCCATGATGCTGTAATTGATGCAGTATGTGGTTTGGCATTGTCATGTTGGAAAATGCAAGGTCTTCCCTGAAAGAGACGTCGTCTGGATGGGAGCATATGTTGCTCTAGAACCTGGATATACCTTTCAGCATTGATGGTGTCTTTCCAGATGTGTAAGCTGCCCATGCCACACGCACTAATGCAACCCCATACCATCAGAGATGCAGGCTTCTGAACTGAGCGCCGATAACAACTTGGGTCGTCCTTCTCCTCTTTAGTCGGAATGACACGGCGTCCCTGATTTCCATAAAGAACTTCAAATTTTGATTCATCTGACCACAGAACAGTTTTCCACTTTGCCACAGTCCATTTTAAATGAGCCTTGGCCCAGAGAAGACGTCTGCGCTTCTGGATCATGTTTAGATACGGCTTCTTCTTTGAACTATAGAGTTTTAGCTGGCAACGGCGGATGGCACGGTGAATTGTGTTCACAGATAATGTTCTCTGGAAATATTCCTGAGCCCATTTTGTGATTTCCAATACAGAAGCATGCCTGTATGTGATGCAGTGCCGTCTAAGGGCCCGAAGCTCACGGGCACCCAGTATGGTTTTCCGGCCTTGACCCTTACGCACAGAGATTCTTCCAGATTCTCTGAATCTTTTGATGATATTATGCACTGTAGATGATGATATGTTCAAACTCTTTGCAATTTTACACTGTCGAACTCCTTTCTGATATTGCTCCACTATTTGTCGGCGCAGAATTAGGGGGATTGGTGATCCTCTTCCCATCTTTACTTCTGAGAGCCGCTGCCACTCCAAGATGCTCTTTTTATACCCAGTCATGTTAATGACCTATTGCCAATTGACCTAATGAGTTGCAGTTTGGTCCTCCAGCTGTTCCTTTTTTGTACCTTTAACTTTTCCAGCCTCTTATTGCCCCTGTCCCAACTTTTTTGAGATGTGTTGCTGTCATGAAGTTTCAAATGAGCCAATATTTGGCATGAAATTTCAAAATGTCTCACTTTTGACATTTGATATGTTGTCTATGTTCTATTTTGAATACAATATCAGTTTTTGAGATTTGTAAATTATTGCATTCTGTTTTTATTTACAATTTGTACTTTGTCCCAACTTTTTTGGAATCGGGGTTTTATTATTAGGGCCCGAGCCCGAATGGGCGAAGGCCCTATTGTTCTTGTAAGAGTTCACTATTATTAGGGCCCGAGCCCGAATGGGCGAAGGCCCTATTGTTCTTGTAAGAGTTCACTATTCTTCTTCTTCTTCTTCTTCTTCCGTCTTCTTCTTCTTCTTTATTTTTCTCCGCTGTTGGGCCATTTTCGGGGCGCTTGCCATGGGCGAAAACGCACGAAATTTGGCACCAGTTCCGAGAATTGCCACCGCTACTCAGAACCAAAAGCCCAAACTTGGCCGGGCCTCAGGGCCTCTATAGCGCCCCCTAAGTCGTTGTGATTTTGGCCTCCCGCATTAAGGTGCCTGGTTGCCATATAGTTTGTAGTAGTGGCATGCAATTTGGTACGCATATGTATCTCACTAAGCCGGACAAAAATGTAATGCCAATGCATTAGCCACGCCCAACAGGAAGTGAGGTAATTTCACTTTTGTGCGAAATGCATGGCCACGAAGACGGCGCAACTCCTCCTAGACCGTTCATAGGAATGTCACCAAAATTGATACACATCATCTACAGACATGGCTGACAAAAGTTACTAAATTCGTTTCACGTAGGATCAACCGTTCAGAAGTTATACGTCAATCAATTTTCACTTCAAAATTTTACATGCTTAAAAATTCATAACAAATCTTCTCATTGCTCAAAACTGCTCATACTTCACACGCAAATCACTCATTGGGCTTCTGACATGTTACCCAATTTCTGTGATATTTCGCCACTGGGGGCGCTATTTTTGGGCAAAAAATCCAATCTTTCCTCGAATTTGGTCAAACTTCACGGCCACCCTCTTACTACCTCCCATGTCATGTATACCACATTTTGGGAATTTTCGTCCATGGGGGGCGCTGTTTTTGGCCGACGCAGTTGCTCCAAAACGGGTTTTTGGTTTATAATTCCATAATGCTTTTCCTTCACACCACTGCCTTGTGATAGTACGTTGCTGTTGTAGACACTTATTTTTCCAACTCATAATCGCTCATGTACAGCATAGCGCCACCTCCTGACATGGGAAAAACCAAAAAATTTATTCTTCAAAAATCTATATCTCATCTTCTATTTACTCAATTGTCATCAAACTTCATACGCAAACTCTTCATAGCTCACCTGACATATACGCCAAATTTTGTGCACTTTCGCCCCTGGGGGTGCTGGTTATGGCAGACATGATATTGCAGCTTCTGATTTGTCAACCTTGGCAAGCAAACTCTGTACAAGACCCTTATTGGGGCGCTTGCCATGGTCGACAACGCACGAAATTTGGCTCCTTTTTCTTAGACTGCCACCGCTACTGAGAACCAGAAGCCCAGATCCAGGCGGGCCTCAGGGCCTCTATAGCGCCCCCTAACGTGTTGTGATTTTTGCCTCTCGCATTAAGGTGCCTGCTTGGCATATAGTTTCTAGTTATTATTATTATTATTAGGGCCCGAGCACCGTACAGTGCGAGACCCTATTGTTTTTGAAGGATTATTATTATTATTATTATTATTAGGCCCCGAGCACCGTACAGTGTGAGACCCTATTGTTGCCATGTGTCCAATTCTGTGCTTTGTCGCCATTGTGGGTGTAATGTCTCTTGCCGAAGAAGCTGTGGAAGGTTTTTCGCGGGGACGCATGCCCCCGCCCCCCTTGGCCGCTGGCGCGAGGGCCCGTCGAGGCCGCTTGCGGCTTTAATTATTATTATTATTATTATTATTATTATTATTAATAATAGAATTCTGGGAAAACAAAATGCTTCAGTATGACATGTTGAAAAGTTCGCCCGGTGAAATGACTGTTATTACGCAAAAAACAATCTGTGGTTTGCTCTCGCCCATCTGAGTCATTTTTTACTCATGTCTTCATGCATCTTTTTTATGATCAGCCTTGAAGTGGATCCAAATCCTATCCTGTGAATGCGGAACAAAAACCTGAAATACATGCTGCTCTGTTACAAAGCCTCTAACACACACAAACACAGACATACATTTACACAAACATCCACACCTCGAGACAATTTAGAGAAAGGGATGTTTTGGAAATAGGGAGGAAACCAAAGAACCTGGAGGAAACCTCAGGATTTGACTCACAAATCTTAATGTTGATTTATAAATTTATTTCCAAAGTAGAAAAAAAAAAGTTGATCTTGAGAAAGTCATCATGCTAACTGATCTTAAGTGAATTTGAATATACACTCAGTGACCACTTTAATAGGAACTTGTTCTTGTGCAACCCTTGTTCTTCTGCTGCTGCATGCTGAGATGCTTTTCTGCTCACCACGGTTGTAAAGAGTGATTCTATGAGTTGCTATATCCGTCCTGGCAAAAAAGCTCGAACCAGTCTGGCCGTTTTCCTCTGATCTTTCTTATCAACAAGGCGTTTGTTTCCACCCACAGAACTGTCACTCACTCGATGTTTTTCGCACCATTCTGTCTGTATAAACTCCAGAGATTGTTGTGTCTAGAAAACCCCAGGAGATCAGGAGCAGTTTCTGTAATACTCAAACCAGTCCTTCTGGTTCAAACCAACACCCATGCTACAGTGAAATAAAGTCACACTTTGAGATCACAATTTTTCCCGTTCTGATGTTTGAAGTGAACATTAACTGAAGCCCTTGATTTGTATCCGCATGATTTGATGCATTGTGCTGCTGTCAAGCGATCGGCTGATTAGAGAACCGCATAAAACAGCAGCTGGATGTAGGGGTGTTCCTAATATAGTGGCCGGTGAGTGTATAGGTAAATTTTTCCAGGTTGCCATGAAAATATTCTCAGATAACCTGTTTGCCTTTATATCTGCCTCCAACTTCTCAGTCGTAATATTCATGAAAGTATTGTGGGGCAAATTCTAAGCACCGCATTACAGGTTTTCAGTGACTACGTTTACATGCACATCCAAATCGAGCTGCTGTCGGTAATCGAGCTGAAGGTCCCAGCAGGGTGCCAGAGAAATCCAATCCTACATGCACACAATGAAATCGGGCTATTGTGTGAGGTGCATTGTGCACCCGAGCCACAGGTGGCGCTACACGCCCCATCGTGTTGGTACACTTCCGGTTGTCGTCATGAAGAAGAGCTATTCAAGAGTGTAAACAAAGTTATCAGTTCCGTGTTCTCCATTGCGCGTTTTTCTCAAGTCCATGAATTTTAATATATTCAACTCCTTAAGCTGAATGAGCATGAACTCTGTCTCCTCATTGCTCCAGAAGTGCACGTTTCTGCTCGCCATTTTCTCTTCTTCGTTTGTTCCTCCTGACCTCTTCTGCTGCTCGCTACTACTGTTGTCATGCCGACCGAGGCTGTTGTGTTTCCCGCTTGTGGTCTCGTCACTCGTCACTTCCGGAAGGGGCAGTAAGTAGCTCGACTACTAGCTCGATAGGGTTTACATGCACTAAGTAGCTCGGCAGAAATCGCATAATCTAGGTCGTGTAGCTCGATTCCGAGAAATCAAGTTCGGTTCAATTTCAGCCGAATTAAGGTGTATACATGGTATTTTGAACTTCGATTTCAGTCGAGCAACGGCAGAAATTCGATTCTCTCTATGTGCATGTAAACGCACTGACTGTATTTGGAATCTGATTCAATCGTGTTTCAAATGCAATTCAATTTCTGGTTCATATCAAACCTTAGATAGAAACTCATCCATGCTGAACTGGGGCTGTTCTGGCAGTCAGAGCTAGATGGGTTCACTGCAGTCGTTCTTCTTTGGGTTCATATAATCAGAATTGGGCGGCACGGTGGTGTAGTGGTTAGCGCTGTCGCCTCACAGCAAGAAGGTCCGGGTTCGAGCCCCGTGGCCGGCGAGGGCCTTTCTGTGTGGAGTTTGCATGTTCTCCCCGTGTCCGCGTGGGTTTCCTCCGGGTGCTCTGGTTTCCCCCACAGTCCAAAGACATGCAGGTTAGGTTAACTGGTGACTCTAAATTGAGCGTAGGTGTGAATGTGAGTGTGAATGGTTGTCTGTGTCTATGTGTCAGCCCTGTGATGACCTGGCGACTTGTCCAGGGTGTACCCCGCCTTTCGCCCGTAGTCAGCTGGGATAGGCTCCAGCTTGCCTGCGACCCTGTAGAACAGGATAAAGCGGCTAGAGATAATGAGATGAGATGAGAAGTGTATGTAGGGGTGTTCCTAATAAAGTGGCCGGCGAGTGTATCCGTGAGACGGCAAAACAAATCCATTAGGACCGAGGCTTCACCGAATCACAATGCCTGCTGTTGTTCCTCCACTATTATTAACATAATTGCTCTTTATACGAGAGCTATAAACTTGACTTCATGCCTTCAAGTCCTATAAACAGGAGGTTGAGGGTTTTGTTTTTTGTTAATAGGATTTTCCAACACAACCCTTAACAGCCTTAAGCTGCGTCTGAGTTTATCTCCAAATGATCGGCGGCTATCTGATTCACCTCACGCGCCTGCATTTCACAGTGAAAGTGAACTTCCTGCCCTCCAGCTACAAAGCCTTCGTGAAGTTTCTGTGCCCTGAAAAGAGCTCATACAGTCAGAAGGGGTTAACTATGTGTTAATGGGAACCATGTGTGTGTGACTTCCAGCTCCCACCAAATTCCTCTACTTCCTCAACATCGCGTTCCTCAGTACAGCTTTCCCAAATCACAGAGAACTTCGGAGTACAGCATGAACAATCTCCAAATTCTAAATGCATTACTCACACACACACACACACACACACACACACACACACACACTGAGTAGTAAATGTCTTATGAGTTCACATTCTTAGGTGTGTGTGTGTGTGTGTGTGTGTGTGTGTGTGTGTGTGTGTGTGGTGACTGTGGAACCCATGTCTGAATGCCTCTGACTCCCTAAAGCACCCCTCCTGTGATCATGACATGCACTGCATTATGGGAGAAAGGCGAAAGGGAGGGATGTGTGAGAACAAGTTTGAGCGTTTTTACTGTTTCTATGCCCTTTGGGTCTAACAGCTTTCTTGGATCATAACTTAAGGGCAATGAACAAATACCATTTGCAGCAGCCTAAACACAGAATTCCCCTCAGATTGCTTCCTTCTGAATACAGCATGTGATTGGCAGAGACCACTTTTCGTCACATGCCTTCTATTGTACCCATGCACAGCTGTGAGAAATGAATCCACATGTTGATCAAACCCATCACAAGTCAGACCTCAATAATAGCACATTTTCTTTTCGTTGTTCATCCATCCTAGCGAAGATCATATGATTCTCATCTGAATGCACGATCAGCTGCCTAATGTGAACGTTCTAAAAACAGTTTATGCCCAAAACTTGCTCGTAGTTACTGTATCTCAGCTGGATATTATACTCTAATTTGTACCGAAGAACTGCTGCTTTAATCATAAAAACTGTCCAGGAGTCTATTATATGCCGATACTGACCATCCTTACACATTTAGTACTGTTTAATAGTTCTATCTTTTAATTCTAGTATTTGTTTACAGAGTATTAAAGGATTTGTATAGTCAGTTTCTTTTTTGGGAGGCTTTTTCCACCTTTATTGGATAGGACAGTGTAGAGACAGGAAATGAGCGGGAGAGAGACAGGGAGGGATCGGGAAATGACCTCGGGTCGGACTCAAACTCAGGTCCACGGATTTATGGTATGGCGCCTTATCCACCTGAGCCACGACGCCCCTGTATAGTTAATTTCTATTGCTGTTTACATTCTTGTATTGGTATACTGTGTATTTGTATTTTGTATCAGAGTAATTGCACTAGTATATCCCTGCATTGTTCACTTTTTGCACGACCACCATGGTACACATTCTATTCTACCACAGCATCCTACTGCACCACTTCCACTATGCATACTGCCTCGAATCTGTAATCATCTCACAGTTGTCTTCTGTGACTTTTTTTTTTGTTTTTGCATGTGTATGTGTGCGTCATATAAGCTATTGGATGCTTTAATTTCCTTCTGGATGAATAATAAAGTATCTATCTATCTATCTATCTATCTATCTATCTATCTATCTATCTATCTATCTATCTATCTATCTATCTATCTATCGTACAATGGTATAGAAATAAAACTGTATTGATCTGACTTAATGTGTGAAAAATGTGATGTTATCAGGCTTGTAGTACTCGAGTCTGACTCGTACCCTAATTTTAAGGACTCGTGACTCGACTTGGACTTGAGCACTGATGACTCGGACTCGTGCATTAACTGCATTCGGACTCGTAAATTGGAGACGGGGACTCGGATTTTTCCTGTATTTTTTTGTAACATACCATAATAATTTGGCATATTTGGTTAGCACTGTCGCCTCACAGCAAGAAGGTCCGGGTTCGAGCCCAGCGGCCGGCGAGGGTCTTTCTGTGTGGAGTTTGCATGTTGTCTGCGTGGGTTTCCTCCGGGTGCTCCGGTTTCCCCCACAGTCCAAAGACATGCAGGTTAGGTTAACTGGTGACTCTAAATTGACCGTAGGTGTGAATGTGAGTGTGAATGGTTGTCTGTGTCTGTGTGTCAGCCCTGTGATGACCTGGCGACTTGTCCAGGGTGTACCCCGCCTTTCGCCCGTAGTCAGCTGGGATGGATATTTATATCAATTTTTATACTAATTTCATGCAAGAGTGTCGCACCTGCGTGCCCTGGCGTGTGCATCAGATAGACTCTCGGGGGCGCGCCGTAAATGACTCACACCTGCACAGAATTAAGGCGCAATCAGCACGCCTATATAAAAAGCACACTTACTTTGCGAAGTATTGAGTTGTGTTACTGACACATTACCGAGCGTTATTTCCTTGTTTGGTTTCCTGATCCCTGATTTCCTGTTTCTCGTCTTTGATTCTGCTGAGTCTACGATCGCCTGTTTGCGCCTCGCTCGACCTATTGCCTGTTTCACCGTTTTATGATTCTGCCTGCCGTTCTGGGTTGTTTACCGTCTTCACTTGGATTAATAAACACACCTTCTGCACTTACATCCGTCTCCCAACCATCTCTGACAGAATACTTCACACTCCCTGACAAAGAGAAGCACATTCACCTGTTCATACGTCATGTTCAGGAACAAAATAATGTTAATGGCGCTAAAGCCGCTTTAAATTGTTCTTAAAATTTTGGTCTCAACAGTTTCGCGATTACTTAACATTTTAAACAGTGCAAAAAAGTTATTTTTGTAGCATTAAACATATACCTTCTTACACTACTCACTGAATGTTCTTAGCATTCTCTGGTACCTTAGTGGTTTCAGTTCATGCTTAATTTCACAGAGGATAGCACAGGCTAGCTATTTAGCATGGTTAGCTAATCCAACTCATTGGTGTAGCACAAACGCTAGCAATATTTAACATCTCATTATCTCTAGCCGCTTTATCCTGTTCTACAGGGTCGCAGGCAAGCTGGAGCCTATCCCAGCTGACTACGGGCGACTATGAGCTATCTAACTATATGTTTAGCAAATGTCCTCCAATAACTAGCTGATGTTTAGCTACGGCAACGATAGTTTCTTGGTGGAACATTAACTTTTTTTTTTAATATCTTCCCTGCTAACAATTTTACTTCAGATTTTAAAATTATTGCAGTAAAAGTTATTTTTGTAGACCTTACTGAATGTTCTGAGAACATTCTCTGGTACCTCAGTGGGTTTTTTTGGTGTGTTTTTAATAGTCTGATAATATCTAGCTACCACGCTAGCTAGCTATTTAGCTATTTTTATTTTAGCTAATCCATTGACCACAGCTTAGTATAGCATTGTAGTTTATGAACTGTTGGCTAGGCAAGTTTAGGATTAGCAACTCCAATGACTAGCGAGCTTATTTAATTGTAAGCTACATCTAGATCATTGATTTCAGCAAACACGTTCTCATATTTAAAGATAGACTGCCTTTCAGATTTTTCAAGTGTAGGTCATAAAAAGAATTTTCCCTGACACCGAGTTATTTTGTTGAGTGGACCGAAAGCTACTGAATTCGGATCACAAACTTCCAAGTTTTTTTAATAGAACAATTAATGAATTTAGAGCCACATGGCCCTAAATTCTCCACTGTTTTTTCCTGCTTCACCATGGCCCAATTCAAGATACTACGTCATGCATGACGTGGTGGGCTTTCCCCGTTCAAGCAAGACATTGTGAGATACAAATTTGAAACAGGAGAGAAAAATGGAGGGCGTGAGTGTGTGAATGAAACGTGAAAGACCGACTACAGTAACAGAAAGCAAGAAGAAATATATGAAGAGCTCTTTTCCAAAACGCGATAAACACCAAATGAAAAAAAAACGAGTTCGTCTCGCTATTCTGCTGTGTACTGAGCCTATTCACTGCTCCATTAATATTTCATGCCAAATCGCTATATTTCCTTGTTTATATGTGTTGCAAATTGTAGTTTCTCTCCAAAACAGGATAGGCGCTACACCTGTTTTTTGGCTGAGTGCGACATTTCCTCTAGACCAATCAGAGTTCAGTCAGCGTTCTACACTATCCCACATGGTGGCGCCCTGACGCGAGGAGTTTTGTTTGCTTGTGTAGCTTCTTGAGCACAAATAACTTTTGCAACACACACACATACATGTCAACCTATACGGAATGTCCGTATTTTATACGGATTTGATTCAATAAACGTAGTATACGGGCGTATAAATAAAGTTATGCGGATTCTTTAAAAAAACTTCAATATTTATTTAGAGCTATAATCAATTCCCACGATGATAAAAGAGCGCATAACATTTACAAACGTACTGTACAGCACAGACAGCCAGTAAAGAGTCTTATGAAATCGCGCGTTATCTTGCGGTAGCGAGACTTCGTTCCACTTTTGATCATGCGCACACCGCATTGCGAGAATCCCGCCAACCGTGAAATCATAGACATATAAACATAGACGCCGCCTTCTGCGTAGAATCATACGTCATCCTCGCCGCCATATTGGATGTGGCAAAGTGGAGATTCTTCAACCGTCTCTGGTATAGCGTCTAGACAGTAGCCGAGAATAAAGATGCCTCATTCATGTGCTGCGTTTAACTGTACCAACAGGTTTACCGTCCAAACGAGATCACATGGGATTACCTTTCACAGGTGAGACTGGAAAAATACTTTTCATTGTATTTGGTCATTATAACGTAATTTTACGAACAGATTTTCCTGACTTTGTGGCTAATATGAAGTCTCGTGCATAATAGCCGCTCGGTGAAACCTGTCTCCAAACAACGAAGTATTTCCTTTGTACGTAACTACGCTGATAACACTTTATGTTTTTGTCAAACATTGGAGCTTTGTGTTCATTCTGAAGGTTTTTGTTATTAATATTGAATAAAAAGTAACTGGGATATATCATTGTTAATTATCATTCAAATTTTAGGTAAATTATTTTAATTTGCATCTTATAAGGATTTTATAAGGGAAATACGGATTTTGGAGGTTGGTTATACAGGTTTGATTGACCAAAGGTTGACATGTATGCACACATACAGGTTCAACACTTAACTGACTACTGAATGTATTATCAATGTTGATTATTGTTTTTAAATGGTGGTTTTGTCATGCTATTTAGGGTGGCACTTCAAAAGGTTTAAGATTTAAGAATGAATTTAAGA
Source organism: Neoarius graeffei (assembly GCF_027579695.1). Taxonomy (NCBI): domain Eukaryota; kingdom Metazoa; phylum Chordata; class Actinopteri; order Siluriformes; family Ariidae; genus Neoarius; species Neoarius graeffei. Next base: position 50,753,431 of record NC_083591.1, on the reverse strand, counting down.
TTGAGCACTAAGGTCATTTGTATGTGTTATTTTGAAGTTATTTGTTTTATGTAGTGGGTAATGGTGCTACTTTTACAGGTTCAACATGTTACTGAATAACTTGAATAACATGACTATTGAATGTATTTATTTTTATCAAAGTTGAAAATTGTTTTTTTAAATAGTGTTTTTGTCATGCAGGGTGGCACTTTGAAAGGTCTTGAATTTAAGATTGAACACCAGGGTTATTATGTGTGTTATTTTGAAGTTATTTGTTTTATATAGCGGGCAATGGTGCTGTTTTTTCAGGTTCAACACTTTACTGAATAACTTGAATATTGAATGTATTTTTATCAATTTTGATTATTGTTATTTAATTAGTGGTTTTGTCATGCTGTTTAAGGTGGCACTTTGAATGGATTGCATTTAAAAAAATTGAACTAACTGGCCATTTGTTTTTTAGTTAGTTGTTTTCTGTGGTGGACAGTCTTAAAACGTAAGATTAAACATAAATGAATGAATGTTATTTAAGTGTTTATATAATTTATTTGATTTTATTAAAAATTGTATGATGAAAGTTCCTGATATTATATATCTACAGCATGTTCTCTTGTTTTAAAGACAGAAAAAATGAATGGATTTATAACATTTTGAAAAAAGAATGAGTGGATTTATAGCGTTTTGAAAAAATATATAATAAACTTTAGATTTATAATCAATAACATTGTTGTTAGATTTGTCAATTATTGCTGAAAGTGTTCAGGCTGAACCAACTATCTATTACAACCCCGATTCCAAAAAAGTTGGGACAAAGTACAAATTGTAAATAAAAACGGAATGCAATAATTTACAAATCTCAAAAACTGATATTGTATTCACAATAGAACATAGACAACATATCAAATGTAGAAAGTGAGACATTTTGAAATTTCATGCCAAATATTGGCTCATTTGAAATTTCATGACAGCAACACATCTCAAAAAAGTTGGGACAGGGGCAATAAGAGGCTGGAAAAGTTGAAGGTACAAAAAAGGAACAGCTGGAGGACCAAATTGCAACTCATTAGGTCAATTGGCAATAGGTCATTAACATGACTGGGTATAAAAAGAGCATCTTGGAGTGGCAGCGGCTCTCAGAAGTAAAGATGGGAAGAGGATCACCAATCCCCCTAATTCTGCGCCGACAAATAGTGGAGCAATATCAGAAAGGAGTTCGACAGTGTAAAATTGCAAAGAGTTTGAACATATCATCATCTATAGTTCATAATATCATCAAAAGATTCAGAGAATCTGGAAGAATCTCTGTGCTTAAGGGTCAAGGCCGGAAAACCATACTGGGTGCCCGTGATCTTCGGGCCCTTAGACGGCACTGCATCACATACAGGCATGCTTCTGTATTGGAAATCACAAAATAGGCTCAGGAATATTTCCAGAGAACATTATCTGTGAACACAATTCACCGTGCCATCCGCCGTTGCCAGCTAAAACTCTATAGTTCAAAGAAGAAGCCGTATCTAAACATGATCCAGAAGCGCAGACGTCTTCTCTGGGCCAAGGCTCATTTAAAATGGACTGTGGCAAAGTGGAAAACTGTTCTGTGGTCAGACGAATCAAAATTTGAAGTTCTTTATGGAAATCAGGGACGCCGTGTCATTCGGATTAAAGAGGAGAAGGACGACCCAAGTTGTTATCAGCGCTCAGTTCAGAAGCCTGCATCTCTGATGGTATGGGGTTGCATTAGTGCGTGTGGCATGGGCAGCTTACACATCTGGAAAGACACCATCAATGCTGAAAGGTATATCCAGGTTCTAGAGCAACATATGCTCCCATCCAGACGACGTCTCTTTCAGGGAAGACCTTGCATTTTCCAACATGACAATGCCAAACCACATACTGCATCAATTACAGCATCATGGCTGCGTAGAAGAAGGGTCCGGGTACTGAACTGGCCAGCCTGCAGTCCAGATCTTTCACCCATAGAAAACATTTGGCGCATCATAAAACGGAAGATACGACAAAAAAGACCTAAGACAGTTGAGCAACTAGAATCCTACATTAGACAAGAATGGGTTAACATTCCTATCCCTAAACTTGAGCAACTTGTCTCCTCAGTCCCCAGATGTTTACAGACTGTTGGAAAGAGAAAAGATGGTTGTGTCACAGTGGTAAACATGGCCTTGTCCCAACTTTTTTGAGATGTGTTGTTGTCATGAAATTTAAAATCCCCTAATTTTTCTCTTTAAATGATACATTTTCTCAGTTTAAACATTTGATATGTCATCTATGTTCTATTCTGAAAAAAATATGGAATTTTGAAACTTCCACATCATTGCATTCCATTTTTATTTACAATTTGTACTTTGTCCCAACTATTATAGGATAAATTAAATATTTGCAAAATTTATGGGTCTGGGTAAATAAATGTCATTTTTCTGAAAACAATCAAAATGGATTTATAGCATTTTGGAAAAGAGCTCTACATATATTATTTACCAGCTGGGAGGTCCGTATGGTGAAATACCGTGACCGAGGTCTTGAAAGTACTGAGCGAGGCCCTCCGGGCCGAGGTCAGTATTCAAGGCCGAGGTCATGGTATTTCACCATATGGACCGACCTTAAGCTGGTAAATAATATATTTATTTTTTTCTTTACCAAATTCTAACAGAAAACGAGAGCGCCCGAAAGGGAAAACCGAGCCGAGCCGCCATTTTGAATCCTCATTCACGGCTGTAATGCAAATTACTTCCTCATCGGTATACAAGTGCACTTCCATGGCTGGAAAAAAAAAATACATTTTGCCGCCTATGTAGTCCCCTATTTATACAAAATTGAGTCATTCAGGATTCAGCCATGTTTTTGCTCGGCGTTAGCAACAGTTACAGGTTTTTAGCTTTCTCCTGAAATGTTTTCTTTTATTTCTTCTTCCTCAGGGTAGTAAAACTCGCTTTCGCTGTGAAGACTGCTGTTATCGCTATCCATGATGTAAAATTAATGCCAATCTCGTGAGAAATGCGAAAATAAATGTTGACAAAAATTTCTACGTTTGTTATTACTGTGAACGAGTGAGTCGCCAGAGGTCCGTAACCGGGGTCCGTATCGTAGGATACGGACCCGCTCGCCAGCCAATCAGAGCACAGGATTTGATGGAAACCGGACCGTGAAAAAAATAAAAGATGTTATGTTATATAAGAAGGAAAGGAAATGCAGGACCAAACTAATAAATATCGGCGGTCAGCGAGCACCTCGGTGTGATCAGCTGTTCGTTTAGTGACAGAATGATGGAACTGTCAGTGCACGCTCAAAGGTAAACCTGCGCATGTGCACACACACGGACTTCCTCTGTCTGCTTGACTGTGCGAAGCGAGCGATTTCGTGCACATTACTTGCTTTAATCCCCTCAAATTAAAGAACTTCCCAGCCACAGAATGGCCTGATATTTTGTGAGATATTACAGAAATAAACATAAATCACAATGACCGCATTTCAGAGGGAACTAAATCTCACTGATTTTATGAAAATCGAAAGGCCGTCTAGCTTTAAATAATGTTTGTTTTTTCTTCTTTACAAGAAAAATTGCCGAATTGGTCCATTTCTACAACCGTGTTTTGTATTCTGTCTGAGTGTCTGGGAAAGCCATGGCTAAAAAGTTGCCCAAGGCTGAAGTGCAGTGTCTGAATTGTCCCTGTGAGACAGTGCTATAAATCTGAGGCTTTCATCATGTTGTGACTGTAACAAAGAGGCTAAACTTCTGGACGGAGTGAAAAAAAAAGATGTGTGCATGTGAGAAAGAGAAAGAGTGACTCCACAGAAACCTTTCTTACTGTTCTTTGAACCATACCAAGTCCATCAATCCTGCTAAAGTCCTAAACTGCTTTGTCTGTTTGCAGACTCCAAGTCTTTCACTCTATTGGTGATTTTCTGTCGCCAGCTGGAAATAAAACACTTACAAGCCATTAATGGCACAAACAATATCCATTGGTCTGTGATCCATAATCCAGTGGCATTAGGGGTTAAATATCTGAGCCTGGTTCTCGGCTGATCGTCTGTCACAGATCTAAACAAGGGCCGACTGTTGGTCTGACGCCAGTTAGAAAGCTGGCTACAGCTGCTAGAGTGTGAGACAAAGGTCCTAGTAGAACCAAAAGAAGACTGAAATTAGTGGGCTTATCCGGCCCTGATCAGATGGTGTTGTGGGAAATGGTTCAGTTTTTGAAATAAAGCCCAATACAAACATGTTAAACGCTATAACAGTACAATTCCACTGTACTAGTATAGCAGTACACATTTTTGTCTTTTTTTTTCTATCTATGAGTAGCCAGGTTTTATTAAACGCTTTAGAGCCAAGGCCAATCTTTAACAGAGTGTATAGGTGCATCATGTTGATGATCATTTTGCTATATCCTATATGCTTTGATCCCATGTTGTAACTCTTTTTACATTTGGGCGGGGATATAGAAATGGGTTCCGTCCATCCGGCCGGTCACATTTTCGTTTCTGGGCCACATCTTTAAAACTACTGAAGATATCTTCATGAAACTTTGTATGCATACTGTATCAAGCAACATGTGAACTGGTGCCTTTTGCTATTTTGGATTTTTTTGAAAAGAAAAATCAAATTTTTACATAAAAAATAGATTTTGACTTACAGTGGTGCTTGAAAGTTTGTGAACCCTTTAGAATTTTCTATATTTCTGCATAAATATGACCTAAAACATCATCAGATTTTCACACAAGTCCTAAAAGTAGATAAAGAGAACCCAGTTAAACAAATGAGACAAAAATATTACACTTGGTCATTTATTTATTGAGGAAAATGATCCAATATTACATATCTGTGAGTGGCAAAAGTATGTGAACCTCAAGGATTAGCAGTTCAATTGAAGGTGAAATTAGAGTCAGATGTTTTCAATCAATGGGATGACAATCAGGTGTGAGTGGGCACCCTGTTTTATTTAAAGAACAGGGATCTATCAAAGTCTGATCTTCACAACACATGTTTGTGGAAGTGTATCATGGCACGAACAAAGGAGATTTCTGAGGACCTCAGAAAAAGCGTTGTTGATGCTCATTAGGCTGCAAAAGGCTACAAAACCATCTCTAAAGAGTTTGGACTCCACCAATCCACAGTCAGACAGATTGTGTACAAATGGAGGAAATTCAAGACCATTGTCACCCTCCGCAGGAGTGGTCGACCAACAAAGATCACTCCAAGAGCAAGGCATGTAATAGTCGGCGAGGTCACAAAGGACCCCAGGGTAACTTCTAAGCAACTGAAGGCCTCTCTCACATTAACATTAGCCAATGTTCATGAGCCCACCATCAGGAGAACACTGAACAACAACGGTGTGCATGGCAGGGTTGCAAGGAGAAAGAACATTGCTGCTCATCTGCAGTTTGCTAAAGATCACATGGACAAGCCAGAAGGCTATTGGAAAAATGTTTTGCGGCTGGATGAGACCAAAATAGAACTTTTTGGTTTAAATGAGAAGCGTTATGTTTGGAGAAAAAAAACCACTGCATTCCAGCATAAGAACCTTATCCCATCTGTGAAACATGGTGGTGGTAATATCATGGTTTGGGCCTGTTTTGCTGCATCTGGGTCAGGATGGCTTGCCATCATTGATGGAACAATGAATTCTGAATTATACCAGCAAATTCTAAAGGAAAATGTCAGGACATCTGTCCATGGACTGAATCCCAAGAGAAGGTGGGTCATGCAGCAAGACAACGACCCTAAGCACACAAGTCGTTCTACCAAAGAATGGTTAAAGAAGAATAAAGTTAATGTTTTGGAATCGCCAAGTCAAAGTCCTGACCTTAATCCAATCGAAATTTTGTGGAAGGACCTGAAGCAAGCAGTTCATGTGAGGAAACCCACCAACATCCCAGAGTTGAAGCTGTTCTGTACGGAGGAATGGGCTAAAATTCCTCCAAGCCGGTGTGCAGGACTGATCAACAGTTACTGGAAATGTTTAGTTGCAGTTATTGCTGCACAAAGGGGGTCACACCAGATACTGAAAGCAAAGGTTCACATACTTTTGCCACTCACAGATATGTAATATTGGATCATTTTCCTCAGTAAATAAATGACCAAGTATAATATTTTTGTCTCATTTGTTTAACTGGGTTCTCTTTATCTACTTTTAGGACTTGTGTGAAAATCTGATGGTGTTTTGGGTCACATTTATGCAGAAATATAGAAAATTCTAAAGGGTTCACAAACTTTCAAGCACCACTGTAGTTTCTAAGCGCAATGTTCGTTTCCGGAGCATATATCCAAAACTATTCATGATACGGATTTGAAACTTGGTATACATGTTAACAAGGTGATGTTAATGCCTTTTCATACTAAGAAATTTAAATTTTTTATATTTCCATGAGACTTATTCTCTCAGGTTAGTCTTAGGGGTAGGTTTTGTTTCCAGAGCAGAACTTGAAAACTATGAGTGGTATACTCTTGAAAGTTGGTATATGTGTTGATTAAGTAATGTATATGTGCCTTTTGATACTAAGAAATGTGAGAAATTTTAATTTTTAGCTCATTTGGACCAAAGGTCCGGTGGGTTTATGCCATGGGCTGCTGAGATCAGTGTAAAGATTGGGTTCCAGAAGCAGAACCTGAAAAATGTGACAAATAATATCTTGAAACTTGATATATAGTTGGTATATAGGGCGGGGGATAGAGATGACTCTGTCTTCTTGGTTTTTTTAAATGTGTATGCAGTATATGCAGGTAGCTGCATGTCATGTCAAGGAATGAGGTCAGCATCTATGAAGGAAGTCATTAACGAACTTTTCATGACCATTCCCAGATTTTACACCACCTCTGATGCCTCACCCTTAGCGTTATGACGCAACACATGATGTCAATGAAGCTAACGTTTTAGTAATTTAGTAACCGTCACCTTTTCTTGCAACTTTATTCCGATGAATCATGTGATTCTTTTGATGAATCAGGCTGTAACTCTGGTCTGGGCAAATTCATAGACCAAAGATGTCATCAATCAGACAATGCAAGGCTTCATTTTCCTTTCATTATAGATATGTGATGTGCTACACAGAGGATGTGTGGGGGACAAAAGTAATTGCAGTAAATGTTAGTTTTGGCTTTGCAGTGAAATTACCTCATACTAACCCTTTAAAGATCTCATCTCATCTCATTATCTCTAGCCGCTTTATCCTGTTCTACAGGGTCGCAGGCAAGCTGGAGCCTATCCCAGCTGACTACGGGCGAAAGGCGGGGTACACCCTGGACAAGTCGCCAGGTCATCACAGGGCTGACACATAGACACAGACAACCATTCACACTCACGGTCAATTTAGAGTCACCAGTTAGCCTAACCTGCATGTCTTTGGACTGTGGGGGAAACCGGAGCACCCGGAGGAAACCCACGCGGACACGGGGAGAACATGCAAACTCCGCACAGAAAGGCCCTCGCCGGCCACGGGGCTCGAACCCGGACCTTCTTGCTGTGAGGCAAGAGCGCTAACCACTACACCACCGTGCCGCCCCTCCCCTTTAAAGATGCCTTACAGTAAACACGTACAGCATGAAATGTTATCAACTTTTTATCTGCTTCCCACTTCCCCATGTTGTTCGTATTTTATTTCTGAATTTGCATCACATACTGTATAGTGCTGATCCGTGCAGCTCTGCCAAACTACCAGGCAAGCTTTTCTCAAGCAGACTCCTCAGTATTTCATAGTAATATCTACGATGCAGTAGTGTATCAAATCCCATTTGATGCGACTTGCAAGTTCAAAACTCCTCATAATACACAGAACAAATGAAGAGTTTGGTTCCAAAATGTGACAAACACCAAATTTGAAAAATTAAAACTCCCGCCACCAAACAATCAGCAATTATCATATCTTACTCGTACCATATTCAGTTTTTGCCAAATCACGATATCTGCCATTGATTTACACACTGCATTACGGCCTTTCATTCCAAAACACAACAAGCGCCATCACCAATTTTTCTCAAAACCAGACACATCCATTTGGCCAATCGGAGGCCGCCATTGGCGTGAAATCTTCTAAGATGGCTGCGCCCATTTAGTAGGAAATCGCTTCAGCACTTCTCACATTTATTGGACAATTTCACACTGAATTATGAATAATTTCCATAAAATAATCTATAAAATAAAATAATCTGTCATGAAAGAACACGGTTAAATGCACTTTAAATAGAAAGGGATATGTAGCATTTTGGGGGAAAATGCCGTGGCGTGGATATGTAGCGACTTGACAAAAAAATAATTACTTGGTTCAGTTAAAAGCTGTTAATTAGTTCTGGATTTCATTTTTGAAGCTTATTATCATTAAGGAGTTAGTCAGTAAATTTTAAAACAGGATACAGTGGTTTTCCTTTTATCACTTCCCGTAATCAGAAAAAGTGATTTTTCTCGAAACAATGGAACTGGATATATAGCGTTTTGGAACCAAACTCTTCAAATGAAAATGTACAGGCGACCTTTAGCATAAGTTTATTTCCACCATCTGAGTAATGTGTCAAACAAAATTATAGGCAATTTTTTTTTTTTTTTTAGGCCTTGAAAACAAGGCATGGGCAAGAAAAAAGGGCGTGTCTCGCAACAATACTGTCTTCAAAGTAACACTAAAGACACTACTAGTTCACGCCTATGTTCATCTTTTGAATCGTAATTTTTGATGCACTTGATATTAATCTTTTCTGGTTTTTATCTACTGATGACTATAATCCAAAAAAAAAAAAAAATCCAAAAACAACGCACAACCACAACAGATACACGACATTTTCACTTTACATATCGCATCTCATCTTCTCACACACTTTAAAAGAAGCCCGAGTTAGAGTACAGGATCAACTCTAACCTCTGTGAGATTTGAACACACAACCATCTGGTTATACATGCATCTCCATAATCACTGAGCCCCTAAACATCATGATTCAAGCAATCAGTTCTTGCCGTTGAGTTTACTATTTGAATCCTCATTTTATTTGTTCATGTACTGTACGTTCCTCCTCCCAGTCACCTCCTCATCCTTCCTTCTTTGCTTCTCTGACCTTGTTTTCTGCCTCTTCTCCCATTCTTTACATGTTGCTGTTGGCCAGCTGAGCCTTACTTCACTCAATGGAATGTGAAAGGGTGTTGGCTGGGCGTAGAGATAAGTCTAACACACTCCAGACATGAAACCGCCCAATAAAAACACTTTGTCTCTCAAACTTTCTCACCAGGAGTCTTTGTACCGTATAAGAACATCTTGTATGAAGAATATCTGAACAAATAGTTACGCAATTCCATTAGTCATGACAGATGATGTCAGGGAAACGTAACCAGAAAGTTACGCAATGTGTTCTTTGGTGATCAGAAAATCTTTAGGTGAAGATGCTAGTTGACAAAAACAGGCACTGCAATGACTGTATCGTATTCTTATCTCTGTTGTGGTAATCTCAGGGGTACAACTTTTGTAGACCTTCAGCTTGCACACAATACAATACAATTTCAGTTCTTAACGCACTGTTTAATATTTGAAGTTACCACTCAATCTACTATGATAATATGGATATTATTATCGTATTGGTACAGTTTTTTTGAACGGTGCATCACAAACAGTATAACACAAGATCAACTGCGAGCTACTGCTCACTTACGTATCCCCCCGCCGCTCTCGCTTATATCAGAATGCCAGCAATCAAAGGAATAGGACACTTATTATGAATGTCGACTTCAACAAATAATGAACCCTGAAACAAGTAAAGTAAAGAGCAGTGTCTCTCCCCATGGATTTCAAACAGCATCCTGGTAAACTGTTATTTTGAAATAGCATTTTGCTTCTTGAAATAGCGTCAAAATCCATGCTATATGTTCCGTAAATACATTCAGTCGGTAAACAGGAAGTCGATGTGCAACAGACCTGAAAACGGTATACACGGTATAGAACCCCAAGCTGAAGCTCGGTACCAAATATTAAGCAGTTATGATTTGTGGTTGCTGAGAAAAATGTCATGAAAAATTTGTAAATCCACGCTATACGTTTCGTAAATACATTCAGTCGGTAAACAGGAAGTCGATGTATGACAGACCTGAAAATGGTATACACAGTATAGAACCCCAAGCTGAAGCTCGGTACCAAATATCAAGCAGTTATGATTTGTAGTTGCTGAGAAAAGTGTTACAAAAATTTGTAAATCCATGTTATAATATTTTGTAAATGCATTTAGTCAGTAAACAGGAAGTTGATGTGCGACAGACCTGAAAAAAGTAGACACGGTATAGAACCCCAAGCTGAAGCTCGGTACCAAATATTAAGCAGTTATGATTTGTGGTTGCTGAGAAAAATGTCATGAAAAATTTGTAGATCCACGCTATATGTTTCGTAAATACATTCAGTCGGTAAACAGGAAGTCGATGTACGACAGACCTGAAAACGGTATACATGGTATAGAACCCCAAGCTGAAGCTTGGTACCAAATATCAAGCAGTTATGATTTGTAGTTGCTGAGAAAAGTGTTACAAAAATTTGTAAATCCATGTTATAATGTTTCGTAAATGCATTTAGTCAGTAAACAGGAAGTTGATGTGCGACAGACCTGAAAAAAGTAGACACGGTATAGAACCCCAAGCTGAAGTTTGGTGCCAAGTACCAAGTGGTTATGATTGATTTGTGGTTGTTGAGAAAAAAGGGTGTTTCAGACGGATGGAGATACGGACGGACGGAGAGAGGTAAACCAGTATACCCCCCTCCTTCAGAGCGGGGGTAAAATAAAGTGAAATATTAACCTCAAATAAGCATTTCTTGTATCCATAATTGTTTCAGATGCCTAATTATATTTTTTTCTGTGAGGCCTGTTAACACACAATGTTCATACATGTTCACTAAAGCCTCGGTCACAACCGGCCGTACGTGCTCCTACGGCCGGTCTACGTGCAAAAAACGCAAGAAACACACGGAGGGCGCGCGTGTGACGTGCTGATTTTCAAGCCGTAGACTGGCCGCAGAGGTTCTTTGTCATGTCAAACAAACTCTATGGGCACTTACGTTTTTTTCAGGTTGCAAGACAAACGTGCGTCTTTCTCCATGAACAAAAAAAACCGCAGCGATTTGAGAAACGCCAAAAATCACACGGCCAAAAATTCGTACGTCCGGTTGTGACCTAGGCTTTATTAACACTAATTATTAATGCTGCACAAAAGAAACAAGAGACTATACCATTCCCTGGTGCTGGGGTGGTACAAGGTCTCTTTTACATAGGAATGTACACGTACCTTAGCGTAGCATTAAATCTTTACATTAAAAAACATTTAAAGGTATACTCAAGATGTGAAAGATAGATATTAATAATAGCTTATTATCGAAAAAGGACAAACAACCAGTGTGCGAAAATTAATTCATATTTGTAAAATATATAAGTTGGTCCCATATCAATCAGAGGCTACAAAATTCAATTAAAATGTGTCGTATTGTAGCAGACTCAGTGGTATCGTCAAATATTGAAAAGTGCCTTAAGAACTGAAATTGTATCATATTGTATCATATCATATTGTATTACATAGACACAGGTGTTTTACTGGGAAATATGCCACTCGTATTTTTCATAAGAGCTCCATCCGGGACATTGAGAACCACAACCGTGACATAAATCTCTATATGTCACTCATGAGGAAATTGATAAAATTTTTGATAAATTTGGGTACTTTTTAATTGTGAGTGAGTGTGTCTCTATAATAAAAAAAAAAACATCACACATTGGTTTGACAATATGAAGTTCACCTTCTCGTGTTGAAAAACTCGCATTTTTCATACCAAATGCATCATGGATCTGTGTGACATATTTAAATAATATTGGCTGGCTTTGAGTGGTCTCTCATTCTCATTATCTCTAACCGCTTTATCCTGTTCTACAGGGTCGCAGGCAAGCTGGAGCCTATCCCAGCTGACTACGGGCGAAAGGCGGGGTACACCCTGGACAAGTCGCCAGGTCATCACAGGGCTGACACATAGGCACAGACAATCATTCACACTCACGTTCACACCTACGCTCAATTTAGAGTCACCAGTTAACCTAACCTGCATGTCTTTGGACTGTGGGGGAAACCGGAGCACCCGGAGGAAACCCACATGGACACGGGGAGAACATGCAAACTCCGCACAGAAAGGCCCTCGCCGGCCACGGGGCTCGAACCTGGACCTTCTTGCTGTGAGGCGACAGCGCTAACCACTACACCACCGTGCCGCCCGATTTGAGTGGTATATCAGATATATTCCATTCAGCTAGCGTGATAGTGAACGAGTCGGAAACTTATAATGTTATAATTATACATACACATTCCTTTCAGGTGTTCAATGTGTCTTTCTCTTTCAAAATTCTCTCAAAATCTTCCGTATTTAACGAAGCAAACCTGGCGGTCATGTTTGTTTACAAATTGTCCCAGTCGCTCGCTAGTGTGGAAGTTTTACGTCTCCGATATGTGACGTGATGTTGTCTTGACAACCGTGCAGTATCGTAAATCATATTCAACGCTTATTCTCCATGGGGTAGAGTGATGTAATACACTTAGGATGAGCGATATGCTAACAGTACTGCATGCTATCAAACCAAATGAATGAAATCCGCTAGGGAATAGAACGTGTTTTTATTCCATCCAGGAAAAAAAGTGTCCTGTATGTATAATATCACATCACATTATCTCTAGCCGCTTTATCCTTCTACAGGGTCGCAGGCAAGCTGGAGCCTATCCCAGCTGACTACGGGCGAAAGGCGGGGTACACCCTGGACAAGTCGCCAGGTCATCACAGGGCTGACACATAGACACAGACAACCATTCACACACACATTCACACCTACGGTCAATTTAGAGTCACCAGTTAACCTAACCTGCATGTCTTTGGACTGTGGGGGAAACCGGAGCACCCGGAGGAAACCCACGCGGACACGGGGAGAACATGCAAACTCCACACAGAAAGGCTCTCGCCGGCCCCGGGGCTCGAACCCAGGACCTTCTTGCTGTGAGGCGACAGCGCTAACCACTACACCACCGTGCCGCCGTATGTATAATAATTCCCGATATTTCACTCTGACGATGTCACTCCCAGTGTTTTCCCACTGACTAGATGTGTGTTGTCAAAATGGCAAACTGGTTTCACAATTAAAATTCTTTTGATTAACTTATTATTTTTTATGTGGATATAATATAAAGAACATTACAAGGTGATGCAAAGATATGAAGTTTATCTTCTCATGGTGAAAAATATTTCACTCATTCGCTTCAGTCACTCGTGATATATACCGTACATTCACCACTCAAAGACAAACTTCATATCTTCACGCAATCATGTAATATCATATATATTATATATTGTATTGTATGGAACCTGGAGTTCTACAAAAGTTGTACCCCTGAGGGAACCACCACAGATATAATCATTTCTAAATGTGTGTATGTATGGATTATTTTATTTTATTTTTGTTTTTATTTTATAAAGTGCTAAATCAATACTGAGAGATTAGGCATTGGGAAGAGCCTCCAGTGAGCACAAGGTTCTGAGTTCAAATCCCAGAACCTCAGGATTTAATCACTTTGCCAAAAAAAAAAAAAAAAAAACTCTCTGGACACAAATGAAACCTGCATGAGTTAATATCCCATAATGTTATGATAATTTTCATCTTATCTTTTTTTTTTTAATCTAACAACATGTGACTAGTCTGGGAGGAACAAAAAGCTCTAAAGGCTCCGGCTTTGCACCGTCACATGACCAACGGTAACGAGGGCACCATGACGGGGGCACGCTGTAGTGCTTCATTCAGCTGAGTTAGTTGGGATTGATCAGTATGAAAAGGTTTTGCTGTGTTTTTGGATATGCAAATCATTTTGAACAAAACAAAGACATCAGATTTTTTAAATTTACCAAAAGTAGTTCACTATTGGGGGAAAAAAACTAGAGAAATTTCTGAACGTAGAAGGGAAAATTGGGGGAGGAAACATTCAGCAGAACTTGGTGTCGAACGAAGAGGTCAAAAACCCTCTGGTATGCTCACTTTATTTCCACGAAGTTACGAATTAAAAAAAAAAAAAATTATATATATATATCAACTGCAGTGCGGTGCTTATTCTTATACAGTGAAGTGAACATGAGCCTCACCTTCACCGAGACTTAAAGTTAGACTGCCTTTCAGATTTTTTTAAGTGTAGGTCATAAAAAATTTTTTTCCCCGACACCCAGTTATTTTTGTTTCGTGGACCGAAAACTACTGAATTCGAATCACAGACTTCCAATTTTATTAGGTTTTTTTTAAATAGAACAGTTAATGACTTTAGAGCCACGTGGCCCTAAATTCTCCGCTATCTTTTCCTGCTTCACCATGACCCAATACAAGATACTACGTCATGCATGACGTGGTGGGCTTTCCCCGTTCATGCAAGGCATTGTGGGAGACAAATTTGAAACCGGAGAGAAAAATGTAGGACGCGAGTGTGCGAATGAAACGCGAAAGACCGACTACAGTAACGGAAAGAAAGCGAGAAGAAAAGACGTTATGTTACATACGAAGGAAAGGAAACGCAGGACCAAACTAATGAACATCGGTGCTCAGCGAGCACCTCGGTGTGATCAGCTGTTCGTTTAGTGACAGAATGATGGAACTGTCAGTGCACGGTCTCGACTGTGCGAAGTGAGTGAGCGCTTTCATGCACATTATTTGCTTTAATCCCCTCAAATTAAAGAACTTCCCAGCCACAGAATGGCCTGACATTTTGTGAGATATTACAGAAATAAATATATATCACAATGACCAAATTTCAGACGGAACTAAATTTCACTGATTTTCTGAAATCGAAAGGCCGTCTAGCTTTAAAGTGCCATTCCACCATTGGATGTATTCTTTGGCATAAAATACAATATATTTTATTTCAACATGACTAGACAGAGAAATCTTTTAGCTTCAAAATAATATATCAAACAATTTTTTGACAACGACAAGTATATTAATTTTGTGACCAAAGTCACCTACCCTTTTAATTTCTGCGCGGTAGTGAAACGTGATGTCATCGGCAGGTTCCCCTTCTTGTGTACCACGTCACGTGTGACGTGGCACAGATTATCAGCAACGGCGGATAGAACGCGATTTCCACTTGTCGATTGCTGTGCCGATATTCACCATCGACCGTCTCCTTTGGGCATCACTTGCTATTTTCCTTCGCTTCTTCTCCGAAGCTGACAATCACGTTCTATCCGCCATTGCCGATAATCTGTGCCACGTCACACGTGACGTGGTACACAAGAAGGGGAACCTGCCGATGACATCACGTTTCACTACCGCGCGGAAATTAAAAGGGTAGGTGACTTTGGTCGCAAAATTAATATACTTGTCGTTGTCAAAAAATTATGTTTGATATATCATTTTGAAGCTAAAAGATTTCTCTGTCTAGTCATGTCATAAAATATATTGTATTTTATGCCAAAAAAATACATCCAATGGTGGAATGGCACTTTAAAGTGCTTGGGAGCCAGTCATTATGGGAAACACCTGATACTGATTTAAGTGCAATCAGCATGCACATATAAGGACACAAAGGCTTTGTGAAGTATTATCATTATCACTGTCAAGTTTGTTTCGAGCAATGTAAATGACTCTGGTTTTGTTTTTGTAAATATCACACTTGCTAATAAACACTCTTCCTGCACTTAAGAGCCCTCACAATACTTCACAAAGGCTCTGTGAAAACAGCCTGCTGATGATTGCACTCACATCAGCATCAGGTGAATGTCCTAATATCCGTGCAGGGATCATAAGGAAGCCAATTAGTTGAGTTCTAACCCCCCCCCCCCCCCCCCCCCCCCCAGAAAGAGGGGGGGGGGAAGTTTTGGCACCCCTGCCGTCCATTCAAAAACTATGTACATCTCTCACGGCGATTACATTTTTGAGCTTATTCAAAACCTGTGTGTTCGCAGCCCATCACAGGGAACCCCATCTGTCTGACTTGGGCTTTTTCTCTCATCAGCCGCTTTGGAGACATGTCCCAAACCACATCTCAGAAATAGGATTGTACTGTAGGCTACTGTAGTATAAATATTCTCTTTCTCTGATACAGAAATCCTACATAAAGGAGACTACAAAACTTTTAAAATGACACTTTCAGCAGGATGTCCTTTAAAAAAAAAACACAGAGTGGGAGTTCAAAAGAGTGAAAGTGGCAGTTCTTTTATTATAGCCTGCATTTAAAGCCGCATGCTGTATTTAACTTGCTGGTGAAGTCTTGTGAGACCCTGTGTACTAGTACTCGTGGTATTATAAGATTTTGGACCCAGCATGAGATGAAAAGGAAAAAAAAAAACAACCCCCCAGGACAGAAGAGAGAAAATGTAGAAGGTTACCTGCACTCTCTGATTCTCCGACTTGTGTTTTCCGTTAGTTTGGAGTCTGTAGAAGTTTGAAGGGTGTGAGATTCCAGCTGCACTCTGAAGTCTGCTCTGTCTAATGCACTTTAAACACACACATATGTAGGAGACACACGCCCACTTCTGACAAGACATTAAAGTTGCACTGTCGGATATGACGACTGGACCCCACCAGAACGAGGCGGTGGGTGCGGGTGCGGGTGAATTACAGCAGGGTTGGGTGTGGTGTGTGGTGAACTGGTGCTACATGAACTCTTTTTGGCCAAGAAAACTTAGTTAGATACTTTCTTTCTTTCTTTCTTTCACAGTGAAACTACAAACATTTTAAAGTCATCCACACACCCCTTACAAAAAAAGAAGTTTATTCAAGTGTGCTTCTAGTATACTTCTCATCTCATCTCCTCTAGCCGCTTTATCCTGTTCTACAGGGTTGCAGGCAAGCTGGAGCCTATCCCAGCTGACTACGGGCGAAAGGCGGGGTACACCCTGGACAAGTCGCCAGGTCATCACAGGGCTGACACATAGACACAGACAACCATTCACACTCACATTCACACCTACGGTCAATTTAGAGTCACCAGTTAACCTAACCTGCATGTCTTTGGACTGTGGGGGAAACCGGAGCACCCGGAGGAAACCCACGCGGACACGGGGAGAACATGCAAACTCCACACAGAAGGGCCCTTGCCGGACCCGGGGCTCGAACCCAGGACCTTCTTGCTGTGAGGCGACAGCGCTAACCACTACACCACCGTGCCGCCCTAGTATACTTCTTTTAAACTAAAAATATTAGAGTATGCTTTGTTTACTTTTTATTTACTTATCAGAGATATACTTAAGCTTAAGCTTATACTTAAACTTTTGATCAAGATATACTTGACAAAAGTATAATAAAGTATTAAAATATTTGTGCCTTATGTTAAGTAAATTTTGATTTTTAAAGAAAATGAATACGTTCTTAATCCTGAGTATCTGTTGTTATTTTGTGAATTCTTACCTTTATAACTTCATTGTAACTTAAGGTACAAAACACTTAAGTTGTCTACTGGTAGTGTGCATGAGGTAAGGGTTCGGGCTAGAAAACTAATTGTATACCCAGAAGGGGAATTGCAGTAAACTTCAAAACCAAAAAGTGGACTAGATGTACAGTATATAACCAGTAACTAATAGTATATTTCCAATATGCTATAAAGTATACTTTTATAAACTAAAAAGTGGACTAGAAGTGTGTAACGAGTAAACCAATAGCATATTTCCAGTATACTACAAAGTATACTTTAGTAAAGTAAAAAGTGGACTGGAAGTATGTAACGAGTAAACCAATAGTATATTTCCAGTATACTACAAAGTATACTTTAGTAAAGTAAAAAGTGGACTGGAAGTATAAAACAACTAAACTCATAGTATATTTCCGGTATACTATGAGTACACTTTTGTAAACTAAAGAGTGGATTACAAGTATAGAACTAGTAAGCTATTAGTATAAGTTTACTTGTGGTATACTTGCAGTACAAAATAAAAAATACTAGTTGTATACTCAGAGTTTACTTCTCTTAGACTTAAAGTCTACTTTTTATAAACTAAAAGTGGGCCGATTTAGTCCCAAGCAGTATTAGATTAGTTTACTTACAACTATACTGTAAGTACAATTATATCAGTATACTTGGAACACAAAAGTATACTTAAGGAAATATACTTTAACTTTACTTAAGTATACTTAATAAAATTAACTTGAAGTATACTTCTTTTTGATAAGGGTGTACATACAGTATTAAATCAACTCTTCTAATAACTAATTCACTTTATACCCCATGCTCCAATATGAAAGCGTTGATTCATTTTCTATAATAGCATTTCTGAAAAATAGCTCAATCACAGGTTTATTTTAAGACACTCGTCATTTCAGATATAGAAAGTAAAACATTTAGTGCACAGTTTACAACAAGGTGATTACAATTTACAGTAAACACCAGCAGTAAAGTACTCTAATAATTCTACAGATTCTACGTATTATTCCTTAATTCTCAATTTTTTTTAAAAGTATGTTCCTTGATGTTTCCATTTTATTGTATAAAATACTGTACAGTGTAATCCAGTACATTTGCCCGATGCAGGATACAGCTAGGGAAAAGGTTAAGTTCATGCTCTATAGGACAGTTTGGCAGTTTTAGGATTTGAGCACATGACCTTCTGATCTGTAATTCAAAGCCTTAAGCTACAACAAATCACTTACATTACATTACAGGCATTTATCAGACGCTCTTATCCAGAGCGATGTACAACGCAGCCTGGGGAGCAGTTGGAGGTTAGGTGCCTTGCTCAAGGGCACTTCAGCCATTCCTGCTGGTCCAGGGAATTGAACCAGTGACCTTTTGGTCCCAATAAGTTCCCAAAGTTCCCATAAATCCCCAAACCTGCTTTTCTAATCAGTAGGTCATGGCTTCCCCTTAACTAGCTTTATATATATTATATAAAAGGATTTTTTTTTTGCTTTTTACCATTCTCACCCTTTCCAAAAACATTCACTATCCCAAGCTGCATTGTGTTTTCTGATATGTTACTGTAAACCAATACACTGCTGTAACTCCCTAATCATTTACAATACAGTACTGTAAAATGAAAAAAAAAACCTATGTGTTGAGATGTTTATTTAATACTGTATTTATGGAGGGTAGCACAGTGGTGTAGTGATTAGCACTGTCGCCTCACAGCAAGAAGGTTCTGGGTTTGAGCCCAGTAGCCAACAGGAGCCTTTCTATGTGGAGTTTGAATGTTCTCCCCATGTCTGTGTGGGTTTCCTCCACAGTCCAAAGACATGCAGGTTAGGCTAAGTGGAGGCTCTAAATTGACCGTAGGTGTGAATGGTTGTTTGTCTCTACGGTATGTGTCAGCCCTGTGATGATCTGGCGACTTGTCCAGGGTGAACCCCGCCTCTCGCCCATAGTCAGCTGGGATAGGCTCCAGCTTGCAACATGCAAACTCCACACAGAAAGGCCCTCGTCGGCTGCTGGGCTCAAACCTAGGACCATCCTGATGTGAGGTGACAGTGCTAACCACTACACCACCATGCCGCCATCTTCATGTCATTTATGAATTAAATATTGTAATCACTGATAAATTCCACATCCTGTCCCTCCGAGTATTGGCTTCAGGGCATCGGTCTCTGTCTGTGAGTGACACAGTTTCTGCCTCACTGTCACCTCTGTCCTGTATGTCTGCTAAGTATTATTTTGCTTGTGTAGTATAAGAGGAATTGAATACATTGGGATGTACTGTTATTGAAAATGATTGAAAAATAACAGTAACTTTGCATCGCATCAGACCGTCTCTGTCATGGTTTATTCCTTACCTACCACATACACTGTAAAAAAAGAATAGTCGAGAATACTTGAAATTTCAAGGCAACCGTCTGCATTAAGAATTTTATGTTTTGCCAACGATGTATGCCCATGATAATCCAAACTATGATAACACTGTTATCTTTATTAAGAATTCTTAATTAAGTCAATTTTCAATTCCTCATTCTGCCAACATAGATTTCTCTTTTTGCTGAACAGTGGCATTCACAGTAGTACAAAAAGGCAATTGAGGTTCTCACAATTTTTTTTTTGGGGGGGGGGGCTTTTTTTACCTTTATTTGGATAGGACAGTGTAGAGACAGGAAATGAGCAGGAGAGAGATCAGGAAATGACCTCAGGTCAGAATCGAACCCAGGTCCCCGGACTTATGGTATGGCGCCTTATCCACCTGAGCCACGACAACATGAACTTCAACCGCAGAGAGAACCACATTGCCCAGCCCTTGCATTTGGGAGAGGAAACCCCGTGTCTTGGTCATTAAGAGCATGTGCTGAATAAACACCTGTGGCAATTATGTATTTTCAATTCAGATTATTCACTATTGCATATTTACACATCATTGAGGTGCACCCTATCAGTTTGATGTGGATTTTTCTGTTCGTTAATAATTATTCATATTTTCTTGTCCATTCAATTGTGAATATGGAATTACTTGAACAAAGCATAATTCTATTTTTTAGAATTATCCACATCAAGAAAAATCCACATCAAACTGATAGGGTGCACCTCAATGATGTGTAAATATACAATAGTGAATAATCTGAATTGAAAATACATAATTGCCACAGGTGTTTATTCAGCGCATGCTCTGAATGACCAAGACACGGGGTTTCCTCTCCCAAATGCAAGGGCTGGGCAATGTGGTTCTCTCTGGGGTTGAAGCTCACATTGTCATGGCTCAGGTGGATAAGGCGCCATACCATAAATCCAGGGGCCTGGGTTTGATTCCGACCTGAGGTCATTTCCTGATCTCTCTCTCTCCTGCTCATTTCCTGTCTCTACACTGTCCTATCCAAATAAAGATGAAAAAAGCCCCCCCAAAATTGTGAAAACCTCAATTGCCTTTTTGTACTACTGTGAATGCCACTGTTCAGCAAAAAGAGAAATCTATGTTGGCAGAATGAGGAATTGAAAATTGACTTAATTAAGAATTCTTAATAAAGATAACAGTGTTATCATAGTTTGGATTATCATGGGCACATCGTTGGCAAAACATAAAATTATTAATGCAGACTGTTGCCTTGAAATTTCAAGTATTCTCAACTATTCTTTTTTACAGTGTAAATACCTTTGACTGAAGAATTTCTATAAGAATCTTATTGAGTATGTGTTTTAAACAGCTGCCCTTTGTAAGTTTTAAGTGAAGATGATGTCCATTCTTTTCTTGTGAAAAATGCTGGCGTATTCCTTTATTTCAATGCTGTAAGAATGCAGTGCGAATGTAATGCCTTAAGAGTGACTTAGGTCTTAAGTAACCACTGCGAGACTTATTTCAGTGATATCTCATCATCTCTAGCCGCTTTATCCTGTTCTACAGGGTCGCAGGCAAACTGGAGCCTATCCCAGCTGACTATGGGCGAAAGGCGAGGTACACCCTGGACAAGTCACCAGGTCATCACAGGGCTGACACATAGACACAGACAACCATTCACACTCACATTCACACCTACGGTCAATTTAGAGTCACCGGTTAACCTAACCTGCATGTCTTTGGACTGTGGGGGAAACCGGAGCACCCGGAGGAAACCCACGCGGACACCATGCAAACTCCGCACAGAAAGGCCCTCGCCGGCCATGGGGCTCGAACCCAGACCTTCTTGCTGTGAGGCAACAGCGCGAACCACTACACCACCGTGCCGCCCTATTTCAGTGATATATCTTTCATTTTAAAGATAATATCTATCACAAGTGCTACTGACACATATTAAGTGGAAAGGTTTTCTGTACACAAGTCAGATGAATGAATGAAGGAATGAATTACTCAATTCACTGGTATTTCCACATTTATACTGCAGCCCGGCCCTGCAGTTTCAACAACTTGTCAATTTTATTGCACAAGATCAGGCATTTCTGGATACTTCAGGGTCAAGAGATTACAAGAGTAAGTGTCAGCTCTGCTTGTTTCTCGTCCTATTACTTGTATTACTAATGGAAAAACATCATCACCACGACAGATTAGTGCACGCTGACGTGTCTGTTTTATCTAGAAGGTGCGAGGTTGGATGTCTTTATGTCACATTGGATTGATTGTATATACAGTATTGTGTGAAAGTCTGAGGTACAGAAAGAAAAGGAAAGAAATGCTGTAAAGCAAAGATGCCTTCAAACATAATGAAATGGCTCTACACATTAAAAAGAGAGCAAGAAAGAGTAATAAAGTCAATATTTTATTGCATAGAGGTCTCAACCAACCGAGGCTGTGTACTGTCTAGCCTGGAGTTGTATTTTTGTCTATTTAATTGTACTTTGTCAGCTTATTTGTATGGTTGAATTGTTTTGTTTTTCTTGGCAGTTTGCTGATTGTTGGGCGTCGTCGTTGGCTGTCCATCGCTAGCGATGATGACTGCTTCATTAGGATGCGCAGAAACACAGATGGGCTGTGAGGCCCGCAACAGAGTGACCCGCAGCGGCGGCATGAACGGCCTGGCCGAGCCGCCATGGAAATGTCTGGCCTTGTGAGCTCTCGTATGCTATTCTCTTCTCCTAATGAAGCGCCTTTCACAGTAAGGTAAGACAAATGATGTCATGCCCCCATCATGTTGTCTCTGTGGACCTCCAGACCTGATGCCAAGTGGTGCACAAAAGTGCCACAGACCTGACGGGTATGGAAGTTGCCCCGCAGTGACAACTGACTTGCCGAGTGATGCCATTTGAGTGGCTGTTCCGCATGCCATCTGGTGGTGTGCCATTAACCCTTTTGGGTTCATCTGCCACATTACACCAAAAAGCGCCCTGCTGCCAGCACCTTATTGGTGATGTACTATTTAACCCATAGCTGGAATCCAGGCAGGTGCTACCACTCTGGATTCCACTCCACTTTCCCCAATACTCAAGTCCTCCCGGACCTGAGACTCACCACTGGTTGCAGTTTCAAGTCATACCCAGAACTACAATTGTTGGTACTTCAGCAGAATATTACACTAAGTGTTATTCTGTCACATGTTCAGTTGGCACTAGAACTTTCTTGTCCAGATGTTCAGGACTTCTTGTACCTGACGTTTGCACTTGTTGTATGTCACGCTGGATAAGAGCATCTGCTAAATGCCATGTAATGTCATGTCAAGTAATGTTTGGTGTGGCAACCTGTTGCTTCTTTGTCAAAAAAAAAGTAGTTTCAAGTACAATATGTGCAGTTTAATAAGGAAATTAGCTGGTAAACTATTCCTGAGCATCCTCAAGGTCAAGGTCAAGGCTTTTTTTAATAGTCGTTTCAACCATATACAGTTGGTACAGTATACATTTAAAACAAAACACCTGCCACAGTTTGTCTAGAGACTTTAACTTCTTTTTTTAATGGTCTAAAAAGTGGTCTTTGACGTAATGTATTGCTGATTTTACTGATATACAAACATTTTCTAGCCCTGTGATGACCTGGCGACTTGTCCAGGGTGTACCCTGCCTTTCGCCCGTAGTCAGCTGGGATAGGCCCCAGCTTGCCTGCGACCCTGTAGAACAGGATAAAGCGGCTAGAGATAATGAGATGAGATGAGAGATGAGATGTTATAAAATGCAAAATTTGCAATACAGTCATAAAATAAATATCTATAACAAAATTTGCACTGGGGCGGCACGGTGGTGTAGTGGTTAGCGCTGTCGCCTCACAGCAAGAAGGTCCGGGTTCGAGCCCCGTGGCCGGCAAGGGCCTTTCTGTGCGGAGTTTGCATGTTCTCCCCGTGTCCGCATGGGTTTCCTCCGGGTGCTCCGGTTTCCCCCACAGTCCAAAGACATGCAGGTTAGGTTAACTGGTGACTCTAAATTGACCGTGAGTGTGAATGGTTGTCTGTGTCTATGTGTCAGCCCTGTGATGACCTGGCGACTTGTCCAGGGTGTACCCCGCCTTTCGCCCGTAGTCAGCTGGGATAGGCTCCAGCTTGCCTGCGACCCTGTAGAAGGATAAAGCGGCTAGAGATAATGAGATGAGAAAATTTGCACTAAAAAAAAAAGAGTCTTTTGCAAAGTACTGCAATTACGCAGGCACTTTACAAATTTCCACTCCAATATACTGTATGCCACAGTTCATGGGTACCGTCATGACACTGCTACAACATAATACTTCGAATGTAACTACAGTACAACTGTCACTCAAATATGGTTTTACTGAGTACATTAGACAAGAAAAAAACGAGACAATATACAGGATTTCATAGTTTTCCTGTGATTAAGAGAGCAGAAACAAGACAACCCAAAAAGCCCAAGATGGCAGGAAGCGAGGAGAGGAAATGAATATAAAGGGGATTCTGAGGTTATAAGGAAATGATATGAACATGATATAGTAATATAGCAGATCCTAGTGAGATGTAGAACTCATTACCTACCTACCTACCAACCAGAGTGACCTCAGCCGGACATCATTGACCATACTTCTCCATAATTCACGGTCTGCCATTGCTATTGGCAATTGATACTTCTCAAGATTAGTGTCTTCTACCAGTTGATCAATAAAGGTTCGGGCCAGTTGTCCTCTACTGCGTTTTCTGTGGATTGGCTCCCAAAGAATCACTGTGTGGATTATCTTCTCCTTACATCTACAACAATGGCCAGAAAAACATAGTCTCCTTTCTGCTTTTGTTGTTGAAAGTTTTGGAAGGTCTCCATTTGACCCTGACCTGTCCCCCCATCAGGGGACGCGCTCCTTGTTTGACCGCGCGACGAGCTATGCGGCATTGTGAATCATTTAAGAACTTAGTCATTTTTATCTTTCTGTTGCTCATTAGATCACTGGGTGCAGTTCGTCCTGAAATTTCATGGTTCTCATCTAACTTGAGCTGGAATGCCTGTCCATTGTTGATAAATCAATCCTCTGCACTCATGTAGAGGTCATGATGTACCGTAGCACTCATTACGAGTCCATCCATCCATTATCTGTAGCCGCTTATCCTGTGCAGGGTCGCAGCCAAGCTGGAGCCTATCTCAGCTGACTATGGGCGAGAGGCAGGGTACACCCTGGACAAGTCGCCAGATCATCGCAGGGCTGACACATAGAAAGAAACAACCATTCACACCTACGGTCAATTTGGAGCCACCAATTAGCCTACCCTTCATGGGAGAAACTGGAGCACCCAGAGGAAACCCATGCAAACACGGGGAGAACATGCAAACTCCAAACAGAAAGGCCCTCGTTGGCCACCAGACTCGAACCCAGGACTTTCTTGCTGTGAAGCAACAGTACTAACCACTACACCACCATGCCACCCCCTCGTTACAAGTCTCATCTCATCTCATTATCTCTAGCCGCTTTATCCTTCTACAGGGTCGCAGGCAAGTTGGAGCCTATCTCAGCTGACTATGGGCGAGAGGCAGGGTACACCCTGGACAAGTCGCCAGATCATCGCAGGGCTGACACATAGAAAGAAACAACCATTCACACCTACGGTCAATTTGGAGCCACCAATTAGCCTACCCTTCATGGGAGAAACTGGAGCACCCAGAGGAAACCCATGCAAACACGGGGAGATCATGCAAACTCCAAACAGAAAGGCCCTCGTCGGCCACCAGACTCGAACCCAGGACTTTCCTGCTGTGAGGCAACAGTACTAACCACTACACCACCATGCCACCCCCTCGTTACAAGTCATTATTTTAAAAAAGAAAACAAAAGGCAGATGGGGAGACTATGTGCAACATATCCTATAAATAATGAAATGTCTTGCCTTTTTAAATAATGTAAAGTAAGGCTTTTCTGACCATCATTATATAGTAAGCTTTAGGTATTTAAAAAAAAGCAGAAGGCTAATAGCTTATGGCTAATGATTGTCACACTCTCAGCATAAAACTGGGAACACACTCGCAAATAAGGAAGCTGCATAAGTGTTAGGAGAGGAGATGTGCTTGAAAGTGTGATGATTTGTAACTGGTGTTTCCTGTTGTTCAGTATTTATAACATTTTTTTGGCTGGTGAAGGAAATGGCTGTTCAAAATGTTGGAAGCAGATAGGATCACCCAGTGACCCGGTGACCCGGTGAAAGCCCTTTGGCAGATATGATTCAGATGACTAAATTCACCAGACTAAGCTTCAGTTTTGTTGGTCATTAGTATAGAGGAAATTTGATTCATTTGCTGGTAGAAAGCTAAGCATTTCTGAATTACGATAACTATTGAAATATTGTAGATGACTTATTTTCAAGGGAAATAAAAACAACCACAGCGATAAGATGATTGGAAAACCAATATCCAGTGTTCATTGAGCAATTTAATCATTAGGAAGCTGGAAAATAACGTGTACGGTCTACCAGTTCATGCTGTGTCTTGGCAAGTGATAACTGGTCCAAGTGACCAAGCTGGATTTTCATCAGAGTTGATCTTTACTGATTAGGAAGTGTGTGTTCAGGTAAGAGAAGGTAGCCTCAGATGTTCAGGAGGCAGAGATGTGTTTTAACCAGGGCTTTGAACCGGTTCAAGGAACGAAAACGAAAACCGGGAACTTTTTCTATTTCACATGGAACAGAAACGAAACCAGAAACTTTATTATTTTTTATGTTCCGGAACAGAAACGCTTATTAAAAATAATGGTAACCAGTTAATACCGGTTTTTATTTCGTTCCTCAAAGTTTCCGTAGCCTACAAATAAAAAAGTCATTCTTCTCCTGCGCAAGTTTCTATGACCCGCTGGGGTTCACTTCCTGTGTGACATTCGCTGACTGAATGTAGAGAGCGAGAGGGTGGACTACTATCACGTCTCCACATCTTAAATAAGAGGTAAATATTGCAGTCTATCGTTATTCAAAAACGTCAATTTCGAACACGATATCAATATATTTGTCCACGTTAATGAGAGGCTTGCAAACATTAAATGACGTTAACCTCTGTTAGCCTATCAATGCATAGGGCCTGACTAGCCTTTGGTAACACACTAAACGAACTATCTTTCATTTTTGGCACTTTTTCTGTTTGTGTAGATGGGAAGACATACTGAGAATCCAAATCGCCAACATTTGAAATAATAATTGTTTTGAATTATTTCTTGTCTTATTTAATGAAGGTTGTAATAGAATTAGCCTACATTTGGCTTAAGCTGGATGAGACAGAGACATAATTTTATAGCCATTTGTTAAACAGCTGACAGGGAATGTAATTAACCGTTCCGGGAACGAAATTTTTTTTGTTCTAACCGGTTCGGGAACGTCTATTTAATGGTGGAACCCAAAACCGGAAACGTTAAAATTCCGTTTCTGTTCGGAACGAACCAATAGGAAAAAAATTCTGGTTCAAAGCCCTGGTTTTAACTACCTGCTATATATATAATCCACAAAACAAATGTTCTTGGGGCGGCATGGTGGTGTAGTGGTTAGCGCTGTCGCCTCACAGCAAGAAGATTCTGGGTTTGAGCCCAGTGGCCGGCGAGGGCCTTTCTGTGCGGAGTTTGCATGTTCTCCCCGTGTCCGCGTGGGTTTCCTCCGGGTGCTCCGGTTTCCCCCACAGTCCAAAGACATGCAGGTTAGGTTAACTGGTGACTCTAAATTGACCGTAGGTGTGAATGTGAGTGTGAATGATTGTCTGTGTCTATGTGTCAGCCCTGTGATGACCTGGCGACTTGTCCAGGGTGTACCCCGCCTTTCGCCCGTAGTCAGCTGGGATAGGCTCCAGCTTGGCTGCGACCCTGTAGAACAGGATAAAGCGGCTAGAGATAATGAGACGAGATGAGACAAATATTCTTACATGAGCTACGGGAGCAAGGATCACTGAAGGAGTAGTGAGGAAAGGCCTCACTATATGCACCAAGTTATATGTATACAAAGCCATAGTCCTGCCATCTCTTCTCTGTGGCTCGGAAACATGGCCCACCTTAGCCCATCATATACACCATCTTGAGACGTTTCATCAAAGATCTCTCCATCAGATCCTAAATGTGAAATGGTGGCAGCATGTGACCAACGCTGAAGAGCTGCAACAGGCAAAAACAGCAAGGATGGAGACCATTCTCAGAGGCAACAAGATCTGATGGATTGGCTGGATGACGATAGAATTCCCAAACAATTGCTGTTTGGAGAATTGAGACACGGCATATGTTCTAGAAAAAGACCAAGGAAGAGATGGAAAGACTGCGCTAAGGAAGATCTCAAAATCTTTGGATTTAACAGCCAGTCCTGGTTGAGAACTTCCTTGGACCGCCAGGCCTGGAGATCGCAGCTCTATGAGGGAAAGCAGCTCTGTGAAGCCAGGCTGACATCTATGGCAGAAAAGAAATGCAAGAAGCACCACCAAAGGGCTACACAGGTCCCCCATCGTCGAAACTGACGGGGAACATTGATGATTGATGAGAGACATGAGCTACATTTATTGTTCAATTTATTGCACACATTTTTTACATTCAGAATGAATTCATACAGGTGCGTGTTTGCAGAATTTCTGACACGCGCACAGTTCCGCGCATAACTCTGCTCCAGAAACATGGACGTAAACAGTATTTCAGCCCATGTTAACATACTTCTTGTAGCTGTTTCATTTAAGTAACAATTTGGTCAACAGATCTGTTTATCCCCAGTTCATTAAGCTTTTCCAACACTTGGTTCAACAGGTCGCTGTTGCAGACTTTGCACCCATTCAACAGTTCAACTACAGCAGCGGCTACAATTATCGACAATCCATAATTATCGACACCTTTTCAGATTTACCAATAAAAAAACATTTTACAAAAGTGAGTTTCCGTTACAGCAGTTATTATTGGTTAATTAATCAACCGGAAGACCCGCCTCACCCTTTGATCTTGTTGTCTGATGGTGCAGCTCGTTACCTGAGATGGAATTTTTTGAGCACGATCAGCAATTCAAGGAAAACCTGTACGTCATCATCGCAGGTAAGCATGGTGGAAAGATCATGAACATGCTTTTACTGATCGACTTCACAGATATTTCATGATCTCCTCGTCGAAACCTACTTTGTTTCTTACTCTTTCATTTGACAGTTGCCATTTTGTATCTAAACGCGCATTTGAGAAGTCACGTGAGGTGTCGATAATAGTGATCACTTTCACCGGTGTCCACCATTATCGACACGCTGTGGAATTAAGTGACATTTACAACTGTTATGGCTCGATCTTTGTGTCACATTGTTGAAGTAGACGAAGTACTTTTTAAAAAAAAAAAGTGCTGTGATTTATAATAATTTTTTTCTGATTCATAACAGAACAGAATGTTTATAGAGTATTTGGAATCCAGTTGCAATAAATAGAATTAGACCAGAATTAAATTCCTAGTATATAAAAAATTAAAGGGCGGCACGGTGGTGTAGTGGTTAGCACTGTCGCCTCACAGCAAGAAGGTCTGGGTTCGAGCCCTGTGGCCGGCGAGGGCCTTTCTGTGTGGAGTTTGCATATTCTCCCCGTGTCCGCGTGGGTTTCCTCCGGGTGCTCCGGTTTCCCCCACAGTCCAAAGACATGCAGGTTAGGTTAACTGGTGACTCTAAATTGACCGTAGGTGTGAATGTGAGTGTGAATGGTTGTCTGTATCTATGTGTCAGCCCTGTGATGACCTGGTGACTTGTCCAGGGTGTACCCCGCCTTTCGCCCGTAGTCAGCTGGGATAGGATCCAGCTTGCCTGCGACCCTGTAGAACAGGATAAAGCGGCTAGAGATAATGAGATGAG
The DNA here is from genome assembly GCF_027579695.1 of Neoarius graeffei. NCBI lineage: Eukaryota > Metazoa > Chordata > Actinopteri > Siluriformes > Ariidae > Neoarius > Neoarius graeffei. The sequence continues at coordinate 50,723,909 of NC_083591.1, read as the reverse complement.
ATAAAAAATTACATGCTTGAAATATTCAGATTTTTCTATTCCATTCAGAAAATATATATCTTTTTTTGCAGTTTGTTGTAAATATCTCATCTCATTATCTGTAGCCGCTTTATCCTGTTCTACAGGGTCGCAGGCAAGTTGGAGCCTATCCCAGCTGACTACAGGCGAAAGGCGGGGTACACCCTGGACAAGTCGCCAGGTCATCACAGGGCTGACACATAGACACAGACAACCATTCACACTCACACCTACGGTCAATTTAGAGTCACCAGTTAACCTAACCTGCATGTCTTTGGACTGTGGGGGAAACCGGAGCACCCGGAGGAAACCCACGCGGACACGGGGAGAACATGCAAACTCCACACAGAAAGGCCCTCGCCGGCCACGGGGCTCGAACCCGGACCTTCTTGCTGTGAGGCGACAGCACTAACCACTACACCACCGTGCCGCCCTGTTGTAAATATCTACCACATGTCACAATATCAGTAGACATTTTATATTTTGGTTGGAGGAATGAGATGTGACCTTTGACCTGGATTTTCATGTGGTTCCAGTGTCA